>NC_141765.1:47074058-47421558 GCF_982258835.1 Parasteatoda tepidariorum | reverse complement strand
AAATTGCATATTATGGGTGGCTATTACGAAATACAGTGTATAAAAGGACTTTTTAAAAAATATTATTCTCTTGCTATTTAGATTGAAATCTCTAATATCGGCTTGCTTAGGACCAACTAAAAATATTTAGTTACAAAAAATTCCTAGGTTCTAAGTATTTAAAAATTTCTAAGGCATTTAATATCGATAAAAATTCAACACATTTTCTTATCTAATTAAATCAAAATAAAATTACTCTAACCAGAAATATAAAACAGATATGAAGCAATTACTTAAAAGAAGTTGAGATGTAAAATATTGGATAAAAAAGTCCAATTTAATTTAAAACTAAACTTGCTAATATCAAAGTCATTTGAACTCGATAATTTTAATTTTCCCCTAATCCACAAAGATCTTAATACTCTAATTCCTTATGTTATAAAGTTTTACGTCTCAACTTTTTTATCGAAAAGAAATTAGCATAAAATATTTCATCAATCTATTTATTGAATTTTATATTACTTTGACGGATTAAAGGCATACTTAACAACGCGATTTTCGCATTTGGGATCAAAATCAGATCGACATCTATTTTATATATTTATGGATTAAATCAGTGTAGCGTGTAGATTAAATTTTGTTAATAGGAATTTAGAAGATATCTTTACTTCAAATTGTTTAAGGCATTTTATTTTCTGGGTATTATGAAGAAATAATATTTTAATTTCTTGAAAATTGTATATAATACCTCTAAGACTGCTAGAAATATAGGAAATTAATGAAATATAGTAATGAACATCGGAGACGGCAGATATAATTTATAGGATGTACCGAAATACTCCATCCTTGCAAATTAGCCACACAGGAGGCCTAAATAAGCTTCTGTCTTTTTATGCATTGAACTTTAATTATAGCACCATTTGCATTCATGCAGTTTTTATTTGATTTTATATCTAAACTTAACGACAATTAACAAGCTGATATAGTAGCAAGAAGTATTCAAAATGTAAGTAGGATTCTTTTAGAAACTCTAGATTTAAAATGAATTTATCAATCATCAGTACAGAAGGCCTGGAAGGAACAATGAAAACTAAAATGATAACAATGGAACAACTTTTTTTATTTTACTTCCAATGGCAAATTTATGGGACAGTAGTTACAGCACAATAAGAAAAGTGAAATACAATAAAAGATGGTAAACATAATTCAGTAACTTGAGTCCATTAATTCAAAAGGTCTCTGGCTTCTCAATATCGCTCGGCTAGAGAAGACTTGCGTAAAAGACAGTGCATAATAAGGGCGGCATCCATTTCCTCCCCAAGGTTACAAAGTGTGCAGATGGGAGAAGGAGCAATTTTAATTCTGTTGAGGTGTTTAAGAAGACAGTCGTGTCCAGTCTCTATGGTTGCAGCAGTGGGACCTCCAAATTAATAATAAATTGCGCGCTATAAAAATTGATTTAGATCCATTGCCTGTGCTACGTAATTGTAGGGCAGACGTCAAACTTACTCGTCTTCGAATTGGCCACCCTCGAGTGACCCTTGACCCACCTTCACTAGTTGTTTGGTGAACCTTCTCCTCACTGCAATACTTGCAACGTTTTACTCACAATCCATCACATTTTAATTTATTACCCATGCTTTAACCGTCATCGTCAAACCTTTTTTGTTAGTTCTATTTTAACACTGCAGGATTTGTTAAGTGACTCTCATCATCCTAACATTTTTGCGTTTCTACGCGCAATCGGTCTCTTATACTGTATATAACTGTTTTTATCCTATTTACAATTTTATGTGATTTTATTCAGCTTTGAATGCAACTGTTTTATGATACTTGACTACATTTAAATTTAATCTTGTTTTACTCACTCTTGAATGCGTTGGTTTCGTTGTATTCAGTTTTATAAATTCCGTGTGATTTTGATGGGAAAAACTTGTTGTATGCATCTACCTAGGATTTTATTTTAAAACCGTTTGTTTGGCGCAGCATGTCCTTCTGTGGACTTTGTGCCATTAAACCCAACATTCAATTCAATTCAGTCGTGTCCAGAGGCCTGGCTCACAATGAAACAACTAAATTATAACAAATTACATGAAATATTCCCTTTCGTTGATTACCATTAAATAGTATCCGTTGACACTGCAAAACTCAGGTTTTTAATGAAGAGGTTGCGTATTTGCCATTCCCGTTATAAACACATGCATTTACTGAAAAGCGAACCTGCAACCATTTGTCCACGTTGTATAGTTATCACCATTAAACCTATTTTTACTGACTGTAGACGATTTTAAACGTTTTAAGAACGAAATTTTTGACTATTTTAATATTGAGAGAGATCTTATAGAGTTTATCAAAACATAGGATTACATGCTACTGTTAAAAAATATGTATGTATATATTAATCTGATCTCGTGGCCAATTTGAATTTAGTGACTAATTCAGTATAGCTATTTCAGGCTCTTGTTCCCAATAAGCTCAAAACAACTAACCTAAAAACATTGTGCAGGATTCATATGGATACTTAAAGTTATCTCTCAGTATTTTTTCAAAGATTTTGTTTTTCTAAATGATTAGAATCAATTTAATTTCCTTCTCGTTTAAATAATGTTCCAGATGTTTCTTTGATTCCAATTTTTTCCAATAAGACTAATAATTCATCAATTTTTGTCTGGTTCAAATCAGACAGTTCAGACATTTTCTGTTTGACATATTTTACTTTCAATTACAATTTACCGAACTACTTTAATCCAACCGCTATCACAGAATCAGTTCTTTAACCAAACTTACATAGCAAATGAATAACCATAACTATAATATTAGTAATTTTGTTTAATTCTCTTTCAATCTTATTCTTCTATTTATTTTGCGAATGTTATATTTTATATGAATAAAAAAACATTTTAATACGTATTAATTAACAAACAATTTGCAAATGTGAGTAAACAACTTCTAAACAAAAATCTGCTCTAAACAAGTTCTTATAAAAACAATTAGCAAATAAGTGCGAAAAACCACAATAAAAGAGACACTTAACAGAAAAGCAGCATTGACATATCAGTTAAAAATAAGAAAAAAAAATGGCTTCAACTATTTCAAAAAGAAATTTACTGAAATTTTATCGTTTAGAAGTAAAACTGAGGAGAAAAGAGTTATTATTTTAATTTATTTTTCTATGTAAACTATTTTCAAAGTACTTCATAACTTTAATCCAATTAGGCCTAAACTTTTTAGTTTCCAACTGCATTTTAATCATATTTTATTGCCTAACAAATATGCTTTTGTGGCAGCAAAATGAAGATTTTAATTAATTATTTCGAGTAAATTATTATACTGTTTATGCATAGTTAAAAAGCTTATACAAGTATAAATAATATGGATTAATGATAGTTCTCATGTGAGCATTACATAAATGCGTAAACTGATAGTTAAGTTAAAATAATTTAATCGTAGTTTTCCTAGTTTATGTAAGAAAATGTGACTTCTACAATCATAAAGGTAAATTATATTCATTGTTCATTGGAAGTTCAGTTCTGTAAGCGAGTTTAAGAAATGAGATTAGATTTTTTTAATAAATTAAGTTTACTAAGACATCCTCTAGACTACATTTTCCTCTGTAAATAATTGATTTCTGTTTCGTAGATAATTTTATCTGCATGCGGTTTCTTTTGTTAATATAAATGAACAGTTTCTTTTGTTAATATAAATGAACTTAACAGTTTCTTTTGTTAATATAAATGAACTTAACAGTTGATAAGGAGATGTCCGAATTTATTCCATACCTTTCCTTCTTTAAGAAATAATCTTTACAGACATCTGAAACTACAGCTTTAATGGTATTAATTCAAAACCACTATAAACTCATTGTTTTCGAGTATCAACTTTTGGCAATATGATTCAACTTATACTAACAAGGTTCTATTTTTGGCCATATGATTAATTTAATAATAATATCTTATTTGAATGTAACAAATAAAACAAACATCGCATCCGAGAAAGAGTAACGACGCAACTCAAATCAGCAAGATTTTTAGTTTTAATGGTATTTAAAGTGCATAAAACAAGCAATTCAATTTCGTGCAAATAAATCTAAATTATTACTGTTATGGCTACTATGTACTAAAGGCCAATCGTAATAATTCAAGGATCTAATCTTAAATATGCCAATAAATTTATGTAGGTAACATTTTAATTTACGAAATTTGCCAAAAAAATATTCCTTTTTTGGCAAATTCGGATTAGCCGCAATGTTTAAAATATGCCAACGTAAGCCAAAATATGCCAACGTATAAAAGTTTTTCAGGAAAATAGAGTTCATT
Organism: Parasteatoda tepidariorum; assembly: GCF_982258835.1. NCBI lineage: Eukaryota > Metazoa > Arthropoda > Arachnida > Araneae > Theridiidae > Parasteatoda > Parasteatoda tepidariorum. The sequence continues at coordinate 47,417,263 of NC_141765.1, read as the reverse complement.
CAGGTTTATTCAGGTATATTCAGTTTATTTAGAAGATCGGTCAAAAGTCTGGGTTTTTTTATGAAAATGTTACTTTTGGCTTAAAACGTAAATTTCTTTCATGAACGTCACCTGTCGATATGCTTGGCTGATTCTCCTTTGGATCTTGTGCCATTTCTTGTGCCATGAAAAGTTTTTGCACTCTTCTAGAAATCATTTTTTAAGAAAATTTTGTGCGAAAAATATTTTTTCATATTTATTATTTTCTATTACTTGATTTAATAATCGTGTAAAAGCTTTTGAATTGTAAAGTCTAAAATTTTTTCAAAATTTGAGATTATTTTAAGTGAAAAAAAATTTCAAAATTCGAGCGCAATCAGTCGAATAATTCTTAGAAATAAAAATGTGACTTATTTGAAATTTTATATCTCTAAAACAATTGACCAATTTTATTCAAATTGCGTAGTTTAAAATGATGTAAAAACTGGTATGCCCTATCTTTTGATCTATTTTAACATATGGAGGCAGTTTTCAGAGATTTATTGAACATAACATTTATTCATACGTTTTGCAATATAAAATTTTTCTTCCGTCATTAAATAAAAATTTTAAAAAAAATAATTGTTAGAGTATTCCTTGTGCATAATTATTTTTGGATCAGCAAGTTTTTTAATTGTGTGCAAATAGGTTTTGACTAAATTAAACAATTCTAAAGATACAGCGAAGTGCGCAAAAAACAGAGAATAACATTGCTTATATTAACATTATTAAAAGGCAGAAATTTCGATTGCTTTCGATCAATTTACCTCACTCTCCAGAGAGCGATTAAAGATTATATTTCAAAAGTCAAGTATCCGTCGAAAATAAGGTATGTTTTTCAAAGACAATACAATTTTTTGTGTCTGATTTCTTAACTATTAACATGATCTGCGCATATTAATTTGAATATTTAGGATTTTTCCTTTGCATCATGTTTGGACTTTGTGCCATTAAACCCTATATTCAATCAATCAACCCTTGAATCATGTGACTGCTTCGATGTAAGTGAAAATCCTATCACTAGCTCTCTCTCTCTCTCTCTCTCTCTCTCTCTCTATATATATATATATATATATATATATATATATATATATATATATATATATATATATAATATAAAATTTAAGAAAAATTATGATTGGTAGTAATTATGCAAAAACGTAAATTTTGAGTTTTTTGTCCCTTAAATTTTTTTATATTACACGGCAGGATTAGTTCCTGATAAGTGCTGGTAAATGTTCAGGGTAACGCTAAATTTATAATTTAATATAAATTAAGAATCTGCTGGTAAACCACGGAACAGAAATTGTTCGAAGAAAATGCTTTAAATGTTGAGTAGACGTAGTATAATGCGAATCCATTGTACTACACCAAATTTTAGCAACTTTAAAATGCCAGAGTACAAAATTCTAATAGTATTGTACAATAAGTCTGACTTAAAAACAGGGCGTGGTAAAGCCATTATTGTCTTTTGCATCAGAATTGCAAATTAACTGACTGACTTATGAACGAAGCGAAAAAAGGTGGCATATTTGAGACACTATTTGTCTAATTTCTTAGTGCTTTAAATAATTTAGAAATACTGAATCATCGTCATTTATTGAGGCTAATATGATTCACCTTTTTTTTGCATAAAATTTTATTTCGGGGTATTTAATATTTTTTATCCACTCACTAAAGAAAAACATCTATTCCAACATTTTTATTTTCTCCTTCATTAAAAACTTTAAAAAAAAAAAAATTAAAGTTAAGATTTTTGCTACCTGTTAACCTCGATTGACCATACATTAATATTTTTTTTGCACCATCATTCTGATAAATTTTTTTTTCATGGATGAAATATTAGAATCGAACATTTTAAGCATAAAATCACTCTAAAGAGAGAACTTAGGATCAAACTTTTTCTCTTAGCGTAGGCTTGATGGGGTTATCTAGATGATGCATGACCAAAATATTAAAGTTTATGAGTTTTTGCTTTTTTCTCTTTTCCATAGAGCATCATGGTTGTATAATCACACTTAAGATAGCGTTACATATTCCACTTTACAAACGGGTTAAAAAATTTATTCCTCAATTTTTTTTTTTGGAGTAGAGTAATAGAAGCATTATATATAAAAATTGATTATTTTTCTTTTAATTAAAATCGTTATTATTTATCTATAATTTAAATAAACGTTTTAGTTGAAAATTTTGCGAATTGTTTGAATATAATATTTTAATCAATTCGCATATATTTTTGAGAAATATTTTGTAAGTATACATGTGCCCAGTATCAGACTAGCTTTACAAATACTTATATTGACTCGGTGTTCACTGGTGCCGAGTTAACTCGTAATTTCATAAACTAACGTTGTTGACCTATGGCGAGTTAACTGATCATTGATCAAATAATTACATTGATTTAACAATAATAGCTGGTTTTTGCATAAAATTGCTGTCAACTAAATGCTAAGACAGTTGTTTGAGGAAGCTTTACAAGTTCCGTGAACATTTTTAGTTTTTAAATTATAAGAGCATGTGCTAGAGCTTGTTGCACAATTGAAAATTTGGTAAAGCTAACGTTTCTAAAAGAAGCGATGTTATAGAATAAGTGTTTCGACGCTTAAACACTAATTGTAGAAATTTCGAAGTTTTTTTTTTAAATGTTTGAATACACGGTGTCATGTAGTAAAATTGTGATATAGACTTGAAAAAGCATTAAAATACACAAAATGATAACACATTACATAAAAAATTTACATTGACCTCGATTACCTTAAAATACTCGTATTAAGTTTACAGTAAAACTCCTAATTTAATAAATAGGCTGTGTGTTGGTCAATAATGTTTTACTAATATACATTTACTGAGACGTGGAGACTCAGGGGATGGAGCTCGCTCCCAAATTAGGTGACCCGGATCCGAACCCCAGCGATGGCTGCTTGATTAGAATTCCGCACCCACATGCTCACATTCATTTACTAAAATCTGAACCTGCACCTAGTTGTTCTCTATGTCATGTCAACATTACTATTAAACATATTTTAACAGACTGCGAACGATTCAAAAATTTGAGGAACAAACTTTTTGGTAGCTTTTATCCTAATCTTCAATCTTTACTTGGTGACCCTATACATCACAACCTTTTAAAGTTCATCAAAACTATTGGACTATATTCTCTGCTTTAAAATGATACATTCTCTGCTTTAAATAATAAATCAGTAGTTTGACCTAGAGTCCGACTATTAACCTAGTGCCTGGCGCAGCATAGCCATTTCTGGCTCTTGTGCCAATAAAATCCAACTAACTAACATTGAACGCAGTGCTGACGTAAAAATCTCCTATCAGTCAGTCCTATATATCAGTGGTAAACGAATAATTGGTTAGAGTCCCCCTTGTCGCCAGGCTAACCATGGGTGGGTTTTGTGGTTTTCCAGTCAATGTAACGTAAGTGCGGGTAAGTTCAAAATTCCTCCACGAAGGCGAATTTCTTCAATACTTGATCTAAGAGTTTCCCTGTCTTCTGAATTGGGTTTAAAATTGCTAGACTACGGAGTTAAACATTGGTAGTCGTAAACCTAAAAATTGTGTCGGCTGCTCAACGGCGGTTATAAAATAAAATATATATTTACTGAAAGACGAACTTTTAAATAAAAAAAAAATATGTACCTATTAACCTTTTGTACCTAGAGACTGATGCTGTATATCCATTTCTGGCTATTAGACTTCAGCTAATATATTGTGAGCGACAGAAGAATAATTTTCTTTCCTTAAAGGTGTACTTTTCATGCATGATTTTAGAATAGACAAAATGAAGTAAAACCGATATCGAAATCTAAGAAAGGTTGGATAGGAGTCTTCAAAATCTGTTTCATTTCTGAAGTTAACAGAAAAGTTGAAAGGTGAGCCAGAGAAGTAAATCGAAATGCTGTCTGGCAATCAAACTGGTTTTGATATTTTTCAATCCCCTTTCTCGTTTATGATTTCTACAAAATTTTTTGCCTGCCAAATGTGCGAGCTTTCTTACTTAATTTTATCAAAAAAAAAAATACTAATATTAATTAAGAGAGTTGATATATAACACTCTCTATAAAGAGTAGTTTTAGAAGCTCGTGCTGACTAAAGCTAAATTTTTGAATGACAGCAATTGACATGGTGGATGTTTTGACAACAATTATAAATTATACATACAGCATGATATAAATTCAAATGTCTCAAATTTATATTCCAATTTTAGCCGTCATTGTAGCAGAATAGTTAAAAGAACGGTAAAGCTGTTTCGAAACAGAATGATGAATTGATAAGGGAGATTCTTGGACAGGTTTAAAATCATTTATTAGCTTTTCTCATTAAATTAACGCTTTTAATTATAGTAGCCTTCGGCAAAGAAGCTTAAACAGTTTCAACTTTTTAAAACTCAGGTCTCCTTAAAAAGCATTATCTTCTCATAGTGTAAAATTAACTTTACATAGATGTCATTTTATAAATGCATTTTTATCTGCTACACTATGTCCCAGTCCGGTAGAAAAAACTCGAAAGTTATTAAAACGAAGCTTTCATATGATAATATTGTAATTAAATTTTATGATAGTTGTTTTCGAATATAAAGTAATACAAACCTTTCATTGATTTCATTTTACTATGAATAGATAAAATATGAAAACAAAAATTATAAATGTAGGGCTGTTTCTGAATAAAAGATAACATATTATATTTAAGTTAATAATTTGTTGATAGTTTAAAATTCTGGAACAATTTTTAGTTTCATTTTAGGGGCAAATTATATCCCTTTCAAGTTAGTTTCATATCTTTACCCTTTGACACAGACATTTTATTAAACATATTTTTCATAATTTTGAATTAACTTGGATCAAAATGAGGGGAAAATAGTATATTTAGCATTTTAATAACTTAGGATTATGAATTACAGCGTGAGTGTCTTTTTTTACGTTAAAGTTAAAATCTTCCAACCACGGCTCACTTCCAAACAATAAATTTTCAAATTTGCACTTATTTGCAGTAATTTAGATCTAAGAGTACCAATTATTCATCATTCAAATTTATTTAATTTACAAAATCAATTATAAAAAAAGTTTTGAATATGTATGAAAAAAAAAGCATTTTCAAGCTACTTTTTTTCGATTTTAAATTTTAGTGCAAATCTAATTCTGATAATTTATCATATTTTCTTGTAACTATTACACTGTTTTTTACAATTATAAAATACTGAAGGATATTTTTACTTGCGATTAGTGGGCCAGAAAAAAATATATAAAAAGGACATTGGCGTCCTATTTGCGTCAGAAGGTTAATTTATAAGAGACTTAGCACTAAGACAAATACTAAAATTTTTTATGTTGTAGTTTAGGGATGTCTTTCTCAAAGCAGAGTTCGATGCACTTTAACTTTATTAATAGTAGAAATATTGAATGAACTCAATGTTCAAAAAGAACTGAATGGAATCGATTTGTTCCCTTAAATTTATAAGCGAATCAATCATAAAATGAAGATATCACTCTTTTCCGATAAAACTTCAGGAAGGAATTTAGATAGAAAAAAACTTGAAAATGAAGCTACTTTTCTGTGACAAAAGTAATATAAAGTACTATAAATCTAACAGAGTTTAGATCAATAAAATTCAAAGAAAAGGACATGTCTTGTTATAGTTGGATTACTATAAATCGGATTCGTCATAATGGAACTTCAGGCGATAAAAATTTTCAAATAGAGGAAAAAGCCATACTTCAGAAAGTGGATATTCACAAAATTGGGAAATAAAACACTAAGCTATGACACGAAAGTATATAATGATTTTGAGAGAGATGTCATTTTTTCTCTAATATTCAGTCATTTCGTAAACATTTAGGGCAAAGTTAAACAGTGATGGAAATCGATTTAGAACTGATGTATAAATTTCTATTGGTAGAGAGTCAATAGTAAAGACTTTACTAAGCCATGGTGTGTGAATCGTTTAAATAACTGAAGAGCTTAGTGGAACGAAGCACTAGAAAATTGTTTGGATCAAATTAGTTTATAGGTTGCTCTTCTCCGTTGCGTTTAAAACCTACTGTTTGGAGCTGAATTCTTTTTTCTTTTTCTTTTTAAAAAATAAAACTTTGTCCTAGATGACTCCAGTTCAGTTTTGTAACTTTACTGTATCTCTCTGTTTTTGGTAGGGTAAATCGACCAGTGAATGAAAAATTAAGTAAAGCTTGTCTTTTAAAAATTCATATTTCTAAAATCTTATTTTAGGAAAAATGAAAGTGTCAACGTGTTTGGTGTAAAATGCGCATTATGTGAAAAAAATGATAGGGAACATCTAAAGCATTGTTTCGAGGTTTGAGTCCATTAGTGGTGAGTCAGAAAAATTGTAAAGACTTTATTAAGTCACGACGTATAATTCAAATTAATGAACAGCTTAGAGGAAAGAACTACTAGGGAGAATTATAGGAAATCACGACAAATTAGCTTATAGGTTCCTCTTTTTAGTTGCATTTAAAACCTTTTGTTTAGCGCAAAACGTCCCGATTTTAAATTTTGTGCTATAGGACTCCACATTCAGTTAAATTTTGTAACTTCTTTGTATCTGTGCGTTTTTGGTAGGGAAAATCGATCAGTAAAGGTAACTTAGACGTTGACTGCGCACCGGTCATTCAAGTTTTATCCATAAATATTTAGTGAAAGGCGAACCTGCAACTAGATGCAGGACTGCGTGTTAGTAGATAGATACATTTACCTACAGGGTGGTAAAGTTAAAGTTAGTGTTTTTGAGTGACGATGCTGTGTTGAGATAAGCCAAGCAAAAAAAAAGTTAGATTTTGGATTCTTTAGAAGCTTGAATGGTTATATCTACTGAAAGAGTCAATATCCCAGGAAAGTGCTGGGTCACAGAACTTGTTAGCTCTGTGGCCTAGTTTCAGCTAGGGAGCTATAATATTCAGTAACGAAATTAATGGGGTGTTGTTGTTTAACCATGGTTTTTAGGGCAGAAAACACTAAAAGCCGACCTTTTCACTAACTTTGACAGAGCATAACTTTGAAAAGCAACAGTGCCCCATGGAAGCAAGTGTCCCATAATGAGGCACCGGTATACTAATAATATAGCAAATCAAAACTTTAGGAGGATCTTGCTTTCTTTAAACAAACCCTTTAAAACATACATATTGCATTTTTAGAAGCTTAAACTTGCACAGTATTCATTTTTTATAACCTACTTCAATATAAACAAATTCATGCTAATCATAACAACTATCACACATTGTTTGAAGTTCAAAATAATGGCTCTTAATTATAAGTTTCTAAAGAAGAGCAGTTTGAGGCTATGCACCCACAACTATGTTAATTAAAAAATATATATTAATTTCTTTTCATGTGTGAGTAAATTTTAGGAAGATTATTCCCCAAAAGCAGGCAACGACATAACTGATTTTGTTATACGACCTGTATTTTAATTCCTCAACCCTATATCATGAATTTCTGACTTGACAAATTTTTTCAATTTATCTTTGTAGTAATAACCCAAAGAATAAATCAGCGTAAAATCTGTTTTAAAAACTGCAGGCAACCTGCTGTTACTTCTTGAAGTTTACGTAATTAAATCTAATTCAATGCAGAAATTAGATTTTTAATTCAAAATAATTCACATTGCTTATTGCATTTTTCTAGCATTGTTAAATAATAAAAATAACATTGCAAATAATTTTTTCCTTAATCTGATACAATGTTGTTATTTCTGGAACTTGCACCCAATTTTTAAAATGCAACTAACCATTCAATATCACACATTTATCTGCCATCAGTAAGCTAAATTTATATCGAAATAATTGTTTTTTGTTATTTAGATAAGAGTTTGCAATAATTCTACTTTTCTTATTATTGTTTTTATTTTTATGTAGAAAAAAAAATATCATTTTCTAAAAAGTTATAAAATTTATATAAAGTCGTTATTGAAAAATTTCGTTTAACATTTTTAAAGAAAACTTTTTACAATTATTTCTTACTTTAAAACAATTCAAGTATACCTAGTAACAATTGAGAATTTACTTTCACTCTATTAAAAAACTTATAAGTTTTTCCTAAAAAGGATGAATCATCAAAAACAGAGACAGAATGAAAGTATTTTATTTGCAGCTCTTCACACTTTTCTGTTTTATACGAAAAACTTACACATATAAGAAAACTGAAATTAATTTTCCTCTAACATTAAAGCATAGAGCGTGAAGGAAATTGTACATTCCTTAAGAATATTTTACCCTGCAATCTCCTTATACGGGATAAAATGGAATCTGAAACTACAAAAAAGTTATATTAAAGTTAAATGGAAATTCTTTTTTCAAAACTCCCTCTTGACAAAACAACCTTTTGTCTTTATTGCTGCGGTTGCAAATTTGATTTTCATTTTCTTACCAATTTTTTAACCAAATATATTTATCAAAGATTACTTTCTCTTCTTTATGATAGGATTTGGGAATCTTGTTTATTCTTGATTTTATTCAAGAATCTATAATTTTATGTTATTCAGCGTTAAGTTAAATTACTACTTTACTTTGTATGTAAAACGAGTTTTGCTTTTATATTTTATTTCACATGTCTTTTATCTAGATATTTAATATCGGAACTTTTAAAAAAAAGTTAGTAGAAATTGATTTTACTTCTTCTTAAGTAAATGCTGTGATGGCGCAGTGATTAAATTTGTAAATATTGCACTTTTAAAATGTTTTCTTGAATTTTGCACTTTTTTAAAATAATTTTTTGCAATTATGTAATTGAGATATTTAATTTCAAAATTGTTTATAAGTGAAAGTTTTATACTTCATTATGGAGATTGTCAATTTAAATTTATTTCATTGGTTTGAAAAGTGTCATCTTTTTAAAACTCAGATTAATGTTGCTCATTGCTACAACTGTTCATTTTTTAATTCGATTTAGTTTTATTCTTTATCTTGCTTTTTTTTATTTTAACCAAGATTTTTCAGTTTAAACCCAGTTGGTTTGAGTTTAAACCTTTAATTGCAGAATGCTATTTTGCTAGCTTGTAATTTTATTTCTGACCTTACTTAACGCAAGTGGATTATTTATACAGACTCGTGTAGTTTTATTTCAAGCTTTTCTCGCATTGGGAAAAATCATGTGACATATAAAATTCAATTATAACGCGAAGGATTCAGTATTTATTATTGGTAGATATCATCCGATGTTGGCATGTACAGGAATGACCACGCTGATATTGCAACTAAAACTACTCAAAATTTAAGTAAGAATCTCTTAAAAACTTTTTTCATTTAATACGAATTTTTAAATTGACAGTACAGCAGGCTTGGAAAGAACATTGGATTACATAAATGGACTATAAAATGCAGTAAGTTTTCCCTCCCCTTGAAAATTATCAATTTATATCCGTTGCCCTCAAACCCAAAGTTTTCATTAATAAACTGCGCATTGGTCCTTCCCGTTATACCCATAAGTATTTACTGACTGCCGATACTGCACCTAGTTGTTCTCTATGTCGAGTTGACATAAATATTGAACATGTTTTAACAAACTGTAAAAGATTCGAGCATTTAAGGAACAAACTCTTTGGCAGCTTTTACCCTGATCTTAAATCCTTGCTCGTTGACCCTATACATCACTATCTTATTAATTTTGTCGAAACAATAGGACTATATTCACTGCTTTTACAAAGAAAGCATTTTTTTAATCTTGTGGCTGGCTCAATATGGCCATATCTGGCACCTTGTGCCAATAAACTTTAGCCAACTAACCGTTTCCATAGAAAATCATATATTATTACTATCCATTGACGGCAAAACCAAAGTTTTAATTAATAGACTGCGCATTTGTCATTCTCGTTTCTCCCAGAAACATATACTGACTTGTCGATCCTGCACCTCGTTGTTTTCTATGTCGAATCACATTAAAAATATTTTAACCAAATGTAAATGATTCAAGCATTTGAAGAACAACTTTTCTTAATCCTTGATCTTAAATCCCTGCTCGGTAACCATATACATTACAATCTTATTAGTTTTCAAAACAATAGGACTATAGTCACTACTTAAAGAAGAAAGAAATGTTTTAACCTAGTGTCTGGGGCTTGTGCCAATAAACTTTACCCATCTTTACCAACCAGCTTGATTTTAAAGAAGTTGCTAATTTTATTCCAGTCATTGCCGAGAGCATCTTACGGTGAAGCACTTTCTGAGCCAATGTTTAAAATTTAAATTCAAAAGACGACAGTATTTTAACTGTGACTTTCCGACTTTAGACATTTTACTTGGAGACACACCTCATCTCAACTTAATATCTTACCTCAAAGACATTGGATTTTATAATTTGATTTAGCTCAAATTTTAATAAATTGACCAGTTTTTACCGAGTTATATTGATTTTAGAAAAAAGTATTCTAGTTTTAATTTGGTTTCGATTTTAACCAAGTAATAAAATTTTTATTAAGTTAATTGAACTTTTAACCTAGTTTTAGGCGCGGTATAGCCAAATCATGGCTCTTGCGCCAAAAATTCACATCACATCACATTACATTTAATCCAGTTACTTTGATTTTTCCCTTGTTTGAAAGGCGTTAATGTTGCAAAGACATGACTCTAGCGAAAAAAAGTTTTTCAAACAAACCTATTACAGCATTTTTAGAAACTATAATTTCAAATCCTAAGCTTGTTTTTGGATACTGCTTTTATTGCCAATCGCATTCACATTGCTTAAGTTCTTGAAATCGTTCATTGAAATAAATCTCGTGTAAATCTATCGAAACTCGGAACTGATGCACGCGTGATTTTCAATTCAAGTTGAGAGACATGATGTACAGCTTTCATTTTCTGACAGTATAGTGGATAAAAAGTTTCAAAAACTCTCAATTGCTTTATTTTTCTTTAAATTTCATTTTTATTTATGCCCAAGTTTTGCACCGGAGTGACTATCAAAAGTAAAACATCTTCGATTACGAAGTAATGGTTGTTGTTTTTCCATAAATATGAAATCTTTAATTATTTATAGACAATGCACTAAGAAAAAAAAATCTATATAGCATTGTTCTAATTTAAGTATATTTATTTTAGTAGATTTACCTAAATTTTAACCTGTTTTTAGGTGCGGTATGGTTCTTGTGCCGAAAATGTATAACAGAAACTTAATTTACGTCAAAGAACTTTTATATTAATAGAGTTCTATATTAAAACTATCTATAAAATCATGCTCTATATTTTGATATCCGAAGATTTTCCATGCATTTGCAAATGCGCAAAATTTGCTTCAATTTTATTAAAATAAGGGTATGATGAGAGAAAATATAGTAATTTACTTCTTACAACGTTGATGAACTTCATAAAGTTCACAACTCTGCTTACATCCCGTTCTCGAAGTAGCATCATCCCAGAATGGCAGTTTTTGCTTTCGAAAACGAACAGTAACTTGCTAGTTGAACGTCATAAAAAAATAATACAATCCATTATTAAATGATTGTTGGTCAAACAATAACAAACATACTTGCACTTAGGCTTTTAAACTGTTTCACCATATTGTTTGGCACAGCATGTATTCATTTGGACCTTGTGCCACTAAACCCTACATTCAATCAATCAAACAAACATACTTGCTGGTTGACCGTCATAAAAATAAAACAACGTTTTCTATTTGATATGATGGTTGACGATTTTCTATGATAATTAAACATTACTTCATGGTCTATTATTTTTGCAATAAAGCAGAATTTTCTATTTTGAAATTTTGGAAGCTTATTGGTCCATCAAATGTAACATTTGTACATTGGGAGTTGCGTGAAGGTTACCATCAAACAATGTTGGATCACCAAACTGAAGCCAACATAAATTATTAAAAAATTTGCAATGGTACCTTTGGTATTAGACTGATGGTTTGGTGTATTTAGAGTTAATAAAAACAATCATTTTTAAAATTGTTGTTATTCGAATGAGTGCCAAACATGTGACTGGGCCGTGAAAGCCTGGTTGGAAGGGCGTCGGGTCTATTTCCAAGAGGTCGGAAGTTTGATCACCACCGGCCAAAGACTCCTGTGTACAAAATGGTGACTGGTGTAATCAAAATCTGTCGGGGTCACAAAGTCCTCCAAGTTCCCATAACAAATCAATATCTCTGGGGTACAGGATAGGAGATTGATCGTGCTCTGGTACAGGTCAAAATTATGGTCTGTGGACAAATGGATAGTGTGTAAATGTGTCCTCCCTGTAAAACGGACTGTGATGTATGTGTAGGGTGGAAGTGAAATTCTTGACCATAGATGGTGCCACTAAAAGACAAGAAGTGTACCCCTTTGTCTTAAAATATTCTTGTCAGCATTGACAAGTGGCATAAGACAACCACAACAACATACACTAGTCTTCTACCGCAATATTTTCTGTCTCTTGTGCCAATAAGCTCCAGCCAACCCACTAATCTACCGTATATATTTCATATATTTAGTACAGACGATTCAAATATTTGAGGAAGAAACTTTTTGGCAGATTTTATCCCGATCTTTCATACCTACTTAGTGACCCCATACATCACAATCTCATCAAGTTCATCAAAACATTAAAACTGTATTCATTGATATAAGTAAAAGTGCAATTTTTTTACCTAGTGACTGGCGCAGTATAGCCACTTCTGGCTCTTGTGCCATTAAACTTCAACCAACCATATATCTAGTTTTTGTATCAGTTCTGTTTTAAATAATGATAGTTTTAAACATCTTTGATCATTTTTAAAAACAATGTGATAAAATAGAGTTCTGGAATTCATTCACATAAAACTATAATATTTGAATCATTGAAATGTTTTAAACTTAAATTGTTTTCAGTCTTTTATTTATAAATTTTCTGAAAATAATAATGAGTGATTTATACACATTGTAACTGGATTAATTTTCCAACTCTCCACACTTGTACCTACCCTCTTTCTTTCCATGGTATCCGCGAATCTTTCTTTTTCCTATAGCAGCACGTTTCAGTGAAGAGGCAGAATATACTATCGGGGGGAGGGGGGCGAGACTTCAGCATATCATGGTAAAGTCAAGGGGGAAATCTCGTTACCTTGAGATGTCTATTCTATTATATAACAACAAAGTGATAGAAAAATTCTAAAGAATCATATTTAAAATTTTGAGCTTTAACATAATAAATCAAACTAAGCAAAATAATCATAAGCTATAAGCTATTTTAATTTTATTAGTTATTTAGTTTTAAATGTTTCAATGCAAACAATTTCTTTATTTGAAGAATATTATGCGTCTTATATCTTATTAAGCTTCAAATGTGAAATTTTTTAAAATTATTTAATTCTAAATCGTTCATAAAATTAAAAACAAATAAAATATTGTTATAATTTTAAAGAAAAACATTAAAATAATTAAAAAAAACCACTAATATAAATTCTTAACGAAGTTTTGAATGGGACAAAATCATTGGCGCGAAATAATTTGCTTGTGTAAAATAAAGAATATTGAAAGATTGAAAAGAAAAATGAATTTGAAAGAGATTAAAAACGCGTCCTGAATTTAAGTATGCGCACAGAAAATAATCTATTTAAAAAATATAAATAGCAATTTATCCGACACGATAAATCATATTTCATTTTGTGGCAAACACAACTGCATACATTAGTTAAAAAATCGCGCTGCTTTACTTTCAACGGGCATTCATCTACTTTCAAAGTCATAATTATAAGATTTCATTTTTCAATTTCTCATGGCACGTTATCTCAGTAATTTCAGACCGAAGCCATTCATTTTAATTAAGCTCTCTTTTCAAAAGCATGACTTGCCTAAGGATCAAATTATGCTTTGGCTTTAATTCGTCAGCGATTGGAGATTTTCCGGTTTACAAAGAAAATTTTAAATCTGGTCTTTAATTAACTGTTATTACATTGTTTCAAGCATTCCACCTATTCGTACAGAGTGCTCAAAAAATAAGTAACTGGTTTAATATTTTATTCTTTCGAAAATGATCTTAAGCAAACAAACCTAATACTTTATATTGTTTTAAAATATTTATTATTTAGTTAAAAAGAAGTCTAAGCTTTTCAGAAAATCTTTTATCCCAATGGAGATTATTTTTTAAGAACTAAGGATTGAAAATTTCAATTTGTGCAGAATCTAAATTTCTGTTTCCATAATAAAAATTTTAATATCATACTTGTTTATTGTTACTGTTAAATTTTCTTTTATGCTATGAGTGTATATATATATATATATATATATATATATATATATATTTCCAGTTTTTCTCTTATATATTCAATTCAACACAATGAATCTAGAAATCAAAAACTAGCTCATTTAATTTTTACTGTTGCAGTTGTCTTCCTGTATTGAAGTGTTTATTTTTCATTGAAAAAAAAAGATAAAAGTAACAAAAAATGATTTAATTTTTTCGAAAATGCCTTTGGTTCCAAACTTGAGAGCTCTTGCCCCTTTAATAGGATTTGCTTAAAGGAAGAAAAAAAGTTGAAAGATGGCTCAATGTGTTATACTCATCTCATCCCCTAGGCTTCACAGTTATACTCATCCAATTTTTTGTTTTATTATACATTTGTCAATTACTCTTAAAAAGAATTGCTTTGAGATTTAATTCTGCTGGATACCGAGTCATGTAGGTATTCCAGGGAATGAACTTTCTGACTCAACTGCATGATCTGCCACATCTTTTTTATCATTGTCCATACCTTTCTCCGACCTGAAACTACACATTCGAAGATTTGTAACATCAATATGGCAACAACAATGGGACCTCAAAGTTTTTAACAAAGAATAATAGTAGCCGACCTACCCCCGAAGGAGTTTGCGGATAAGGGTTTCACCCGTTGTCACGTGAACTAAACACTACAAAACTACAGAAATGTAAAATCAAAACTAAAATGATTGATACACATAGGAAAAATCCCAAAATCGAAAAGATGAAAATAAAACAGAATAAAAATTAAAAGTGCTTAAAACATACAAGTGAATAAAATTAACCAACAATAAAAGTGTCAAAAATACAGGTAAAAACATGTAAAAGTAAGGTCAGGTCAAATGGTAAAAATATGAAAAATCACATTAAATACAAATAAGACTAAAATAAGATTAATAGAATAATTAAAATAGTCTACTAAAAGTCCAAGTGTCCCCCTTTCAAGGCTAAGTGCCTCTAAGTATCTCTCTGTTCTAAGGTAAACCTAAGTATTTCTAAAAAGAATAAACACTCAAAGATGACATCAGGTAAGACAGAGGGTGCTGAAGTTCATCAAGATCAAGATTTCATTTCGAATGTCCTACAGTGGCAGTCAAAAGTATTCGTACACTTAATTTACTAACTTCAAAAGTGAATAAAAATTGAAATTGCGTAAAAATTAATGTTTTTCAAGTTGTTGCATGAATGATTTGAATTTTTAAGAGGAAATTTTTAAATTTGGTCATAAAGAGATCCTCGATAGAGTGAGAATTTGAATCTCACCACTAAACCTCGTGCTTCAAAAGTATTCGTACATCCACATTTCAAGTTGTAAAATAATAAAATTAAGACAATTTGTGCGCCAAATATCGTTTGTGGGAATATATTTGGCGAGATTTTATATTATTCTTACTTTTACCACTTTATCTGTTTCATTCTTATGTTTACTAGCTTTGAAACTCGCATTTTTTGTTGTCAATCATACAGCTTTAAATTGAGATGGCTCGGAAGGGAACTTGTCTCGCTGAAAGAAAACTGATAATGAAACTACATCTTTAAGAAAGATATCACTTGCTATTGGAAGACCTACAGTGCAGAGTGTTATAGATCGACATTGCCAACGCAATACTGTTGAAAATATTCCACGAAGTGGACGCCCAAAAATTCTCAGCATTAAGCACAGACGCTTACTCGTAAGATTGATTAAGAAAAATCCAAAATTGAGTGCAGTAAAAGCAGAACTTCTCAAACAGGGAATTTCGATCTCGGTAAGTACTATACGCCGCACTTTTAACGAATCAGAATTCCATGGTCGAGTATCTCGAAAAAAGTTTTTTGTGTCGGAAGTTAATAGAAAGAAACGAATGTTTTTCGCCAAACAGCATGTTAATAAAAATCTTGATTTCTGGAACATGGTTATATTCTCGGATGAGAGCAAGTTTAACGTGTTTGGATCTGATGGCAGACAAATTGTGTGGCGTAAAAAGAATACAGAGTTACAACCAAAAAATTTGAGTGCGACAGTAAAGCATGGCGGTGGTAACATTCTAGTTTGGGGATGTATGAGCGCACATGGAGTGGGTAAATTGCACGTCATTGATGGGATTATGGATCACAAAAAGTACATTGACATTCTAAAAAGTAATTTAAATTCTAGCGCTTCACAAATGGGTCTTCAAACTAACTATATATTTCAACAAGACAACGACCCTAAGCATACAGCTTATAATGCTAAGCTCTGGGTATTATATAACACTCCCGAAAGACTCAACACACCTCCACAATCACCAGACATGAATCCTATTGAGCATTTGTGGAGTATTTTAGACGACAAAATCAAAAATCGAGGAGTAAAAAATAAAAATCAGCTGAAAACCGCCATATTGGAAGAATGGGCATCAATTACACCAGATATTACAAAGAAGTTGGTAGATTCAATGCCAAGTCGAATGAAAGCAATAATTAAGGCGAAAGGGTATCCTTCTAAGTATTAAACTATGATATACTATATAATTTTAGGGAAATTTCTTAAGTGTACGAATACTTTTGACGCAAAAGTTTTGATAATTAATTTCTATTTTTTATATTTTTTTTCTGTAATTGTTTTACAAGAAAACTTCTTTTGATTAAATTGCTCAAAAATAAAGGATACAAGGCCTGGTATCTGTGTTTAATGACGTAGTATAATTAATAAAATACTATGAAGCGATGAGCACTTCAAAATTCATTGTACGAATACTTTTGACTGCCACTGTATATATAATGATGTCAGATCAAGGGGAGAACAAAGTCAAGGAAACGGTTAAGTGCCGAGGTAAAATACTAAAAGCAAATATTAAAACCAGTAAGTCAAAAGTTTAAAAAATAAAACCAGATAAAATTAGCCAGGTATACTCTCAGGGGCAATCAGATCATCCAGGGTATATTTAAGAATTTCAATGATTTTCCCCCTGCAGTCAATATCAGCATAAAGTTGATGTTGAGTATATTGGTCCCATTTTCTGCACACGGATCGTCAGGAATTTGGGACAAAATTTTATGAGATGGTCAATGTCTTGTACTCTTCCACAAAATTTACAAGTTGCTCGTTTATTGAAGAATTTCTGTTGATATATTCCGAAAACCTCGTGGCCCGTTAAGAATTGATTTAAATAGAAGTTTGACTGCAAGCGAGTTGGTATGGGGTCTTTAAAGAAATTATATGTCTGCCTGCCCTTATTTAATAAGTTTTTAATAAATTGAATAGCATTAAATCTGATATAAATAACTTGCCACTGCAGCGCTTGCGCAGTGCTGACGTAAAGCTCACCCGCCTCCGAATCGGTCACACCCGGTTAACACAAATCCGTTTACTGTTTGGAGAGCCTAAACCGGTGGGAGGCGAGAGAGTGCACAGGGAGTCTTCCCCCTTTTGTAAATTTGTAAATAATGTAAATATTCTTTCTTTATCTTTATCTTCAATTTGTTCCCTTTATTATGTATCAACTTGCGACTTATTTTTATGTATGTCTCAGACTTGATTTTATCAATTATTGTTCATTCTGAGATTTAACTTAATGTTAACGCAGCACCTCCCTTCCCTTCCACCACATATTATCCAATTTAGATGAAAGAGCAGATATCCATACATGGATAGGTACTCTGAAAAAAAAGTTGATTAGTGATTAGTGAGAGCCTTCTCCGGAATGCAGTACTTGTAACGTTACCCTCACAATTCATCATATTTTAATAACGTGTCCATGTTTTAATCAACATCGTTTAAAGTTTTTTGGTAGTTCTATTTTATACATGCAAGATTTGTTGAATGACATTCACCATCCTAACATTTTTGCATTTTTACGTGTCGTTGATATTTTTAACGGCATATAAAAGTTTTAACACATCTACTGTCTTATACACTTTTAATCACCTTCGTACATTTTACTTACTGCGTGTGCTTCATACTGTATTTATACTTTTTATCTGACTTTACTCATACAAATCTTGTTTTGTTCACTTAGTACAGTTTTATCAGTTGTGCTACAGTTAAAATTTTGCGCAGCATGTTCTCATTTGGATCTTGTGTCACTAAACCCTACATTCAATCAATGTGCCTAGTGACAGCAGCAAGACGTGCTGCAGTGGGGTCATAACATAACTTTCTGGTGTTATTATCCAATTTTATGCATCATTAATCATTTGCTGATAACTTTCCACAATAACGGTTTCCAAATTTTATTTTGTTGGGTACCGAGTTGCGTTGAAATACTAGAAAACGACTTAGGTGACTCTGCAGCACGATTTGCTGCTACTCTTTAAACTCTAGCTGTACCTTTCTCAGACATAAAACTTTATGTTCGACAATTTATCACATCTCTATAGTAGCAACAATAGAACCTTCAAATTAATAAGATTAACCAGCTTCGCCTCACCTTTTTTGGTAGCTCCATTTTATGCATAAAAGACTTGTTAGATGAAAACCATCATCCTAACATCTTTGCTTTTCTTCGCACTATTGGTATTTTAAACAGTATATAAGAGATTTATCAAGTTTTATCCACATATAAAAATACTTGCATTTTCACTGTTTTAGAATTCTCATCATTTTTACTATACTTATTGTGTAATTGTACTCTATTCTACCTTTTAATATGTTTTTAAAACCGTGTGTCTGGCGCAGCATGTCCTCTCTGGACCTTGTGCCATTAAATCTTACATTCAATTCAATTCAAATTAATAAGAAATTGCTCTCAGTTAAAACGCTAATTCTAACCCTTTACCTGCAATGCGCCTACAGGACGCAGATGTTAAGCTAACCAGTCTCCGTATCGGCCTTACTCGATTGACGCAACTTCATCTACTGTTTGGAGAACACTAGTTACGTTTTACTCAAGATTTATCATATTTTTATCATCTATCCATGTTTTAACGGACATTTTCTAGTCTTTTCTTGGTAGTTCTATGTTATTTCTGGCTGATTTGCAAAGTGACACCCGTCCTCTAGCATTATTGCTCTTCTACGCGCAACAATGCTAGAGGCTGGGTTGGTATATTAGATTGTAATTGGTATTTAACATTGTATATAACTGTTTTATCGTAATTACAATTTTGTCTGATTTTATTAATTTTGAATGCATCAGTTTTGCCATGTACTGTTTTGTTGATTGCATGTTGCTGATCTTGTGCTGTAAAATCCTACATTCAATTGTTGCTGGTTTTCTTATTGCTAGTAAGTAACCAAAGAGAAATATAAGAATAATTTTAGAAAATAAATAATAAGCATTTTTACATAAATCAATTATTAAAATACTAAACTAAAAAAGTTCGGTATTTAAATTTTAAATTGTTGATTAAGAATCCAGCATGAGATAAATTGTAAGGGCTTTAACTACGACAAGTAGGATTTTTTCCTCTTTTTAACATTATTACTCTCAAATTTTGATTTAACATTTAATAACTGATTAATTAGATGTCAGACGAGTGAAATCGGTTAAATAGTTCCTGAGAAATTCAATTTTAACTAAGACTTCTTCAAAATTCGATTTCTAAGGAACTATGCAACCGATTTCCCCAAATTTTGTATTTTGATGAAATTAGTTTTTTTGCATGGAATTATCATTGGATAAACGGATTTAATAATTGTGTGCAAAACTTTTTCAATTTGCACAAAAAGTTCAAGAAATACGGCGAAAAATGTGAAAAGTGAAATTAACATTAAGGGGTCCAAACTTTGGATCGCTCTCATGACCAAACTATGGGGACCATATTTCCCAGATTATGGCTACCTCCTATATTTTGAGGGTCCTTGTTGTGTGTGATATCCGAACTTTAAATATCGTCTGCACTAATTATTATATTTGATGTCATGAACCTTTAAGGTGGAGTCCTGGAATATGAAGATCCTATCAATAGATCAAAAATCATCCAGAGTGGTCCATTTTTTTCCGCACTGTACAAGTTGTGTAATGTCTGCTGAATCTTATTTCTGAAATTTTTTTGAAATGCTATCTTCAATTAATCTGATTAAATTAAATATATTTTTGTTCAGATCATAATATATTTAAGACTTAAATTGGTTTGCTAAAATAAAATATTCTATCCTTTCAAGCCGAGCAACTATTTCAAGAAGCAAGACAAATGTTTCATTTCTTTTAAAAATATTTCAGTGAGTGAGAATCTTACTGGCATTGTCAGGTTTTGCCAGGAGTTTCTTTCCCCCCTTTTTCTATCTCAGTTTTCTCCACTTGCATTAACTTCGTGAAATCAGCCGAAAACCAAGTTTAGGTGGAGGCATTAAGATGAATAAATTGCCAAACTAAAGTGAAAGCAGTCCCAGTGAAATTTCTTCTCCAACTTTTACTTTGAATAGCTGATTCTTTACAGAAATACAACGAAAGAAAGTTGGCTAAAAGGATATTATTCTTTCTTATTTTCCTTGCCCAAGTCAGAATAAATCAGCCATTCTTTTACAATGGGAAATTTATCAACTCTTTTCATACGCAAATAAACTTTTTCTCAAGAAAAAATAGACTGTTAACAAAAAAAAATTAAAAATTAGTTCCTTCACTTCTGCATTTTTTAAACATTATTATAAAACTAATAATGATGAAACTGAAGATTAAAATAAAAAAGTTATTTTTGCATTAATTGAATATAAATATATATTAATAAGTATATATTGATTATATATAAATTTTAGAATATATAAATTTCTGTAAATATTAGCTCTTTTTACATTAACACTCTTTTGCATTCTGCTCTATAATTAACAAATTGTTACAAAATAAAAATATATATTAAATTCTAATCTATAACTTTATATTAAATTACTCTATAATATAATGCACAGATCTTGTGTATAGTGCTAATTAAATAGCTAATTTATCGATATTGAGTTGTGATGTATAAATTAAGATTAGGTTACTTAATCATAGTTAAACTAGATAACTCTGAAACTTACCTTATATAAAACCTACATTGTGAAATGTTCCGGATCAACACTTTGACTACATCTGAAGAAAACATTTTACCGTAAAATTAATTTTTACCGCAAAATATCATAATGTAACTTTTACAGTAATATTTATTTTATTACAAATATTAGCTGATTCTATTTTAATAACTACTGTGAAAATTGGGGTAGGTTTTTTACTCCGTAATGTGTCCCGATAAAAATAGACATTATGGTCCCTGAGTGCCGGCATTTTTTACCCGAATTTGATCCGGAATTTGTTTCTGAGTAGGTAATAGATTTAAACAATTCTTAAAATAAGGAGTTAATTTGTTGTATTTTTTTTTTTAAATAAGTGACTTCCTGCCGTTATAAGATTACACACTTCCTAGATTTTTAATTTTCTTTACTTAAAAAATTTATATTCATTTTTAATCACCCCTACTCTTTCTCTAAGTAAAATAAAACTATTATTAATTTTTATTCTATTTCATAAATATCGGATATAAATATTTTTCACTCTTCTCCTTTCTTTTTTCTGTCATACGTTCTTATAATGTTGCTTATATCATTATTTTGAAATCTAGAATAAATATTCTAAATCCAGAATATAGTAAATTTCTAGAAGCATTTACGAAAATTAAAGTTACATTAAGTGAAAAAACTCACAAATTTAAATCTACAGAAAACTGAGTTATGATACTGAATTCCTAAAAATATTGTCTTCAGTAACGACAGCACCTTTATTCTTAGAAATTTAATCAAAATTAGAATTGGAAAACTATTTCACATTAAACGTTGCAAATAACTGTATAGACAAGAGTAAATATCACCATCAAAATCCTTCTAATCACTAGTGAAGAAAATCACCTTTCAATTTTTCTCTGCTATTTCCAGCAATCAGTCAAACTATTTGGCGCAGCATATCCTCTTTTGGATTTTGTGTCATTAAACTCTACATTCAATCAATCAATCCAGCAATCAGTCCCATTTTTTTCAGTACTGATTCTTTGATTTCTTCCCGCAGAATTATAAATTCATGATCTCTAATAATTTTTTTTTGTTTTCTGCTTTCTAATGTTATATATTAATGCAGGTTATGACGGAATAACCTATATATTTTGATGTTTTTTCCTGGTAAACTTAATCATACCATGTATGAGAATTAGAGCATTATTTCTTAAGATTTGTATAATAGTGAAATAATTAAGAATTAATATTTAAAATTTGTATAAAAATATTTTTAATTTAGTTTTTTAGTATGTTCAAATTCAATAACTTTTTCCATTAAATCACATTCCACCTTAAAACTTTCTTTTTAAAGTCATATAATGTACGTAAAAAATGATCAATAAATTTTTTTATAAACAATATGTAATGTGCTTTTTTGTCATATAATCTCTATCTGGTAAAAGATGGAATATAGGCTGTATGTGTAAATACGTTTTAATCTCCAATTCGCCCCCAGGGGCACACTCTTGTGTGACGGGCGTGGCGCACCCGGGGCCCCCAGCTGGACCTGAGCATTTTTCTATATTTCTCCTGCGACGGTCCTGTTTTGAGTTTCTGACTTTCATTATTTATTACATTGACCTAGTGAGCAATTATCTGAGCTTTTATATTTTTGATTATTTTTATTTTTGATTATTATTGTTGCGTTTATATATACATATGTATATTTATTAATTATGTTTCACTTCTTCATTTGTATTATATTTATTTATAAAAAATTTTCACTCTTGTCGTGGTTGCCAAATTGACCGGTAAAGGGCTTTTCGTCTTGGTTTCGGTTTTATATCAAACTCTGATGGGAAGAAAACCACCCGCGTGTTTGCCGTGCGTGGAGACCCGTGTCCCTGGAAAGGGGGATCCTGGTAGTTGAGGGGCATCTTGGTACCCCAACACACTACTTTGGCCCCTGCTTCAGGTAAACGGGAGGTGCATAGTGGCCCGTATGCATCAATCGGCATGTCACAAACGTCATCTGATGGCTAGGGTCAAGCCCGGGGTCACTTACTGAGCACCTCGTTAAGGGTGGAGGCTGCTTCAGGGGTGACTTTCGGGCGTATAGCTATTGGCCAGCATCGGTGTTAAGTAACAGATTTTTTACTGTCACTTACATCCCCTAAGTTGGACTCCGTGGTGGGTGGTGCAGTTGATAGTGGAAGTTGATTATTTTTTCTATGGCTGAAAATGAACAGATGGTGTTCAGTTCCGCACACCGAAACAAAAGCGGGACAATTTTCTCACCTAGTTTCAATCTTGCTAAATGCACAAATTACGATCCCACTACAGCAAAATTTCTGATCTTAAGCTCTACAGAAAAGAAACTTTCGTCTATATCACCATTTTTAGTTCAAAAAACGCTTGAAGCAAATATTGGTAATCCTAAAAATGTAAAACAGATGCCATCAGGAGACTTGTTAATTGAAACAAATTCCAACAAACAAACAGCTTCACTTTTGAAATTATCTGAACTCGGAAACGTTAAAATCTCAGTAACCCCTCACAACACTCTAAATATATCTAAAGGCGTGATCTCTGATAAGACGTTACAATCACTTCCAATTTCTGAAATAATCGAAGGTCTCTCCAGTCAAGGAGTTATAGATGCACGGCACATAACCATAAAAAAAGGTCCAGAAATAGTTACTACTCAACACATAATCTTAACATTCAACACTTCTATACTACCTGATGATATTAAAGCAGGATACCGAAACTGTAAAGTTCGCCCATACATTCCCAATCCACTCCGATGCTTTAAATGTCAAAAATTCGGCCATTCTACAAACAACTGCAGAGGAAAAGAGACTTGTTCTCGCTGTAGTGAAACCGGTCACACTTTTAAAACATGTAATCAGCCAGAAAAATGTACTAACTGTTCCGAATCTCACTCTGCAAATTCTCGTCAATGCCCTAGATGGAAACAAGAAAAACAAATACTAAATATAAAAGTAATGCAAAACTTATCATATTTTGAGGCTAAAAGCAAATTTTTAAACTCACAACCTAGACTTAATGTTTCATATGCTTCAGTGGTCAAAACTCCAAAAGCAACCAAATCCATTGGTATACAGACTGAAAATAATGAATCTGAGCTTCGGAATACAAAACGTACCATATCACCCAAATGTCCAAAAGCTCTGACAACAACCCCTTCTCAGACAACCAATGTGTTAAAATCAAAATCTGCACAATCTTCACAGCAATCCAAAGTCGCAATCCCGTCAACTTCTGATCAGTTATCTCAAAATACTAGTAAAAACAGTCAATACCTGAAAATAACCCCACAAATGGTCAATGTTCTTCACAAAAAATTAACTCAATCCCCATTGGTAAGTAAACCCAAATACATATCTAAAAGCAGACAAAATCGTTTCAATAAAAACCGGAAAAAATTATCAAATAACCAACAGGATCAGTTTTCATCAGATACAATGGTTACAGACGACGAAAATTGCTCAGATGCTTCTCAAATGCAAATAGAAAAAGGGATGGAAACTCCAGAAAACCTTAAACCAAAAAACATAAAAATTAAAAATGGCCGATAGACTTATATCTTGGAATTGTCGCGGGTTTTATGTTAATTTGCCAGATATCAAAAATATTATTGAAAAACATAACCCCGTTTGTCTCGCACTTCAGGAAACATTTTTGAAACATAACCACAAAGCCAATATACAGAAATATTCGCACGTAAGAAACGACTTTATTAATGGAAATAAAGCATGCGGAGGTGTATCTCTCTTAATTTCAAAAAGTTATCCATTTTCGACTGTTCCATTAACAACTACCTTGCAAGCAGTAGCAGCACAAGTTACATTTCAATCAAAGCTCATCACAATATGCAGCCTGTACCTTCCACCAAATCAATCAATATCGCAATCAGATCTTAACAACCTAATAGCAGAATTACCAGAGCCGTTTATAATCACAGGTGATCTAAATGGACATAGCACAACTTGGGGCAGTGATACTACAAATTCTCGTGGGAATCAAATTGATACATTAATAGACGACCACCAACTCTGTTTACTAAATACGGATGAAAAAACACATTTTCACTTTCCATCTCGTACATTCCATACCATTGATTTGACACTGTGTTCACCACGTATTTATACCCTGTTGCAATTTTTTGTTTGGAATGACCTTTATCATAGCGACCATTTTCCTCTAATCATCAATATTTTTAAACCTGGGAATACTAATACAGTACATTTTCCTAGACTGCTAACACATTTAGCAAATTGGTCACTTTTTCAAGAGTCACTAACATTCAATGAAGAAATTGTTGATAATGGTAATATTGAAGAAGCTGCACAACATATTACAAGTACTCTCATAAACGCATCTGAAAATTCCATTCCACGTACCTCAACTAATTTACCTAAATACCCAAAACCATGGTGGAACGAAGAATGCAGACACACTCATAAAGCTCAAAAACGAGCCTGGAGAATATTCCGTCGATACCCAACTGTTGAAAATTTAATTCTGTTTAAAAAATCCCGTGCACTTGCAAGGAAAACTAGAAGGCGAAGCCAAAGAGAATCTTGGATTAAATATATAAGTACCATAAATAACAATACGAAAGCAAAAGAAATTTGGGCAAAAATAAAAAAAATATCTGGTCATTACAACTCCTTACCTATTACGCATCTTGAAGTAAATGGAAATAAAATAACAGAAATTAAAGAAATAGCAAATACCCTCGCCGAAAACTTTTCCCGAGCCTCTAGTACAGAAAATTACTCTCCAACTTTCCAAAAATACAAAACTCAAACTGAAAAAAATGTACTTAGACCCTCTGCTGAACCTCACAATGATTACAATTCTCCTCTAACAATAACTGAATTAAAATCTGCTATTAATAAATGTAAAGAAACATCTCCAGGGCCTGACAAAATTCACAATAGTATGTTTAAACACCTCTCTGACACCCATTTGGAAATAATTTTAAAACTGTTTAATAGAGTTTGGGTGAATAGACAATTCCCATCAATATGGAGAAAATCATATATAGTTGCCATTCCTAAACCAGG
Organism: Parasteatoda tepidariorum; assembly: GCF_982258835.1. Taxonomy (NCBI): domain Eukaryota; kingdom Metazoa; phylum Arthropoda; class Arachnida; order Araneae; family Theridiidae; genus Parasteatoda; species Parasteatoda tepidariorum. Next base: position 47,391,113 of record NC_141765.1, on the reverse strand, counting down.
TAAGGACCTTATACACCCTACCAATTACCGACCAATCGCTCTCACCAGTTGTCTTTGCAAACTTCTAGAGAGAATAATAAACGCAAGATTAATATATTTATTGGAATCTCGTTGTATTTTATCTAAGAGACAAAGCGGATTTCGCAAGTGTAATTCAACTGTTGACAATCGAATGCTCTTAGAAACTGACATACGTGAAGCGTTTTTAAAAAGGCAACATCTTGTGACGATATTTTTTGATATTGAGAAAGCGTATGATCGAACGTGGAGATACGGCATTTTAAGGGACCTTTTAAATTATGACATTAATGGAAATATGTTTTATTTTATTCAAAACTTTTTAACAGACAGGACATTTCAAGTTAGAATAAATAACACTTTATCTGACACTTTTAATCAAGAGGAAGGTGTTCCTCAAGGTAGTGTCATTAGTGTAACCTTATTTCTTATAAAAATAAACGATATTTTAACCACATTACCATCTACAGTGGACGGCAGGTTATTCGTTGATGATCTGCGGATCTCTTGTAAAGCATCTCATATGCACACTATCGAAAGACAATTGCAGCTCGCTATTAATAAATTATCCCAATGGACAGAGTTAAATGGTTTTAATTTTTCTACAACTAAGACAACGAGTATACACTTCTGTCGACGAAGAGGGCTCCACCCCGATCCTGAACTGTATCTCAAAAACTTTCGCATTCCCGTTTTAAGCGAAACAAAATTTCTTGGTTTGATCTTAGACTCTAAACTCACTTTTGCATCTCATATTAAGCACTTAAGAAAAACCTGTGGACTGAAATTAAATTTACTTAAAGTTTTGACAAACACCTCTTGGGGTGCAGATACAGATGCCATGCTCAAAATTTATAGGTGTATCATTCGATCTAAACTCGACTATGGTTGCGTTGTCTACGGATCAGCTAGAAAATCTGTTCTTAAATATCTTGATACCATCCATAATTCCGGCATACGTATAGCAACAGGAGCATTTCGCACATCACCCATAAAAAGTCTAAACGTTTTATATCATGAACCAACTCTTTCTGAACGACGCAATAAGTTAACATTGAGATATTATTTTCATGTCAAAAGCCATCATATACATTCCATGTTTTCAAATGTCACAACTCCATTTTATGAAAGATTATTTAGTAACAGACCCTCTGCAATACCGACTTTTGGTTTGAGAGTAAGAAAGCTTTTATCTGACCTAAACCTAGAAGACTTTAATATTTTACCTGCGAAGGAATTAAGACCTCCTTGGGACGTCATTTCTCTCCAAACTATTGATATTTTTAACAATCTGACAAAAGCACAAACTGCTGCTGACATTTACTTACAGCTTTTTAATTCACACCAAGAACAATATAGTAATTTTAATTCCATTTTTACAGATGGCTCTAAAGGCCTTGACCATGTTGCAAGCGCTGTTGTTACCCCTATCTCCACAATATCTGAAAAATTACATTCAAAATGCTCCGTATTTACATCTGAATGCCATGCGGTTTATCTGGCTCTTCAATTTATTTCTTCTCAAAGGTTGAAAAAATGGATAATATATTCAGATTCAAAAAGTGTCATAGTTGCCTTACAAAATAAAGAACTAAATACACATTCTATTATTAATAATATTTTAAACCTATACAGCAATTTATTCCTAAAAGAATATGCCATAATTTTCTGTTGGGTGCCAGGCCATGCTGGCATTTCGGGTAATGAAGCAGCAGATAAAGTGGCTAAGTCAACAAACAATATAACAAACAACCCCCTTACCTACACAGATATCAAAAATGCAATTGACAATGAACAGTATTTACACTGGCAAAATGATTGGGAAAATGAAATAAATAATAAATTGCATGACATTAAACCTTCTATTAAAGCTTATAAAAGTCTAAACATTAGTCGAAAGCAGGAAGTAGTATTGAATCGCTTGCGCATTGGCCACTCTCGATTAACCCATAAACATCTTTTATTAAACGAAACTGCACCCGAATGTTCTCATTGTAGAGAACAGCTCACTATTAAACATATTTTAACAAAGTGTAACGAATTTAAAACACAGAGACAACGCCACTTTGGTTGCTTTAATCCAACATTGACTTTATTAATTGGAGATAAACCTCACAATAACATTTTTAATTATCTAAGGGACATTGGTTTTTACAAATCAATTTAGCTTTAACTTATAGCAGAATGTTTCTTATAAAACAAGTTGTAGGTGCGGTATGGCCAAAAATGGCTTTTGCGCCAATAATACTTAACTAACTAACTAACTAATCTCCAATTCCCAGTAGAAAATAGGTTTTTAAGATTATAAATTTACAACTAAGGTTTATGCATTTAAAATCAGGAATCGTAAAAAGTAGGGATTAAAAAATGGAGAATTTTTGATTTTCTAAAATAAAAGGAGATTTAGCCTTTCTAAATATGATATGAAAAAAAAACTATGCTATCTTTTTTTCGTTCCTTTTTAATTTTTTTGATTAACGTTAAATAGTTGCTAATCGCGAGACAGAAAAAGATATTTTAATTTTCTTCACTGCAGTAATTTAATTTAATATAAAACTAAATTAAGAAAAGATTGAAACTGAAATAGTTGCCTTGGTCTCTTTTCTTGTTTTTGTTTTGGTATTAAAATAAATTCGGATGCGAAAATCTTTGTTTTCTGGGATTAAAATAAACGAAATAACTTCAGTTTTACTACTTAATGTTAATAATTTGATTTTATCGCCTTAATTCCATTTTGGACTTTATTTTAAAATATATTAAATGTGTAATTTTCTGAATTATGTGATTTTGTTTGAATACTATGTTTTAAATTTAAATAGATTTCAAAAAAATCTGTTTTCCAATGTTAATATTGTCTCTACTAATTAAATCTGTATAATATATAAATAAATAAATAGCCTTTTATTTACCAAATAAAAGGCTAACATTTTTTTTATCAATTGAATAAAAAATTATTTAAATGTGCGAAACACTTTTTGTCCCATTAAATAATGTTTATTTTGCACTTAGGTAAATATTTCTTTTTAATATTCAATATTTTCTAATTTTTAATAAAATTTCTTATTTGGGATCTACACCACATTATAGTATTTTAATTAAAGTTAAGTATTTAATACTTTGTTTTATAACTAGTTGAAAATGTTAATGAATCAATAAAAAATATAAGTCTTACTTACAAAATTGATAGAGATATAGAAAGCTGAGAATTGAGGAATCATAAAATGGCGTCCTCTAACAAAGTATCAATAGCTGAATAGCGATGATGTTCAACTTCAAATAATCATGTGTTGTCAGCTAGCAATGATAAATGAAAAGTCACATTATATGGATCGATAAGTTCCAATGGGATATTTTATTCCATTTCAATGCTGTATGGAAATAATATTAAAGAAACTTAAAAATGCTGTCTGTACATAATTGTTTTTTATTTTAATTTTATAGAGCTTAAAAAACACATTTTAGGAATTTTCGAAAAAAAGGAAAAAATAAAGCAAAAGTTGTTTTAACATACAATTTAAGGGACATGCTGGGCAGAAGAGACTAATAATAGGCAAAAAGACACAAAAACAGCCTCTAAAAGTAATTTTTAAGAGTTCATATATAAAGGGAGATTCTACGTTCATGGGGCAAACTTGAAGATGTCGGACGTACTAAAATATGTATTTTTTTGGATTGGCATGCTGGGTCTTCAGTGACGTATTAAGGAGCGAACGCGAAAAATGACATAGGAGGAAAAACGTGTTAAGCTAACAAATCAATGCAAAATGCTTTTCTTCTTCAACTATTGAATGTTCACAATAAAATTCAAAGTTGCTACCACTAACAGTAATATGAACTATTGCTGTGATTGGCTGTCAATGCAGATTAATTTATGACTCAGTGGAGGATTTTGTTGCCCGCAATAGAGGCTGAAAATGTGCTCGAATTGCTTGCCATTTCTCAATGTGTTTCCTTATATGATGCTACCAAACCTATACAGTTCCTGGTCAAATTATTGTGCGCACTGTAAGATTCTATGTAAAATCTTGATTATCAGGTGATACTATACAGTTTTATTGTTTTTACTTGAATGAAACCGCTTTGCACTTCTTTACGTTCGTGTTTCAATTGGTAAAATTAGACGATATATAATATGAATTTGACAATTGGATAAATTAGACGATATATTATATAAATGTGAAATATTTATTATATCAGGTATTATATTAGCATATTATAACAATTAGTTTAAATTATTAGAGGCACTGTAGTTTTTTAATAATAACATGCTTTACATGCGTTTGTATGCAATACTTTTATATTTAAACACCAGGTGACGTAATCAGGTGATGTAATTTATGTAATGGGCTTTTATTCAGGAGATTTTTATAGACTTCCTATTTGTATTTATTTTAAACGTATTGCATTACAATGTTAACCAATTGATGCACGAAAGTAGGCAAATGCAACCCCTGAGGGGGTTTACCTGCTTTAGGTAAATACAGGGAGTCACGCCCCGGGGTACCCTAGTGATCTATCCTCCCTTCCGTTTCCTCTCCCTTTTCTCATACTTTCTTCTTTCTCTTCCCCCTTGTCGTGGTTGCCGAATTTACTGGTAAGGGCTTGTCATCTGTGTTCGATTACCACCCTGTTGTATCGAACCCAGATGGGAAGAGACCACCCGCGTGTTTGCCGTGCGTGGAGACCCGTGTCCCTGGAAAACGGGATCCTGGCAGTTGAGGGGCATCCTGGTACCCCAATACACTGCTTTGGCCCGTGCTTCAGGTAAACGGGAGGTGCATATTGGCCTGTATGTATCAACCGGCTAGCCACGAACGTCACCTGTTGGCTAGGGTCAAGTCCGGAGTCACTTACTGGGCACCTCGTTAAGGGTGGAGGCTGCTTCAGGGGTGACTCGCGGACGTATAGCTATTGGTTAGCATCGGTGTCAAGTGACGAATTATGTTACTTGCATCCCCTTAGTAGGACTCCGTGGTGGGTGATGCCGCTGGTAGTAGAACTGCTTTTTATTTTCTATGGCTGAAGATAGTATGGTGTTGAGTTCCGCACACCAATGCAAAAACAGCGGAACAACTCTTACACCGCATGTATACGCTCGTTATTTCATCATAACATTGACGAATCCTGTTATATCAAACACTTCATTTTCTAAGGTTTCACCATTCCTAATTCACAAGGCTCTCCTCTCCGTACTGGGAGAAGTAGCCTCTGTGAGAAAACTGCGCTCCGGCGACCTTTTAGTGCAGACGACATCCGAAAAGCAAGCCACTGCCCTATCTAAGTGTACAAATATATGTACCTTTAATGTAACTGTCACTCCTCACAAATCTCTGAATACTTGTCGTGGAGTAATATCTCAAGCTGAATTCATAGACGACGAAGAGAGTATGATCTTAGAAAACCTGCAAGACCAGCATGTTGTCGAGGTCCGTAGGATTAGGATTCGAAGGAATGGACAACTCATTCCAACGAAACATCTTATCCTTACGTTTGCCTCTCCAACATTACCATCTGCTGTTAAACTTGCATGGTATAATTGTCCAGTCAGACCTTATGTCCCAAACCCTTTGAGGTGCTTTCAGTGCCAAAGGTTTGGACATTCAAAAGCATCTTGCCGTGGTACATCTGTTTGCGCTCGCTGTTCTACTCCTGGCCATTCAGACACTTCCTGTGAGTTACAACCCCTTTGCGTTAACTGCAAGGGAGCTCATGAAGCTTACTCAAGGAGTTGTCCCAGGTGGTCAGAAGAGAAAGAAATTCAATCTGTTAAAGTACTGCAAAACCTAACCTTTAACGAAGCCCGTCGAATCGTCACCGCCCGTACACCCCGTCCGGGCGTGTCGTATTCCACGGTTGCAAAGACTTCGTATTGTTCTGTTAGCACGCAAACTGATTTCACAGCACAAAAATCTACTGCCAACAAACAGATTAAACCTCCAACTCAAAAACCTAACTTTAACTTTACCGCACAATCAACATCCAATCGGACCACCTCACCTCCACCTAGCAAAACATCTAAAATAGACAATTCTGAAAAGGCCCGACCTTTTCCAAAACAAATCCCTTTAAAAAAATTACCCCCAAGTCTAAAGCCTGGCTATTCCAGGAAGAAAAAAGATGCAAAGTACGTTCAATATACCAATCAATCCACTTCTTCTGCGTCACAGAAGATGGATCTGGAAGTTGAATTGTCTCTGCATCCTTCTGACGACGAGTGCCTACTTGACTGACCTCTTAATAATGACGTTAACTTTAAATCATCCTTTTATACTTCATAATGTCCATATGTTTCATATCATGGAACTGTCGCGGTTTGCGAAACAAGCTTTCTGATGTTAAGGACATTGTTTCAAAATTTCAACCTGCATGCATTGCCTTGCAGGAAACACATTTAACGTCATCCAATGATTTTAAACTGCGCAATTATTCTTGCTATCGACAGGATTTTAATAATGGAAATCAACCGCATGGCGGTGTTTCAATTTTAACTTCTAATGCGTTACCATCTACTCATCTTCCATTATCCACCTCATTACAGGCTTGCGCTATTCAAATTCATATCAATATCCCACTTACAGTATGCACTGTCTACTTACCACCACATGCACCTGTTACTCAATCAGATTTAAACTCTCTGATAGTTCAGTTAACTTCACCTTTTATTTTACTCGGAGATTTTAATGGTCACAGTGAATTGTGGGGTAGTTCCACCTCCAATGACCGGGGGCGTAAAATTGAACAACTCATTCATGACCATAATCTCTGTTTGCTTAATCAAGGCGAAGAAACTTACTTTCATACCCCGACAAGAACCTTTCATTCCATTGATTTAGCTTTATGTTCACCATTTCTCGTACCTTTTGTAAACTTTACTGTAAGTGACGATCTTCACAACAGTGATCATTTTCCTGTCATTGTTTCATATTTTGCTTCTGTTCCCATGAGTTCACGACCATCAACTTTCATATTTCATCGCGCTAACTGGCCTCTATTCACCCAGCTTGCTCAGATTACGGAGGTTATGATAACCCGCAATACTATAGGTGATGCTGTTAATAATGTAACATCTGTAATTCTCCACGCGGCAGAAGAAAGTATTCCTAAGTCGTCAAGTTCGCTTCCTCGCCACCGCAAGCCGTGGTGGAATGAAGAATGCGCAGCTGCCTACAAAGAGCAGAGACGCTTGTGGAACACCTTCCGCCGTTATCCTAATACTGTTAACCTTTTGGCCTTTAAACGGGCGAAAGCTATAGCACGAAAGATCAGACGCAAAAGTCAACGAGAATCTTGGTCCCGTTATGTCTCGTCCATAACATCTTCAACATCTTCCAGACAAATCTGGTCGAAAGTTAAGAGAGCTAATGGCATTTATCGCGAATTTCGACTTCCGATATTTAAGAAAAACGGTACCATTTACTCTTCTCCTGCAGACGTTTGCAATATGCTTGGTGGTGCATTTGCTGCTGTCTCTTGTCCAGAGAGTTACAGCCCAGCATTTCAACACCATAAGCAGACCGTCGAAAGGAATAATATAAACTTTGCGTCACGTCGTCCCTGCCAATATAACAGTGATTTCAGTTTTGTCGAATTACAGAAAGCACTATATCGAAGTAAAAACACAAGCCCTGGTCTTGATGGTATTACATATCACATGCTCCGCCACTTAGATCGGACGTCTTTGTCAAATGTCCTTGTTCTGTTTAACAGAATATGGACGGAACAAACATACCCGTCTAGCTGGCGTGAAGCAATTGTGATACCTATCTTAAAACCAGGTAAAGACGCTAACGATCCCGTTAACTATCGCCCGATAGCTTTGACCAGCTGCCTTGGTAAAACATTTGAGCGGATGATTAACTCTCGACTTGTGTATTACATCGAAAAAAAGCATGTCATACCAGATTTTCAAAGTGGCTTCCGCAAAGGCCGGTCAACTGTAGACAATATTATTGAACTGGAATCCAGAATTCGTAATGCCTTTGTCAGGCGTAATCATCTTGTCTCTGTCTTCTTTGATATCGAGAAAGCATATGATCGGACTTGGCGTTATGGAATTCTCAAGACACTGTTTGACATTGGACTCCGGGGTCATTTACCGATTTTCATCAAAAATTTCTTGCTGAGGCGCTATTTTCGTGTTAAACTTGGATGTACATTTTCTGATCTTTACATTCAGACAGAAGGCGTCCCACAAGGTAGTGTTTTAAGCGTCACATTATTCATCATCCATATTTCACTAGTTTTAAACATATTGCCACCTACTGTCTCTGGCTCTCTCTATGTCGATGATCTACACATCTCGTGTTCAGGATCCGACATGAGAGTCATCGAGCGACAACTGCAATTAGCTGTGAACAAGATTTTAGACTGGAGTGATCAGAATGGTCACACTCTTTCGCCATCTAAAAGTTGCTGCATACATTTCTGTCGTAAACGCGCTCTTCATAATGACCCTGACATCTCTATACATTACATTCGTATACCAGTTGTACCACACACGAAGTTTTTAGGTGTCATTTTCGACAATAAGCTAACTTTCATACCTCATATAAGGCAGTTACGAAAACAATGCGAACGGAAACTGAATATGTTACGTGTACTGTCGAATACATTTTGGGGAGCGGATCGCTTAGCCCTGCTACGCATATATCAAGCACTGATACTTTCGCGACTTGACTATGCATGTGCAGTTTATGGCTCTGCTACCACCTCCAATCTACGTATCTTAGATACAGTACACCATTCTGCACTCCGCATTTGTTCCGGTGCTTTTCGTACATCCCCAGTTGAAAGTTTATATATTATATGCAATCAACTGCCATTAGATTTACATCGCTTGAAGCTGTCTCTCAGTTATTACTTTCGTATCATGTCCTCTAGATATCATCCACTAAAGCACTATGTAATTTCATCAAGCTTGGAGAGATTATATACAGCTAGATCTTCTCACGTTCCTCCATTTCATGCCCGCATGCGTTCACTCATTCAAACTCTTAACATTTGCGAATCACCATCGCAATCAACAGATCATTTTCTCATACCTCCGTGGAACATCACACCATATAAATTTCATTCCCCTTTTATGATGTATAATAAATCTAACGTCGATCCCATCATTTATCAACAACTGTTCACTTCTCATCGTCACCAATATTCAGAGTATGTCCCTGTGTTTACTGACGGATCAAAATCTGCGGGATATGTAGGCTGTGGTGTCATCATCGCTGATGATGCCTATAGCTACAAAATCCCAGATATTTGCTCCGTCTTCACTGCTGAAGCAGTTGCCATTCTCTTGGCATTGCGACTGATTTCTACGCGCTCTACAAGGAAATATTGCATATACTCAGATAGTATGAGCGTTTTGCGCCAGTTGGAAAATTTTAACAGTGAAAATCATCCGATTTTATGTTTTATTAATCACTTGTTGATAACCCTTCAAAATAGATTTCATATTTTATTCTGTTGGGTACCGAGTCACGTCGGTATTCCAGGGAACGACTTGGCTGATTCGGCTGCACGATCTGCTACCTCAGTTTTAACTTTATCTGTACCTTTCTCGGACACAAAAACTTATATTCAACAGTTCGTCACATCTGTTTGGCAACAGCAATGGGATCTAAAAATTTATAACAAGTTGCACTCAATAAAAACAGATTTTAGCCCTTATCCTGTATTGAGTCTGCGGCATGCAGATGTAAAGTTAAACCGTCTCCGAATCGGCCACACTAGGCTGACCCACCTACATTTGTTATTTGGGGAACCTCCTCCCCAATGCAACACCTGCAAACTTTTGCTCACTATTCATCATGTTTTAATCATCTGTCCATGTTTTAACCGTCATCGTCTAACCTTTTTTGGTAGTTCTATTTTAACTCTGCGGGATTTGTTAGGTGACTCGCATCATCCTAACATCTTTGCGTTTCTACGCGCAATTGGTCTTTTATACTGTATATAACTGTTTTATCCTATTCACAATTTTATCTGATTTTATTCAGCTTTGAATGCAACTGTTTTATAATACTTTACTACATTTACATTTTACCTGATTTTACTCACTTTTGAATACCTCCTTCACGTTGTATCTAGTTTTATAAATTCCGTGTGGCTTTTAATGAGGAAAATTTGTAATATACATTTACCCTTATTTTAAAAACGTATGTTTGGCGCAGCATGTCCTTCTTAGGACTTTGTGCCATTAAACCCTACATTCAATTCAAGTAGGCAAATGCAAACCGGCAAAAGCCGCGAAAAAACAATAAAACTGTATAGTATCACCTGATAATTAAGATTTTACATAGAATCTTACAGTGAGTTTAATAATTTGGCAAGGGATTGTATCATTGTTGGTAGTCGTAGTTTTGAACAATTATTGTAAACATTGTACAGCAGCAAAGAGGCATTTTGCGTTGATTCGGTAAGTAAACACATTTTACTTCCCATGTCATTTTTCGCATTCTTGCCTTAACATGTTACTTCAGACCCTACATTCTTATGCAAAAACACATTTTAATACACCCAACCAACCCTCCAAATTTGTCCCATGATTCTTATTTACTTGTTTTTATTACCATGATTCATATTTAAATGCTTGGCAAATCCATTTTTGCTCTTTTTAAGACAAACTGAAGTAATAAATGATTTATGGAGTTCTTTGTTTGGAAGTAGAAATTTGTTGGCGAGACATAAGACATTTGCGCAGAAATATCAATATACATCTCGTTATTAGATATTTCAGAGTAAAGATACTTATATAAAAAATATTTTTGACGTGTACATATTTATTAAATTCGTACATCATGAATGGGACGAAATCAGAGAATCGCGTACTACATTTTTAAAAAATGATATGAAAATTACTTGTATAAGTATAAATATGAGGTAAACTCTACCCTTTAAAAAGAAAGTTTAGTTTTCTCACTATTAAAATATCCTTTTCACATATACTATGATCGTACATCGATTTTGTAAATCAATTCAATTCATAACATACTTATGACTAATTTCATCATTCAGAATTCTTTATTGTACATCGGTAAAAACAACATAACAGGTACTAAAATACTCATTGAAACAAGAGCAAACCTTTATATATCTTATAACAACACAATTTTACTGAACTTCATATTATGAATGCTTACAATTTTTAAAGAAATATTGAGAAAACTACGAATCAATTTATTGTTCGATCTGCCTAAAAAATTTAACATTTCCCTTAACAGCTCTTTAATCCACTGTAATGGTGAACTGACAGCTTGATGGAAAAGCTGAAAAATTATTTCTCGTAACTTGCAAGTATGCACTTCAAGTAATAATGAAATGTACCGTCATTAATTCTTTTCTTTAAATAGTTTCACTACGATGGAAGTATCTTAATAAAATAAGTGTATTGTGCAAGAGATTTTATTCTGCTAAGAGTTTGTCACAGTGACATTTTGATTTTTAATGGAGCACTCCATTAGTTAAAAGTGTTAAGATTGTAAATGCATATTTTATAAAACGTAAATTAAATACACTCAAGATGGGAATTATTTTAAAGTCTGCTGGAGGATACTAAATACAATGGAATTAATTGGAAGTTATGAGTGTTAACACATTTCAAACTTATGCTGATACCCTAAGTAGTCATTAATAAATTATACTGTAAACAAAGCACGTAAGTTAAGGAACTGAAATAAATTTAATCAATTATTTATGTTAATTTTCTTTTAATTTCATTTACCCAATGTTTTGGAAAGGACCACTACAAAATTTTATGTTTTTTGTGCAACAGGGGTTCCAATGAAGCTTCATGATTTTTTTATCTATATATTTTACTTCTGGCTTAGTTTATAACATGGTTTGCTTTCATTGCATTAAGTTTATGACATTTGGGTTTGTATTTACCCACGTTTTAACTTTTATTGTCTTACCTTCTTTGGTAGTTCTATTTTATCTCTGGAGGATTTGTTAGGAGACACCCATCATCCTAACATTTTTGCTATTCTACGCGCAATTGGTACTTTATACTGTATATAACTGTTTTATCCTATTTACAATTTTATCTGATTTTATTCAGCTTTGAATGCAACTGTTTTATAATGCTTTACTACATTCAAATTTTATCTGATTTTACTCACTTTTGAATACCTCTGTCACGTTGTATCTAGTTTTATAAATTCCGTGCGACTTTTAATGAGGAAAATTTGTAATATACATTTATCTTTATTTTAAAACTGTTTGTTTGGCTCAGCATGTTCTTCTTTGGACTGTGTGCCATTTAACCCTACATTCAATGAATCAATTTGGGTCAAAGGGACATCATTTCCAGGTTCCATAACATTTTTGCCTATTAAAGGTACCACAACTTCAAAAATATCACACGGAGTTTTCTTTTCCTCTTGTTTTCCATTTATTTCTTCTTGATTAGATGAATCATTTGACTCAAGATCTTGTTAAAGCGACTCTTGAATGATGGATTCAATGGTATCACTTATATTTTTGTAAGATTGAGTATGCAATAAAATATTCTCTTGTGAATTTAAATGAACTTTAGTATCTAAAATCTTATCTGTATTGTTTCCAATCACACCTAATGTAGATGGAGATACATTTTCTTTCGATAAAATAGAATCATTCACTTTTTCTTCATCTGTTATAATTTTTCCAACAAGCTTGGGAAAATGTACAGAAACACTTGAAGTACAATTATTACCTTTGCTTCTCAAATTTTTATTACTATCATGGTTTACTTGCAATTCTATCATTATTCTTTTTACTTCATTATTTAAGCTCGAATATATTTTATTTTTTTCAATTTTTTGACGTGAAGGAATTTACAAATTGTCTCCAAGAACCATTTCCATCTGATGATTTTCGTTAACAAAGTTCGTGCCCAAAGTCTCTTTAGCATCATTTTTTTAATTCACAATCCACGAAAGTTATTCCGTTATTGTCAATATTTTCATTAAAAAATGGCAGTTTAAAATTGATATTCTTTTCTCTACCATTTAACAATTGACTTCAAACCTTTTCATCAAGCCCAATTATATCATCGTCCTTTATTTTTATAGCATCAAACATATCTTTTGAAATTTCAATTTCATCTTGATTTTTTCTTTTGTTTTCTTCTAATGGAAACCTTGCCTGCTTAACATCCATAATTCCGTTTTCAACATTAGTTTTGTCTCTAACAAAATGAATAAATGCAAAAAGTTCATCACTAACGCAGCTTTCATCAAACTCTAAAATAATTATCCTTTATATATTTCGGCGGAGAAAGCTGAATATTTGCTACATTCGAATTTACATCCATTGGCTTTTCTTCCATTTTCACTTTATGCAAACAAAATGTTAAAGAAGCTGTCAAGAAAAGAGCAAAAACTATTTGACGATGCCTGATTAAAAATGTTTTGAAGTAATCATTTAAATCTTAAATTTTTGATGTTGGCAAGTTCATATCACATCCGGGTCACCAATGAGGGGATTCAATTATGATGGGCATAACTCCCGTTACTCGTTAACTGGGCATAACTCGTTATTTTATATTAATCTTGATCCATCTGTATAGATCTCTATGTCGTTACCTGTGGGTGGGTCAAAATTATGGGGATTAGAAATAAGCTCTGCGGGATGTTTAAGTGGTGTTTCCGGTTTCGTAATAACGTTATCATTATGTAGATATAAGTTAGCCATATCCGATTCTGTCTGAATTATCAGCTCCAGTGGAAAAGTCCCAGCCAGTACCTGATGTGCCGATGTCGAAGTGGTTCTTTATGCTCTTGTTATGTTCAATAGTGCTATTCTTTCAATCTTTTTAAGTTTGTTAATTATCCTAATTTGATTTTTGAACCATATTTCTGACAAGTAGGAAATGATATTATTGTGTGCAATTTACCATTAGATCTGACTCAACAAATTGTTTGGCGCAGCATATCCTCTTTTTGGATCCTGTGCCATAAAACTTCCACATTCACTCATTCAATCAATCAACCGACTAGGGATCCGGGTCAGCCAGGGCTTGGAGGGACGAAAGAGAATCAGAGTAGATGACAGCCTCATTAATAGCATTATTGTTTAAACACCGAAGCGCTGATCTTAATAAATAATTAAATTATTAATGATATCCGCAACTCTGGTGGAGAATTGGTCAATTTTTGCACCATTAGAATATACAACGAAAGCATATGCCGATGTTTTCGGTTCCAGTCGCCATCCTAGAGCCGACAGTGAAGATCTCCATACCGAGATCTTTTGGGCTATCATATCCCCAGGTCGAGGCCCGATACATTGAGGGAAGGACTGGGGCTGGGATATCAAAATTAATTTGTTTGTTAAAGGTCTCGGAGAGAATGTATTCCAGGTCATTAAGTTTCCAGCCCCATTTCGTCCATTTAACTAGTATTTCCTCAAGGACTTTGAGATGTATCGCGATAATTCCAGCCAGTATCTGCACTGCCTCGGAACTTGTTGTTGAGTAGGCTTTTGTGAGAATAAGTAAAGGAATTCTTTGAATGGATTTTCCTTAACTTTTGTAATATTCCTATACCAGACACTGGTGGCGTATAGAATGATACGTTCACTTGCCTGAAAATAGATTCTTTTTAAGATGTGTGGACTGAGGCCCCATGTTGCCCTGGCAACTCTCCCGATTCCCTGATTAAATCTTGTGATTCTATTCTTAATATCGTTGAGGTGGGGGGTCCAAGTTACCCAGGTTAAAATTTTTGCTGGAATTTGTTTGCTAGACAAGCATGGAATGCTATGTACTAGCAAAAATACTTGCTGGTACCAGCAAAAAAACTAGCTTGCCATGGTGTGTATTGGCACACTTTGTTGCTTGTCTAGCATACAGATTCCAGCTTGTGTTGCTGGAATATCTTGCTAGTCTAGCAACAATCACGACCATCACTTGCTAGTTTTCTATGCTTTTCCAGCAAGAAAATTCCACCATCGGTTGCTAGGAATTTTTGCTATTCCTGCATGGTAATTCTACCATCGGTTGCTAGAAACTTTTGCTATTCCAGCATCAGAATTCTACCATCAGTTGCTATTAAGTTATGCTTTTCCAGCATTACTATACCACCATAAGTTGCTTTTAAATTTTGCTATATTTTGATTATTTCTTTTAATTTTTGATGTTACATTATTTTTCTATGTATTGCTTAAAATTTTTATTATAACTAGTTCTCTTTGAGCAATAGCTTAAATTTTTGCTATTTCATTACTGCTCTACTGCTAGCGGTTGTGTTGAATTTTTTTCTAATATGAAGTCCACCTCCCGAACACACAACTGACCTCCAACCAAGTGCACATGTGAAGTTAAATTTCTCTTTTTACGTGACCATTTATATGAAATAAGACGATAGCTGCAGTTGCAACCATAACTCATTTAAAATTTCAGTAAAGTGTTTAATTACCAGTAATATTTTTATTTTCCTTTTACAAGTTCACATGTCAGGATTAAAATTTTTTAACAGGAAACACTCATGTGATTAAGTATTTATACAAAAGAAGACAAAGAAAGACACTTTAAAAAGATTTATTATATGCTTCCACTCTTGCAGCATTACCGCAAATATCTTGGATCTTGTCCGATAAATAACGATTTCTGTGTTTTATTGCAGACTCTATTTCTGACGACTTTTCACCTTTTTTAATCAAAAATTCTCTCATTTGACCTGAAATGAAAATAAGATATGAAAGTAAAAAAAAAAATTATATAAAAATTAACAAATTTTCAAAAAACAATGGTATGGAAACCTTTCAGCTCAGTTCAACTTGTTAAAATGCAAAAATAATTTAGCTTTAGATGAACTAATAACAGTCTAAATGTGTAAAAGCCGAACATGATCGGTTCTTCGGTAAAGGAACACACCATATTTTTTAGAGACATAATAGAAATGTAACGAATTTCAAGCAATATGACTTTCTGTTAATCTTGTTAGTATTTAAAATATGACCACAGAAAACTAAATCTTTATTTCAAGCAATTATATGGCATTTCTCCATAAAACTTTGCATTATTAAAGTAGAAGGAACAACTATCTGCAGTTTTCTTTAATTAGTACTTAAAAAAAATTAAAAATTTAACCAATTTTTTTTTTTAGTAAATGGAAACTTGGGGTCCAAAAACAAGATGTATACTGGAATGCAGCATTTTTACAGTTTTTTTATTGCAAGATATATTTTAAGAAAAGTGATTTGATAACTATTTTCCTTTTTTTTGCTTATACTATCAACACTGAGATAAAATTTCAGATAACTGATTAAAAAAAATTGGCAATATGTAGTTTACAACATAAAAATTCTCAAGTATATAAAAAACTCATTTTTGAAATTTTTTTTTTCGTTTAAGGAAATTTTTCTTTTGCACAGTGTACATCTTCAAATTCATAAAAGAAGTACTTTAATTAACAACATACTCTTTAAGTAATGATAAAATATTACAGACTATTTCAGTATTATCTTTATGTTTATTTATAAAATGTTTTAATCAAAATAAACTTTTATTTATTGGTAAAAGGTTCAAGAGATAACAAAATGCACAAGTTCACTGAAAAAGTAAAATATTATTTGTACTAATAATACTTTAGCATGTTTAAATAAAATGTATATACTTGTGGAATCGTGAAATTGAAGTTCGTCAGTTGGAGGTTGCCCTCCCTTAAACTTCTATACATTTAGTCCACACTCAATGGTTATTACCTGAAATAACAGCCAACTTTTCAGGTGTGAGAGGTGGTTTTGAGTCCTGCTGTGGATGGGGATGGGTAGCACCTAAAACTGCTTTCTTAGGCCCGTTTCTGTTTTTGCATACTTTTCCAGTTACGGACCTACCAGCTAATGTAGCACTTCCCCATATAGCCACAGCAAGACTCTTGGTGAATTTCCGCACATGATCCAACTGAAACAGTTCTTTATACACTGTTTTGTTGATGGAAATTCCTCCTCCAAGTTCAACCTGTAAGAAAAGCATAGCTATGATTATTTAAAAACCAAAGAAAAATGCTCATTTAGATCACGTAAAGAGATAGAAAAAAAAAGTGTCACAATTATGATGAAATATGCAATTTTATGACACAAACACAGTCCATTATATGCAGGGGTCAGTCCAGACATTTTGTGAAATGTCCAGTTTTTGTGAAATTGTGAAAAAATTAATCACATTCCTTCAACCAGGGTCCTGATTTTATGAATTTGTGCAAATGGGGTCTGGTTATTGCAAAAAAAATTTTTCAAGGAGTTTTTAAATTGTAAATGGATACAAGATTATGTTCAGCACTGTAAAATCACAAAAAAAAATTTTAAATTTTCAAAAATAAACAGCAATTGCTGCTTCTAAATTGGAGATGCAACATACAAATATTTGGTATTTAGCCTATACTGCTGAGCGCAGAATATTCATTTTGGATGAATAATGGAAGAGCTGCCTGCCGAAGACAAAACTTAATTCGTTTACATCTGTCTTTCTTATTATTGTACCTGGAAAGGGTTTATTTGATTAACAAAACAATAATGATGATAAACAAATTTGTGAAGGGTCCGATCAGAAGAAAAATCATTTTGTGAAGGATCCGTTAATGGACCCAAATTTCTTCTAAACAGACCCCTGATAGGAAACTTAATCAGAAAACCAAAACAGCTTAATTTCTTTGCATTGATTGCTGAGCCAAGGCAGGGTGCGTAGCCAAATCTTTGAATCAAAAATAAGCACTTTTTAAAAACTTTTCAAGCACTTTACAAAAATTTTCAAGCACTCAAAACATTCATATTCAATCAGTGATATTATTGAAAAACAAAAGCTTTTTATAAACAGTTTTAGCGTTAACAAAAACCCAAAAAGAAACAGACGTAAATCGAAACAATCATTACTTTCCCAAATCATCGAGTGAATTCAACTTGACCCCGAACTCAGAACAAAAGTACCCGTACCCCCTACGTCAAAAAAGTGTTAGAAGTAAAATAAAATAAACAATAATTAAAATTAAAATAAATTAAAAAGAAAAACATTTCATAAGGATCTGATATTCTCCATCCGAATTGGAGCACTCGGGTTTCGGCTTCAAGTGTGCGTGCATGCGCAAGTCATAACGTGGGTACAGCATGAAGTCCGCGTGAATGATTACGTAGCAAACACTCCATTTTTCGTGAGACGCATGGGATCCACCAGATATCACTGAAGGGAGAAAAAAAATTATTCGGGAAAAAAAAGCACTTTTTAAAAACGCCAGCTGAAAAATGCACCTTTTAAAAGCTTTTAGAAACGAAATCCCCAAAAAAGCACCTTTAAGTACTTTTTACAAACGCTACGCACCCTGCAAGGGACCACTGATAATCAGTTGATGGTTATCCAAATCTCATTTTAGTGGGCGTAGAACAGACCACCATTAATTATGAGACCTGTAAATTTAAGCAATCCAATCATTAGTCAATAATTTTGTTACAATTAAGGGAAAGAAATTTAACTTAGAGCCATGGTTGGTATTTCTTCTACAAAAACCTATATTTTTCTCCCAGGATACAAGAAAGATAAAAATCAGAAGAAAATAAACACAAAGGAAGAAACTAAAAATGACCAAAGCAATTTAGAGAAAAGTTTGATTTTAAAAAAAATAACTTTTTTCACGATTTTAAAGTAATAATTTGCTTATATTCTTTATTGTTGCTTTTACACAATTTTAAATTTATTATAATGATTAACTTAATCCTTAATATCTTAAATATGTTTGAATTAATATCTAAATTATTTGTACTTTTTTAAAGTAAAGCAAACGATGACAGACTTATGTCGATATCAATAAACCACTCAGCATCAATAATTTAAGAGTTAACAAATTGATTAGAGTACTAATTTTGCCATACCTCCATTGTTTCGGAATCACTTGCTTCTTGAATTTCAAGCAATTTTCTAGCTGTACAAGAGCATTCTCCTAAAAAATATATCATAATTTAATTGTTATACAAGAAGGTATTAAGTGCTACTTCACTTTTTAAAGGAATGAAAAATAGAACCTTTTATGTCAATTCAAATTTCATATGCCAGGAAAAAAAATGCATGCATGCAAATACTCATTTAGTATACTAATGACTGATATTACCATCCTCAATATAGTATCAATTTACATAGAAATTTTCAATAAAATGTTTCTTTGTGTGTTTTAAATATGTTATCAAGAAAAATATTTGGTATATCTTTTATATTTATGTTATAGGTTATAATTAAATTTTGTGAAAGAATAACAACCTTTGAATTTTGGGAAAATTCATAATACTAAATACAAAACCAGATACAAATTTGTTTTTGATGCAATTAAAAAAAAATTTTTTTCAAAAAATAACTGAATAAAAAGAATAACTTCACACTGAATAATACAAACTATTAAATAGTGGAAGTTAAAATTATTCAGGAAAACATTTGTTTAATATTTAAATTTTCGTCACAATTACAATTCAGACATGTAACAAAATGTTACACTTTCTTAAAAATTTCATGTAAAACATTCAAGTTTTGAGAAAAATAGTTTGAACATGGTGCATAGCCTAATCTTTCTACAAAAAATAAGCACCTTTTAAGCACTCAAAAAAATTTTAAAGCACTATATACATTAACAAAATAATTTTCAAAGACTTTACATGATTATAATAAAATAACTAGTTTCTGACAAAGCGCTCTTCTTTTGATTATATTAGCCATTATAAAATTATCAAGAAATTTTTCGGTTTGATATCAGAGGGTGGAAAATGAAGCCTGACATTCAGAATATCCTGCAAAATGCAGCAGAGTTGCACATGAGAGGGCAATAATCTCACCAAACCTAGCTCAGTCGATGCACACGCAGACACGCAATTATTTCATCAAACATGTAAAATGATTGGCTCTTTCATACCTTTCGATTGATACAAATGATTGGCTACAGTACGCCGAAATAGATTGCAGTTGAATGAATTGTGAAAATGTTGATTAGAACAAAGTGGAAAGTCCGTTTTTGCATAATATGTGGAGAAAAAGAAAAAATGGTAAAGAAGAAATGGTAAAGAAGAAAAAAAAATCTCACTTTCAAAAAGGGAAAATTAAGCAGTTTTTAAAAACACCCAATGGAAAAAGCACATTTTAAGGGCTTTATTATAGTAAGAAAAATCGAAACATGACTAATAATAAATCTCACAAGATTTTAGTGTTTAAATTTGATAATGAAAAGGATTTTTACATTGAAAACTCAGATGGATGCTTTTAAATATAAGAGAGTTTTAATTTTACACAAATCATTGTCAAAATTTAATAGAACTAATTAATAAAGTTAAGTAGAATACTATAAAATGGTATTCTAATCTTTAGAATAAGAATGGGGAGCTTTTGATGTTTTTGAGAAAAAAATAAGATCGCAAGAACCTTGAATAATTTAATAAAATAAACCAAAGAAAAAAAAATTTGCTTGGTTTTACTCCGAGCTAATATTATGAACGTTATTAAGCTTACCTTGACTAGTTGGCAAACATAAAAGTCTTTCCTGTAGCTGCCTATTCAAACTTCGCAATTGCACAACTTCGTTGTTGTCAACATTCTCAGCCTGTTTTTCTAACTGAAGAATTTTTCGCTCCAGATTTTCGATCTTCTTGTCAGCTTTTTCTTTCTCTTTTTCCAGCATATCATAAGATGTTTTTAATTGTCTGAACATGGTACTTGGTATCACTTCAGGATCATCGTCAGAGTCAGAAGTTACAAAGCCATCAGTTTCGTTTTCTAAATCTGAAATTTTCAACATAAAACATTTTTAGAGACAAAGAATAAAACCTTAACAACGTTGTGTTACCATATTATGCATTTTCATTATTCTCCCACGTCACTACGCAATTCTATGTTTATCCACTACATCCAAGTTTGTGTTATGACACCTCAACAACATAAGAACTAAAAAATTTGTTTGATAGTGTTATATGAAAATTATTCCCTATAAATTTACATTCCGAAATTCAGAGGGAACGAAGATTAATTGGTCCAGTTTCAAGCTTATATTTTAATATTTCAGTAAAGAATATACATAAAAGATTTTTCATATAGAACTAATAACATTCTTGGTAATATTAATGATTTTTTTTAAAAAATAAAATATTCTGCTTGTTATTTAGTATTTATTATTTAAAAACCTTCTGATAGTTGACCATGCTGGTGGTATCTTGAACAAATGCATGACTCACATATCATATGAATCTCAATATTTTACTTTAAAATAAAGTTATTACTACAGGTTATAAAGTAAGTTAACATAGCAAGTTAAAGCTATCAAAGAATGAGTTAAACAATACAATATCACCTCTTATTAATACATTATACTCAAAATAAAAAATTGGAGACTTCAATAGTTATGTAACCATAAGTTCTGATCACTGCCTTGAAGCTACTTCAGAAATGTAAAAGCTATCTTGCATTATTATTTAAGACACTTACCTAGCTTACTGAATATCTCTTTTCTTGACCTTTTTGCCTGTTCAAAAATATCGTTAGCTCTTTTTCTTTTGCCAGCATTTTCTCTATGCTTCATCTCAGCATCCTAAAAAGTGAATATATCCAAATGTGCTTTTAGTTTACAGTATTGAAATATCAGTAATAGTATATTCCACTAAAAATAACACCCGATTTGGCAAGGAAATCTGGGTAACTGTAGGTTCATCAATCTTAGTTTGTCTACTGAAATAAGTTTTAGTCTTTATGCTAGTCAAGTCTATTTTTACATCATATTTTACAATAACATGTTTTTGGCTCATATTCCTTCTCATTGGTGAATTCTTTATCTAACAGTTTTATATTGTATTTATTTATATTATAAGGCATTCCAATGTTGTTGATTTAAATTTAATTATTTCATCTTATGTTCTTTACACATTTATTCTTTTATCAAACATTTGAAGGTTTTTGTGAAAAAAATTTGTTACCCTGTGCTGTCTAATCTAATGATCCATATTAATGAAATCCTTACTCCAATAAACATAACACATTGCCATTCACCAAATTGAGTTAACTCTCAAAAACTGCATAGCAGGTCACCAGAATGTTGAGTATGCTCAAGTACCCATTTCATTCATTCAAAATTACTTTTCTTTACAAATTAACAAAAACACTACTTCTAACTCAAAATATAAATCTGTAGAATCTTTATTTCTACATCTAAACAAATGCAATATGATACAGTAGTTGTTACACGTTGATGCTAACTTATTTTTAAAATATTTATCTTTTTACTATCAAAACATAACCATTATCAAAACATAACTTCAATTTGTAATAAAAACACAAATACTAAAAAGTTTATAAACGTCTACTTCCTGTTTTTTGTTTTCTTTTTCAATATGCAAACTAGCAACTTCTTCCTCACACTGCGTAACAGGAATCGCTGGTCTTTTCAGCTTCAGGCTAGTGATGAGTGAATCTATTGAATCTAAAAAAAAAATTACGAAGCATAATATAACTGCAACACTTTGATATAAAGTCTTGATTATTATGTTTTTTTTAAATAGAAAATATTGATATATTTACCTTCTATTCGTAAAATGTGGGCAAAATAAAACCCTTCTCCTTGAGAAACTTTCCACGAATGTTTAGGTGGAGGCTCTCTGAGGTCGCTCAATAAAGAGAGGCACTTTTCATCGCATTCGTTTTGGAGCGAATGGATATGCCGACTCCAAAAAACTTTATAAATGTTTGTCACAAGATACGTTTCTTTGTCGAACTTCTTAATGAAACCTACTGGCACCTTAGAAAATTGCTTATCATTAATAAAATATACGTAAGCAAACATAGTTACGAATTGAAATCTCAGTAATCTAGATATTTTAGGGTTTTAATGTTCTTAATATTACAACTGTCATTAGTATTGAATTTGATGCATGGCAATCTGGCTATTTTTTTGTTATTCTTCGGAAAAGTTATTAATTGGGTTTTTTCCTTACTGAAATTAAGACAGTTTGACTCTGCCCAGGCGGAGAGTTGAGAAAGAATGTAAGTAACCAGGGAATCTAAATTATACAGGATCAGACCACCGACCATACTAAAAATAATTGTGATTAAAATCATTGAAATATGTAAAATCTATTTGACTGGAAAAGTTAAAAATGGTATTAATCAATATGAGCCAAAAGATGGGACCAAGGGAAGAGCCCTGTGGCACCCCTTTATTATTTGCTTTCTCAACAACAACATTACCATCATCATTATTGAATGCAACCGTTCTGGAGTTTAGAAAGCTGAAGATACATCCGGTGATATTATCCGGTAATCCGTGACCATTGATATTATTCCTTAGTGTTTGCCAATCTGCCTTGTTGGAGGCATTTTCAATATCCAGAGCCACCCCTACGGTATGCTTACCATGAAATTTATAATCTACAATAGTGTCCGTGGCCCTTTTAGGAGCATCTTCCGTACTCCTCCCAGATCTGAAGCCATATTGGTTTTCGTGAATAATATTCCTGTCTTCTAAGGGAAACACGAGTCTTTTAGTTAAGTGTTTGTCTAAAATTTTGCCCCAGATTGAGAGGAGTGAAATGGGTCAATACGAATTCGCTAAGTTTGTGTCCTTGTTAGGCTTTGGAATAAGGGCGACTCTGGCTTTTTTCCAAGGTCTCGGAAAGTATCCCATTCTCAAACAGATGTAGAAGAGTGTAAGAAGCCAGATACCATTAACAATAAAAATTTCTTTAAAAATCTCATTGAGAATGCCATCAGGGCCCGGTGATTTCCCTGGTCTAAGTTTACTAACCACCAGTCCCAGCTCTTCCATTGTGAAATCTGGGTCTTGAATATCACAATTACAATACGGCACGCTGTCCTCTTGTGCCTCCTGGAAGTGATGTTCCATGATTTCCCCAATTTTATCAATGTAATTTTTAGTTACCCGGCTATTCGTGATGATAGGATAAAAGATAGGTGTTTTACAAGGTTATTGCTGGCTGAGAACGCACTATCCACGGACAAATTATTGATATAAGATTTAAGGGGACAGGCTTTTGCATGTCTTATAGACTTTTTGCATTTGGCATAATTCACATTTAAAGTAATTTTAAGGTTCAATTTAGTAGCTGGATTGGATTCCTTTTGGAATCGTTTCCTTGACGCCCTGACAAACTTGCGCTTAATACCAATTGAGGGGGTCCACCAGGGAGCATGAGTATAAGGTTTCCTGGGTGCTCGGACCCTAATTTCATTACACATGCTTCTAATGTCTTTGATAGTCTCGTCTATGAAGTCGTCAATTTCATCTGGCGTGTTTAAGTTATCTGGATTACGGTTTTCAGTCACTCTATTTAACTTAACTCTTAAGTCTAGCCATTCAAGGTGTTTAAATTTGATGACGTTGTTTCGTTTAAAATTGCTAGTATTATCATTAGTAAGGGTAGTGCCATAATAAGTTCATGGTCCGAGCATGAGACACCGTCATGTACTCTGAAATTTAAAAGTTGTGAAAAATTGCAAGCAATAATATCGATCCAGCTCTGCCCTAATACCGAAGAGTATGTGGGCTGTGAGTCTATATCATTAATGGTAAACATATCGCTCATAGGCTACAAAAGTGGCACAACTAAAAAAACACGAGTTTTGGACTAAGAACAGGTGTAAACAGGAAAATACACACTCTTTCAGCAGCAATACTTGTACAACTCATAATTTAACTTAAACGTAATCTTCGTTTAAGCAAATGAAAGCATTTCTTATGCATTTTGCTTAGCAATGAAAACTTTAAACCCGCTTATCTCAAAACTCGATTTTTTGAGTTATGCCGCTATTGCAGCCCATGTGCGATATTATGTCTATCAAAGAGTTCCATGACGGCGTCTCCCCTTGCTTCTTCTCTCGGGCCCCAGGCGGTTGATTTAGCATTGAGGTCACCACAGAGCACCACTTTTGTCCCCCCAGAGGCACTCAACAAAGTTTTTAACAATATTTTTCAGAAAGTGTTAATACAATCATTAGGAGGTCAGTATGCTGAAATTAAAGCATAGTCATCATTATTAAACTAGAACTCAATAACACAGACATCTCTGGAAATATATGTACATACCTGCCAACTTTTACGCATTTGGCCTAAAATTTTATTTTTAAAATTAAAGTGGTAGTAAATGTATATTTTCTTTACTTTTATAAACTTAATTTTCAAATGATTTTGATCACCACTATTCTTAAAAAAATTAAGCATAGATATTAATATGTGTTACTACCATGGTCGTCAGCTTAAGCTTTTTCAAATACAACGTATTTTTTTGCTTAAAATTGAAATTTTGATTCCATTTCAATACCACTGGGAAAAATCGTAATGGAAGGAATTAAAAGTTGGCAGGTTTGTATGTAGCAAGGACATCCTGATCAGAATTGTGTGTTATTATGGCAGATCTTCGTCTATCTCCAAAATTAACGATACTGTATTTAATGGAAAACCCCGTAATAATATTCTCGGAGTTAAAATAGGGTTCATTAACCCCTGCAATTTTAATATTCTGATTCACCAAGTCTTCGTTTAATTGTATGTTTGCGATAGGGCTGTGGTGAAGGTTAAGATGAGCAATATTAAAAGTATTTAAAGAGTTATAGGCCATAATCAGTCCTTTTTCATCTGAAATTGTCTTGCCCTCTCATGCTGGGGACATGTTTGGTCAAATGGGGAGTGGTCCACCTCCAACCTAAGTTTGTATTTGTTATTTACTTCGTTTCAGTGTCTGCAGAAGGGTTCATCTCTGAATTCATGAGCCTTATGGTCTGTTGAGGAGCAATTTCTGCAGGTTTTACTGTTTTCACAGTCCGCAGCCATGTATCCTATTCCGGCACACTTATGGCATTGCCTCACTCCGTGTGCCTCTTCGAAGTTGTGCTTGTACCATTCCAGATTGGATAATGTTATTTGTTTATACCCGACCTCCCCCAAAATTGAGTATGCGGGAAAATAATGAACTTGTCGCCGCTACAGATCTCCCCCCCCCAGAGAGGGAAACGCAGGTAGGCACACACACCCGGCCGGGCGATCCGGCGAAGCCCCCCTAGGCATTTATTGAAATCAAATTTAAAATTAAAAATTGCAGAGGATGGCAAAAGTGCCAATTTAAATTTAGTTTTATTGTCGCTAAAATTAAGTTTGTTGATCTCTGCCCAGGCTGAGAGTTCGGCTAGACAGTGGGTGGCCAGTTGGTCAAACCGATATAGGATTGGGTGTCTCAATAAGAGTGAAAGATCATCCGCAAAAGCAATAATGCAGCAATCATTCAGATTTACGTCATGAAAGTCATTAAAATTAATGCAGTTAAAATAATCAAAAACACAGTTGATGTAAAGAAGCCACAGCACCAGTGCAAGAGATGAGCCCTGCGGTACTCCCATAAAAATACTACGTCTAAAAATACAATTTCCCTCATCATCATTAAAAATTACTTCTCTCTGAGGAAGCTGAAAATAATTTTAGCAGGATTATCTGGGAGATCCAGTTTATTGATATCGTTTTTTAAAATATTCCAGTCAGCGTTATTGAATGCATTGTCAATGTCCAGAGCCACCCCAACACTATGTTTACCCTCCTGCCTTGCTTCCTCAACAAATTTTACACATTCAAGGAGAGTGTCCTCAGTCCCTCTCCCGGTCCGGAAAATAAAATTGATAGTCACTCAGTAAATAATTATTTTCAAGGAAAAAAGTGAGTCACTTGGTTAGTATTTTGTCAAGTATTTTACCCCAGACCTAGAGCAGGGATATTGGTCTATATGAAGCAGGCAGCCTCATGTCTCTATCAGTTTTAGAAATCAGGGCAACTCTGGCACATTTCCAAGTCACTGGGAAATGGTTAAGTTCAAAGCAGATATTAAAAATAGTTAATAATAATAGTTAATAGTTAAAAATAGTTAATAACCTGGCACTATTAAAGTTAAAAATATCTCTAAAAATTTAATTTGGGAGTCCATCAGGGCCCGGTGCTCTATTACATTTCAAATCCCCAATTACTGCCTCCAATTCGGACTTTGTAAAAGGTGGCTCGTTGTGACCCTCTAATCAGTGGTTCACATTGTGTATCAGTATCAGTATTATTTGGGAAGTGGTGCGACATGATGACATAAATAGTCTCCTCGAAGTTAGAGGAGAAGTTAGAGACGCTTATGGAACATCTTCCGTCGCTACCCTAACACTACCAACCTTTTCGCTTTTAAACGGGCTAAAGCAATGGCACGAAAAGTCCGGCGCAATAGTCGGAAAAATTCTTGGTCCCGTTACGTCTCCTCCATAACATCTTCGACATCTCCCAGACAAGTCTGGTCGAGAGTCAAGAGAGCTATTGGCATATACCGCGAATTTCACCTTCCGGTATTAGAGAAAAATGGCACCACTTACTCTTCTTCTGCCGATCATGGGTGAAAGCGAGACGGAAAAGAAGAAAAGCTGGTAGTAAAGCCATTTCAGTTTTAACTCGTTTTAGGGAGGAGTAAACCTATTCTCTTCTTAAAATTTTCAACAATATCTACTTTTTCCAGGAACGAGCCAGTTTCGTAAATATGCGATAATTGTAAAAAAATCTCAGTAGTTACAGAAATATAATGTTTCTCAGAAGAAATGGTAGAATGAAAAGCCTTTCTTACCAGTTTTTGCTATTTTCCGTCTTGGTATATATAGGCTTTCAGCCCTGCTGCCGATGTCTGTAATATGCTTGGTAAGACATTTGCTGTTGTCTCATTTCAACAACATAAGCTGCAATTGCGCGGAGCAGATGTCAAGCTCACCCGCCTACGTATAGGACATACTCGCCTGACTCATCTTCACTTGCTGTTCGGAGAACCGCCTCCTCGATGCGATACTTGTAACGTTTCACTTTCAATTCATCATGTTTTAATCGCTTGTCCATGTTTTAACCAACAACGCCTTACCTTTTTTGGAAGCACGATTTTATATATAAAAGAC
Organism: Parasteatoda tepidariorum; assembly: GCF_982258835.1. Lineage (NCBI taxonomy): Eukaryota > Metazoa > Arthropoda > Arachnida > Araneae > Theridiidae > Parasteatoda > Parasteatoda tepidariorum. The sequence goes on along the minus strand of NC_141765.1, from coordinate 47,363,191 downwards.
TTGTTAGATAATTATATTAGCTATTGGAATTTTAAGTTGTATATAATTGTTTTATACTATTTAGTGTTTTAGTAAATTTACCATGCAGTTTTATTGATTTTAATGTACGTAACTTTACAACATTGTTTCAGAATTTTCACATCTTATCTGATTTTATACGTGAGCGTTACTTAACCTTTTAATCTGTTTTTAAAACCGTGCGTTTGGCGCAGTATGTCCTTTTTTGGACCTTGTGCCACTAAACCCCACATTCAATTCAATTCAACAAAATAAGCAGATCGTCGAACGGAATAAAATCAACTTTAATACTCTTCTCCTATAACAGCAATTTTAATTTTGCAGCATTGCAGCGAGCACTTTACCATACTCGCTATACAAGCCCTGGTCCTGATGGCATCACATATCACATGCTCCGCCACTTAGATCGGACGTCGTTGTTGAATGTCCTCATTCTGTTCAATAGAATATGGACGGAACAAATGGATCCATCTGGTTGGCGTGAAGCAAGTGTGATACCCATCTTAAAACCAGGTAAAGACTCGAAAGACCCTGTTAACTACCGTCCTTTCTGTCGAAGCGGTATTTTCGAGTAAAACTGGGCCTTACATTTTCCGATCTCTTCATTCAAGCTGAAGGCGTTCCACAAGTCAGTGTTTTAAGTGTCATGCTTTTTATTATTCATGTCTCGTTCATCTTAAACGTATTGCCACCTTCCGTATTTGGTTCACTATATGTTGACGATCTGAACGTGTCATGTACAGGATCTGACATTGTTTATTTGTATCCCGAACTGCCCTATTTAAGGGTATACGAGATTAGATAAATAAAACCTACATAAAACATCAGAAATTATATCAACAACAGTATAAAAAGAATAAAACACAAGCGACCAACAGTTAAAAACATGACTCTAAATCCAGCCAACACATGGAAAATCACCAAGATCATAATTAAAAGAGTAAAAACAATATATACATAAAAGTGAATAAAACACCCATATCGTGTGCGGTAAAAGCAATGCTTAAAAGTAAAAGATTACATACAGAACAAAATTGAATAAAATTTACAGCTAAAACATGACCCAAAACCAAGTCAAACTTGGATAAAACCGATCATATAAAAGGAATAAGTAGAAGTAAAATATTACATTAAGAACAAATTGGGAAAAAAACTAGCATTTAGAAACATGACTCAAAACCAAGTCACACATGGATAAAACCGATCAAATTAACAATAAAAGTACATAAAAAGTGTAGTAAAAGCTTGAGACACCCAATTTGGAGTGCGGGGTTCCGATTCCTTAAGTGTCATCACTCAAAATATCTTCAAGTGTCCTTTTTATGATGCATTTAATAATACCCCTGCAGGTCGAACTAGCAAAACATTGAATTTGATTAAAATTTTTGAAATGTTCTCCACGGAGCGTTCGGAAGCGTGGACAGTATAAAATTAAATGATCAATGCTTTGTATTTCTCCACAATAATTGCAATCAAGGGCTCTATTAAAAAATCTATTTTGATACTCACCGAACACTCCATGGCCCGTAAGAAATTGATTAAAATAAAAATTCGCCTGTAGTCTACTAATATTAGGATCCTTAACACTCCGTCGGGCGCGTCTCGAAACTTACGACATCGGGCGCGATGTATCTGTCAGATACATCTCTGTTTTGTGTGTTTTCTGTTAATATGTATTACTTTAAATCTCCTATTTTTACTCTTTTTAGGTCCAGGCTTTTACACCCGGACCTTTTATTAGTTTTTTATGTATATTTTTAATTTTTATTTAATTTTTATATATTTTTAATTTTTATTTAATTTTTATATATTTTTAATTTTTATATATTTTTTAATATTTTCAATAATAATTTTTATTTATTAATCACAAACGCTATTACAAAAGTTAAATACTGTAAAAAACATTTAATTAAACATGTTAAACTGTTGAAAAAGTATAAAAAGGACAGTTATGCACAAATAATACATAATATAAAAGTGACAAATCAATTATTATAATTGAATCCGATTCTAAATTTAAGTCAAATTTTTTCTTCCGATCTGTTTTGCCCATTTAAGTATTATTGTCCTTTCCTACATAAAAATAATCATTATTAACATCATCATCGAGTTCTGAGTCATTATAAACACTTTCACTGCCATGACAATCAGCTTCACGTGTTTCTAAAATATCTTCTTCGTCAGCATCACTTTCATCAAAATCTTCAGCATTTAATTCCTCATTTCCATCACTAAATAGAATACTATGAACTAGCTCTAGGTCTTTCTGATTTTTCAAATCTAAAAAGCGTTTAGCACTCATCGTAGGAAAAAGATAAATCAAAAACGCTCAGGGAATCTCAATACTTCCATGTAGCTTCACGAGACAAACGTTATCGGGCGCGTGTATCTAACAGATACAAAATTCCAAACAAGCTTGGAAACAGGAAATACTCCTACACCGAACTGGTCACTACTGCATTCCAAAGTAGCAGGGGGCCAGATGGACAGATACTGATAAGGTCAAGGTCGTAAGAAAATGTTTCAGGGGACAAAAGCAGAGATATTGACACGTCTGTATCTGTCAGATCAACGCGCCCGATGGAACTTATACGTTTGTCTGCCCGGGACCTCTTTGTCAACATTGCCGAGACTGATGGCGTTTTTAGCAACTCGATCCGCCTTCTCGTTGCTTTCAATACCAATGTGGGCTTTTATCCATCCGAGAAGAATATTCTTTTTCCAGATTTGTTTGGTGTTTTCTACCAATTCGGAATCGGGTTTAGGATTTTTTAAAGCTTGCAACGAGGAGAGCGAATCAGAGTAAATAGTTGCATTGGGATATTGGTTATTTGCAAGCCGTTGTAAAGCAGTGTTAATAGCCATCATCTCGGCCTTGTAAACACTGCAGTTATTGCTCAGTCTGATGGAGGTTGCCTGAATGAGTTTGCCATCTTTCCTGACTATCATTCCCATTCCTGTTCTATATTCAGAGGTATTATCCTGCTTTCCAAATGATAAGACAGTCTCTTTGTTAACATCTTATCCATAATATTTCCCCAGACTGGAAGCAGGGAGATTGGTCTATACGAAGCCGGTAAACTTTTATCCCTATCTGGTTTTGGGATCAGGGCGACTCTGGCATATTTCCAAGATGCTGGGAAAATATTCAATAGGAGACAAATATTAAAAATGTCCAATAACCAAGCCCTATTTATGATAAAAATTTCCCGAAAAATCGCATTGGGTAGTCCGTCTGGACCCGGCACTTTGTTGCATTTAAAATCATTGACAATCGCCTCTAGTTCAGAATCAGTGAACGGCGGGTCATCAAAACCCCTCAATAAAGGATTCCCAGGGTCATTGTTGGTTTAGGGAAGTGGTACGACATGATGACCTGTATCGTTTCCTGATAGCTTGAAGTCGGATTACCTATCTCATTTATGACCGTTTTGTGACTCTCCGCCCTCAGAACTTCCCCCTTTGCGATTCTGTACGGTACAGGATCTGACATGCGCGTTATTGAGCGTCAACTGCAGTTGACTGTGATTAAAATCGTTGAATGGTGTAAACAAAAGGGTCATAGTCTTTCACCTTGTAAAAGCTCTTGCATACATTTTTGTAGGTTACGCAGAATGCATCTTGATCCAGTTATATCTATTCACAACGTCATCATAATTTAATACTGTACATCAAACATATCGGATTTTACAATTTGATTTAGTTCTGGATATAACCTAGTTGACAAATTTTAAATTAGTTTTAATTTTGAACAAGTTGCTCATTTCAACCTAATTGTTCTGATTTTAACAAAGCTACAGTAATTTTTACCTAGGTTTGGGCGCGGTATAGCCAAACCATGGCTCTTGCGCCAAAAATTTACACCAATCAATCAATCTATTCACAACGTCACCATACCCATTGTATCTGAACTAAAGTTTTTAGGTGTCATATTTGATCAAAAACTCACTTTCAATAATCATATTTTACATCTAAGAACACGGTGTGAGAAGACTTTGAATATATTACGCGTTTTGTCGAATACCTTTTGGGGTGCGGATCGTATCGCCTTACTCAGATTGTACAAAGCGTTAATACTATCACGTATAGATTACGCTTGTGCCGTCTACGGCACTGCTACTGCATTCAACTTAAGGCGGTTAGATGTTATTTGTCATCAATCATCTCTAGAATTACACCGCATGCCATTGTCTGTAACTTATTACTATCGTGTGAAATCCTGCAAATCGCACCCTCTAAAACACGATGTCCTTCCATCAAGCTTGGAACGATTGTATGACGCTAAACCTTCATATGTCCGTTCATTTCATGCTCGTGTGCGCTCTCTCATACGAACTTTTGACATGTGTGACGTGCCAACACAATCAATAGATCACCTTCTCATACCACCATGGATCATCGCACCACATCAGTTTTATTCCCTTTTTAAGTTGTACAGTAAACCTAATGTTGCATCCATCATTTATCAGCAAATATTCAATTCTCATCGTCACCAATACTTTGAGTATGTGCCTGTATATACTGACGGATCAAAATCGGCGGGATACGTAGGCTGTGGTGTCATCATCGCTGATGATACTTATAGCAACAAGATCCCAGATATTTGTTCCGTCTTCACTGCGCAATCCTTTTGGCATTGCGGCTGATTTCTTCATGATCCGAACTATAGTATTTTATACACTCCGATAGTAAGAGCGTTTTGAACCAGTTAGAAAATTTTCGCAGCGATACTCACCCAATCTTATGTTTCATTAATCATTTATTAATCGCTCTTCACAAGAAGGGATTTGATATTTCATTTTGCTGGATACCGAGTCACGTCGGTATCCCAGGGAATGAGTTGGCTGATTCTGCAGCACGAGCTGCAACTACTGAATTAACAATATCTGTACCATTCTCAGACATTAAACTACATGTTCGACAGCCCATCTCATCCCTTTGGCAACAGCATTGGGACCTTCAAACTCAAAATAAACTGTATAACATCAAACCATATATAGATCCATTACCTGTATTGCGTCTTCGTAATGCAGATGTAAAGCTAAATCGTCTCAGAATCGGCCACACTTGACTCATGCATATTCATTTGTTGTTTGGAGAATCTCCTCCCAAATGCGACTCTTGTAATGTTTTACTTACGGTTCATCACATTTTAACCATTTGTCCTTGTTTTAACCAACATCGTCTTACCCTTTTTAATAGCACGATTTTATGTATTAAGGATTTGTTAGATGAAATTCATCATCCTAACATTTTCGCATTTCTGCGAGCTATTGGTATTTTATATTGTATAACTGTTTTATCTGATTTTATTCACTCTTATTTCCTACCCATGAACCGTTTTACCTTTTCTGTGTATTTTATAAAATTACGCTTTTATTGATTTTATGAACTTTTAAAAATACGTGTCATGAGATAAACAATTTTATTAGTCTCATTTAATTTATGACAATGAAATAATTGTGTGTAATTTACCATTAGATCTGACTCAACAAATTGTTTGGCGCAGCATATCCTCCTTTGGATCTTGTGCCATAAAACCTCTACATTCAATCAATCAACCTTTTTGTAATCATTTTATCGAGAATCTTGCCCCAGACCGGAAGGAGGGAGATTGGTCTATACGCATCCGGGCTGTCGGGTGACTTCCCGGACTTAGCAATGAGGGTGACCCTGGCCGATTTCCAGTTATCGAGAAAATATTTCCGATCAAGCCAGTAGTTAAATAACTCAAAAAGTCATATCCTACTTGTGTAGTAAAGTTCGTGAAATATCTTGCCAGGCAGTCCATCCGGACCAGGCTCCTTCCTAGGTTTAGGGCTATTGATAATAGCACAAAGCTCACCATCGGTAAACGGCGGATCCCTCTGGCCCTCAGTCGTTGGAGTGACCGTTGCATCTAAAGAGTCTGGAAAGTGATGGTTCATGATTGTTTTTATGGTATCAACGTAGCTCGTAGTAAGCCTGTTGTTTTGGTCATATACGGCGGCTCCCTGACCTTTGCCCAATTCGATCCCTTTAATTATCTTATAAGGGGCAGAGAATGCGCCATCGACACTGAGATTAAGATAATTCTTCAGATGATCCATCTTTGCTCGTTTGATAGTCTTTTTCCATATAACTAAATTTTTTTCTTGAAATTAATCTTGTATTCCCTTCTTGCGCCATCATCAATCATGCTCTGATATCTTCGTCTCAGGCCTCTAACTAGTTTTCTCATGGCATGAATGGCTGGCGTCCACCATGGGCAAGGTCTGGTGGTTCTATTTAGAAGTCTTCGCATTGCTCCTATTCAAGTTTTGTGGAGCTCTGCCGTCATTTTGCCAATTCTGTCGTTGAGCTCCGTGGTGGTTTCACATCCAACTACTCCATGATTATTAACAAATTTGTTAGAACCAACTCTTAGCGTAATCCAATCGAGTTTCTGGTACTTGATAGTTAATCTGTGACCAATACTCGTAAGTCCTGTTGTGTGAATTGTGACCATCAGAAGTTCATGATCGGAACAGGTGGTTCCGTCGTGTACTCTGTAATCACCAACATCAGTCATGTTTTTGGCTATGACGTCGATCCAGCTTTGACCGAGCACGGAGTTGTAGGTGGGTGGGCCATCTGGATCATTTTTAACATCAATGTTATATCTAATGAGAAAATCAAGAAGAATGTACTCTCCGTGATCCCTCCTCGGCCTTCACGCCACAGACTTCGCATTCAGGTCGCCACAGAGAACGATTCTTGAGCTAGAGTACCTGCTGAGTATGGAGCCCAGTGTGTCAAGATTGTCCGTCGCCGAGACAGGCTGTCCGCTCAGGAGAGGAGGCGCGATTCAAAAACCGGCACACTCGCCAGTCGAGGGGCCCGGCGTAGCCCCCCGTGACATTTATTAAAATCAAAAAAAGGTTTTTACATAGGAGTTGATGGCAACAGGCCATTAAAACATGGTACAATAAACAACGTTTCGGATCAACGGACCCTTATAACAAAACGTTGTAGGTCAACAGACCCTTACTGTAAGTGAATTAAAATGCAATTGTGAATTTCAAAATAATATAAAAATTACATGGCTTCTGGAAGGCAGGATGCAAAACATTACAATAGTACATGAGTTTGAGCTGGAGCCGGTGGTTGGCAATAAATACACGGAGTAAAGCATATTATCCAATAAGGGCAATAAAATAAAGTAAAAAAAGTTAAGAGTAATGCGTAGTAAAACAAGTGACGTAAAAATGTAAAGTGCAAACGTTCATAAAAAGGGGTAGTAGAATAATGTTTAAAAGTATGGGAGATTCTAAAATACAAGGGAATAAAATGTCCGCGGATATAATGTTTAGGTAAAATCACGAAATAAGCAACAAAGATTACACTATAAAATGTAATAGTATGAAATCAAGTCAAGGTAAAACCAAAGGGTAATTAAAATCTACCTAGCAATCGTAAAATCAAAGGGTAATTAAAATCTACCTAGCAATCGTAAAATCAAAACAACATAAAAATGTATACAATAAAATGGAGGGAAAAGTTAAAACAATTAGCAGTAAAATGCAAAAGTATAAAACATAGTCAGTTAAAATGTAGCAACGTTAAACACATGTTAAAAACATGTTGGCAAAATGGTCCAGAAGGGATTTGGCAGTATATTTTTGGGAAAGAGTGATATCAGATATTTAAGGCCAGCAATTCCTCGAGAGTAATTTTAATAATGTCTCTTATAATGGATTTACAAGAGTTGCTTGCAAATATATGTTGCTCATTTCTCTCGAGGAAGTGATTTTGTCTGAGTGCCCGGAATGTATCACAATAAAAAAGATGTTCAATGGTTTGGATTTCACCACAATTTATACAAGTGTCAGTTTTATTAAAGTACTTTTTTTGATAGACCCCGAACACTCCGTGCCCCGTTAAGAATTGGTTCAAATAAAAATTTGTTTGTAATCTTTTAACTGACGGGATCTTTAAAAATTTAAAAGTTTGCCGGCCTTTTTCACAACTTTCCCATTCAGTTTTCCATTTTGTTATTAGTATATTTTTGACCTCTGTTTTAGCCTGTTTGGGGGTTCTCAGTACCTGGAGATCTATTGAGTTAGAACCAATGGCGTTTTTTGCTGCCTCATCAGTCTCCTCATTGCCCTGGATCCCCACATGAGCTTTGACCCCGTTCAATTTAATGTTGTTGAACCAAAGTTGCTTTGTTTCTTCGATTAGATTTGAACAGGGTTCTGGATCAGCCAGGGCCTGTAAGGAGGACATGGAATCAGTATTATATTGTTGTACAGTTGACAAAAAAAGTATTAGCACACTAAGCTAATTTAAAATTCTTGCAAGATAAAATAACCAAACTGATCCAAACTAGGATTTTCTTTACCTTTATTATAGTAAAAACAAAAGTAGGTGGAAATAAAAAGCACACTTGCTTTTACAGAATTTAAAACAAAAAAACATTATTATATTTTTGCAAAAAAAGTATTAGCACACTTAGTGAAACAAATAAAAACATTTTTCATTATCGGTGATTTACTTTTTAATATCTTGTATGCAATCCATTGGCCTTAACTCTTTAAAGACCGAAGCAGTGGAAATTTTACCACCGTTAACATCCTCAGTTTTTCAGAAGAGAAAATTCACAAATGAACTCACCCTCTTTGTTGGGGGTTCTCTTTAGTCATTTGCTTCTCAGCAGGTCATTTGCTCCCCCACGTCACTAATAAATCAAAGGCGTGCTCTACTTGTCAGTGAAACTTCATGGCATTCAAACTGACAATCGGCTTGCTTATTTTTTCCCCTTGGAACGTTTTTCTGGTTAAATATTCAAAGGCAGGAATTAAGTAAATAATGAGATTTTTTTTTCCATATCTTCCTTTTATTTATACATAAATTTTTTGTTATTTTATTTATTTTTTAAATTTGGGGTTATTTTTTCTTAAAACAGATTATCTTCAAATGCCTATATCATGCAAAAATAGAAGAAAAAAATCCTCTTGAAAATGTGTCGAAAATTCAGTAACAAGAACAATTTTTTTAGTTATTTTTTGTTTCAGTTAATATTAACTAAATTCACGCTTTTTTTTTTTTAACTTTATGAGTCAAATAAAGTTCAAATAATATTGAAGTTTGATCATGGAAATGTTTTTGCATTAATTATTAGAGAAATATTTCCTTGAGCTATTTTTCTGATTTAATTGAATACTTGGAAAAATAACAGATAACTTTCAAATGCTGCTTTCAAAACGTTATTTGGGTGTAACTGCAAGAAGAGAAGCTGGAACTGGTTCTTAAAATACTGTTAAAAACTTGCAAATTGAAGAATTTGAGTTTTAGGAAAAAGTGAATTTTTTTAAGGTAAATTTTGAAGGAAAAAGCAAATGCTTATGGGATATGGTAAAAAATTAATTCATTTCTTTTCAATTTATTGTAAAGAAAATTTTTTAGCATATATACAAATGTGTTTCCTTTAGTAACAACGGAAATTACATCTTATGTCTGACTTATCGGATATCTTTTTTTAATTTTATTTATTTAACTTCATCTGTTTTCTCCAACATCAAGTCGGTTGTCAACATCAAGTTTCTACAATTTATCTGTACCTGTCTTCATTCAGTATTTATTTATTTTCATTTGAACGTACACTTTAGTGGTCTGGTAGGAACACTTTAGCTCTGTAAGTAAAATGGGATCAGTTTGGTTCAGATGGACAAAAAATATTTCATTTGTAAAATCTTTTCTATCAAAAAAAAATGTGGAAAATTATCTTTTCCCCTTTTAACCATGAATTTTTTAAAAGGAAATTATTTTATTATTAAAATTAATAGAGGCTGCAATTGCAGTGATATATTTTTTTTTTAATTATAACATAATTTCATTAATTAATTTCGTTGGATAAAAAGAAAGCATAATTAAATATTTTTAAATCTTCAAAGTCATAAGTTTAAAAAAATTTTATTATTATTATCATTAATTTTTAGTTTTTTTTTTTTTTTAATTTTTTTTTTCTTTTAATTTTTTTTCTCTCACATTTAAAGATGCAGATAAACCATCGTAAAAGTAAAGTTTGCATCTTCCAAGCATAATTTTAAACACTTTAAAAATCCTTTCTTTTTAAATTCATACAAGCACATTTTTATTTATTGAAACTTTGCTTAACTAAATTTATTAATGAACAAAAAGTTTCTCTGTTGCAGTGAAACTTTATTTTCATATTTATTTCGGATAATACCTAGTTCAATGTGCAGAAATATCACGTAAAAGGTATTTCTGCACATTGAACTATAAGTAAAAGAGCAATAATGCATCAAAATGACATGGGAAAAAAATTATTTTTAGTTTGAATTACAATTTAACAGTTAAAATAAATTACAATTACATTTCCAAATTGGATATTAGCAACTGAGTGCAAATTAAATTTGTTAACATTGGATTTGCAGTTAGGTAATAAAAGAATTACAAACAATTTTGCGCAAACAAGATAGTTTTGTTCGATTATTCAATTGGCAATCTCAGTTCAACCTCTCAGTTTAGTCACAAAAGGGAAGGGCATTAGTCCCACTTTTTGACAGGAGATAATCTATGCTCATCTTTGAATGAATACTCCTTTGAAATCTTCAATTTATTGTATTCAGACTCCTTTTCACCTGCCTAATGATTTGAAAGGGTATCACATTCTTAGGTTTCTTTTTATCCTTAATAAAAATTAGCATATTTTTTCTTCAGCCAACTATCAGCTGGTTATCCCCCCCCCCTTTTTTTTCTGCAAACCCCAAAATACCGAAAAAAAAAGCAACATGATTACACAATGATTACCCATTTTACTATTTAACAAAAGGCTAACACAAGTTTGAATTAAGAAATCATGCATAATCCTTTTACTGTGTACTAGAATCAGGGAAATAGCGATCCCTATGAAAACCCTTATATAAATGCAAAGAAAAAGAATTTATACATAAACATATAATCAAGGAAAAAGAATTAAAGGGATAAATTGGCTATTTATCGAAGAAAATATTTTTTTTTCTTCTTTTTTTTAGCTTTTTCTGAAGCAGAACTATTGTAGTTGAGATAAGAAAAGCTTTCTTTCCCCACTACAAGGAAAGGTTAGCTATTTCTTTAACACCTCCCTGTACAAAACAATTTAAAATTCTGGTGTTTTCAAAAGAAGAATGAAAAGTAAAATATCCTTTCTATGCATTGCACCTGTTTAGCTGAAAGCGTTTCTTTGAAAGGGACAAAGGAAGCCTTAGTAACCCACCAACTTAAGTTCTAATTATTGAGTGCTATGCAAAGATAATCTATCCTTGATTATTTAGCAAATGTGTTATATACATATATGGCAGTACTTTTACTTTCGTTACTTGTACCGCCGGTACAAGTAAAAAGTACGTACTTTTACTTGTACTTCGTTACTTTTTAAATTTAGTACTTTTACTTGTACTTTCGTTACTTTTTTAGGGAAAAAGTACAAGTATTTGTAACGGAAATGTCCAATGAAATCGTTACTTTTTTCTAAAACTCAGAAATCTTTCTAAAAAAAAATTTAAAAAAAAATTAAATTTAAAAAAAAATGCTTATGTTTTTTTAATTTATAAAATTACTGTGCAATATATAAGCATTCACAGCTAACTTCGTGAGTTTAAATACCTTGACCTCCCGTGGAGTGCTTATTCAGCGTGGTTAAGCGATGGTTAAGCACGTTCTGAGAAATTCTCGCAGCAGATTCAGTGACACCACTTTCGAAATGCAATTATTTTGCAAAATGAATAAAAAATATTAATTAGCAAGTTATTTTCATTCATTTTCGAGTTTTATGCATTTATTTAATAGATTTTAAATAAAAAATGTTGGATTTTGTTATTATGTTTTTCAATTTTCTTTTTGAACTCACTAAAAATACATTTTTGTCTTAATAAATTTTTTACTAAATACATTTTTACCTAGTGCATTTGTTACTGAAATTATGTTTATGCCCGACCTTGTCAAACAAAGCCCAGTCAAATTTCTAAGTTTAGATCTCTAAGTCTAATGTTCGGAAAATGATTTTCTCGCATGACTTCAGCATTAGCCATTGTTACAAATAAAACTGTAGACTGTTCTATTTCAACTTATACTGCACATTCAATTATTTTTTACCAGCTCAAAGATCACAAAGCTATCTGAAACCCCGTGTTTGCTTTGTTTATGTTTGTGCTTTTAAAACGCGTTTCTATAGAGTTAAACAATTTTAAATCACTGGTAATTTAAATAAATAAAAATAATAAACTAAAAATTAAAATCAATAGATAAAATTTCTTTTTCGTGCAAATCCATAAAAAGTTTGAAATTAAAACTATATTTGATTTTAAAGTTATATTATACGATTATATTATAAAATTATATTATAATATTCTTTCGAATTTAAAAGTAAATTTAAATCCATAACTTTCAAAATTAAAAATAATTAAATAAATAACAACAATTTTGCAAAAACATTACAGAACATAAGAATATTATTCAATAAAATTTAGGTTACTTTAAATTTTCAATTTCCTAGAAATGTACTTTTAAATCGTTACTTTTTTTGTTTTGTACTTGTACTTTTACTTGTACTTTTTACTCGTTACTTTTTAAAATAAGAACTTTTTACTTTTTACTCGTTACATTTTTTAAAATTACTTGTACTTTTACTCGTTACTTTTTAAATGTAACGTTGCCATATATGGTTATATAATGACTTACAAAAATAATTATTGACTAAATTTTCTTCCAGTTTTTAAGAACTATATAAATTCCCGTGAAATTGATTTTGTTTACAAATTTTGATATTTCATAGTAAATAAATTTTTCGAAATCTTCTTGATGCACCTATTTTGTATTATACTATTATATCAATTGCTATGCATTTTAGTTAGAGAAATTTGTAGCGCGCATTTTACCTTTTGATTCGTTTTAAAACCGTTTGTTAGGCGCAGCATATCTTTTCTCTGAACTTGTGTCAGTAAACCCTGCATTAAATTCAACTCAAAATCTCCTCGTTTCAGCGTGTAATATTCAATTATTTAAATGCAATTATCTTTTAGCACCATAGTGTAAACAAAATTAAGAAAATAGTATAAAATAACTAAGCAAAACTATAAACGAGAAAAAAATTTACAAGTTAAGTTAGTCACTAGTTTTAAGTATTTTTTAATGAAACTTTAATATTTACTTCCATAGTTCAATATTTCATAAAGGTAAATAACAAATTTCATTTACAAATAATTTAAAACAAATATTAGCACAAAGACTTTGCATTCAGTACTTTCCCCATAAGTTTTTTAAATTTAATATTTTAACTTGCACATCATGTTATTTTCTTACCGTCGTTGAACAGCCGACCAATTTTGGGCTTACGACAAGTAATGTTCAGCTCCGTAGCCTTACAATTTTATATCCAATCCAGAAGACAAGGGAACTCCTGGATCAAGTTTGCCTTTGTGGAGAACTATTTGAAGGGAACTGATCCCTATGTGCGTCACATGGTAAGGGAAACCGCGAAAACATCCTAAGGTTAGCCTGATTGCGGGGGACTCTAAGTCATGATCCGTTTACCACTGTGGTTATCAGCACTGTGGTCAATGCGAGCCGGATGCGAAATTCGCGTCGACTAGCCATCGCTATAGAATTCGAACTTGGTATACCTCATTGGAAGGCGAATGATCTGTAACCTGGGCCACAACGACTCTACATCGTATTATTAGAGCTAATGAGATTATGACAGCAATTTTGAATGAGGAATATTGTAACGTTAACCAAATATTGTGTAGTAATTTAAATTTTTATCGATTGTTTGAAATAGTAAGAAATTAACTAAAAAAGATGGATTACTTTTCAAATTAATTTTTTTTATTAATTACAGATTTTTGTGTCATTCTATACAGAGTTAGTACTATTTAAATGAAATATTTTAATTCATTGATCAAGCAAACTAAGCCTGCAGCGGAAACAAATAATATTGTTAGACAAAAAAATTTACTTAAATAGAAAAATTTCTTTTCACAATTATTTTAATATATGCATTTAATTTAAAAAAGAATGAGTTCCTCCATTTATATTAATTTAGAAGTTTATCCGTTTCGCGTAATGAAAATGGAAGTATGTTAGCTATTTCTCTTTATATCATACTCATCAAAGGGGTAAAAATCTATATATTTTTAAATAATTAAGAAGCCTAGATTTCTCTTAGAAATTAATAGATGGTATCTTTGGTATTATTTAATAGTATGGATAAAATATTTTCTTTGAAATGCATATAAATGAAATATATGAATCTGAACCAGTCTGAATTATTTTGAATGATGTCTAGTTTTATCAATAAATATGCTACACCTTCAAAGCTATATTTTGCTCAACATAAAATGTCTGAAACATATTAAAACAAGAAAAAAAAATAATACTTAAACAGTTCTTTATAGTATGAAATTCATATGTAGCTACAAAACTTCCTTTATAAACTTTTCTTTTATAAACAAATTCCTTTTATAAACAAATAAATATCTATTAATTCAGCAATAATAATACTGTTCTTAGAATTCAATAATAATACTGCTTTCAGAAGAGTATCAAATCAAACTCGAAAATTAACGTTTAAAATAAGGTATGGTTCTTTTTAGCTGGTGGGTTAATTTTTATTTTCTTTAAATAGAGATTAACTTTTAAAATTACTATTAAATTAAATAATTTATTTATTTGAATAAACTATTGATGGGGTTAGATTTAGCATTACAAATGAGCGTATTGTCAATTCCATTTAACCACCTGCACTCATTTACAGACTTTACCTACTAATCATATGAGAGTACTACCAAATGGTACAGCAAATAGTTGCGGCGTTTAGTGAATGGAAATAGATTCCAAGTATTTTTCAAAGAAGATAAGTTGCTATTGTCAATGCCTACCTATTAGCTTCCCTTTTCGGCTTTGTCACAAAAGAACTGGATTTACTATCCTTTCCCCGTACGGTGATCAAGGAAAATCGCTTTCAGCAATTGTACTGACTGATGATTTTTTTTTTTTTTTTTGGAAATCTTTAATTTGTTGCATTTAAACTCGTTTTTAGCAACAAATGATTTAAAAGGTTCACTATAAAACTTTTCTCTTATAAATCTATTCATTTTGACATTTTCCCCTGTATATATATATTATTATTATTATAATTATTAAAATAGTTAATGTAATTTGCTCAATTTTTAAGTCAACTAATGTATCTAGCAAACTGACTTAAGTATTTAAATGAGTGAATAGCAATTAAAATTACACCATTAAAAAAATCCAGATAACAGATACTATTATGTATCGTGACTTGAAGATAAATTTTTAATCGGGATGTTTTTTGCTGCTATCTGATGCAGGACACAAATTTATTTTATACAAATTTATTTATTTATTATAAGACTTACTATAAGATTATTCAATTAAATTAAATTCATATCAGCAATGTCATTTAATAACTTTGCATTAGTCATGTTTTGCTATAAAGGACCAGATTAAAACAATAAACAAAACAATAAACTTAATTTTAAGCTGATTTGGAAATTGTAATTGCAGTGAAAAAGTAAATAATGATTAAAAAGCTCTGGTTTACAATTAGAATATATAACTTGCTGCGTAAAGAAAATGTATTCAAATTTAATAAGCTATTTCATAACAATTACCTAAAAACCTTACAGGTGAAATCAGAAAAACCATTTCATTCAGAAAGATCTGCGACATTGTTTGACTATACCTATTGAATTACTTATATACAAAAACTGCATTATCAAAACTGCTTACATATAAGTGAGATGACATTTATAAAAATCCTTTATGTGTGAAAGCAATTTCCTTTAAACAATAATTTTATATAACTTATTATCCTTAAAGATAATTTATATATTAATTGATAGGAAATTAATACCAAAAAGAACGAAATTACTATACCGAAATTATATAATACAATGTAAAAAAATTTAGAAAAAAAAAGCTGGATAATTTTTTTTTAAATATTTGTATAGTATTTAAAATTATGTATAATCATAAATTTAGATATAATGGAATTTAGTTTTCTTTAATAAAGCATTAAATAGAAATTTTAATAAGAATTTTAAGATTTAAAAATTTTTTTGTTGAAGTAAAACAAAGTCTAAAATATCTGCACTAGCTCAAGTTTAAAAGATATATTATTAATTTAATGTATTTTAAATTATTTTATCTATCGTCTAACATTCACTAATGAAAAGCACACTGTAATAAAATTGATTACTGAAAAATACCAAACAGGTTAATGGAGAACAAAATGGAAATAAATAAAATATTTGATAAAAAAATACCTATAAAAAGTTTATTAAATGATAAAAATGGTAACCTTTTTTTATTTTATTCAGGGATCAAAATTTCCATGAACGGGTTTAATGATATTTTAATGATACTATTTTAATGATAACATTATCATTAAAATATCAGTGATTAACAGAAAGCATTATACAATGTTGGCTTTATTCAAATTTTTTTCAGTAATTTCGGTATTTATGATAGTGTATTTGTAATTATACAAAAAATTAACGTTTGGTAGTCAACAGTAAGCACATTACAATTTTATTAAAAAGATATTTGTTTTAATGGACTCTGATATTTCAAAAATAAATTCCCAAAAGAACGCCATTCCCGAATTTTTAATAAATGAATAAAATGGTCCAGTTCAAACAACAAACAAATCTGTTACAAATTAAGAGGATTTTGTGTTTCCCTAAAACCACAGGGGGAAGTGTTTCTGAATAAAGCGTGAAGTTCGCACACCTCTTCCTTTTGACTTTCGATGAGTTCCTATACATCACTGTCAAGCAGCTCATCCCCTCCCAATCACTACTACCCATTCACCCTTCAGAGTTCCCCACTGACCCCAGTCGGTCGTTAAGTAGTCCGGACTTCTTCAGGCCACTTGGTCTTTAAAGAGTTAATGACTGCTTCTAATCTTCGTGGCATAGATTCTACTAACTTTTTGGTAATATCTGAGAAAATATTATTCCAGGAATGAATCAATGTAGATTCTAAAGAATCTCTTCCCGTAACGTGGTTATTCCTTACTTCTTGATCTAGATGGTGCCAAAGATGTTCGATCGGGTTCAGATCAGGAGATTGGGGGGGAGTGCGTAGCCTTCTTGGTGCATTATAAAGCAACCATTCCCTTGTTACATTCGCGGAATGTTTAGGATCATTATCTTGCTGGAATATATAGGTGTCTTGGAGGCCTAATTTTCTAGCACTGCTTTTCAAGTTACGGCGCAAAACCTCTATATACGATAAAGCTGTCATCCTACCATTAATAACTTCCAAATTTCCAACCCCATTATGCGCCATACAGCCCCAAACCATCACATTTCCCCCACCATGCTTAATTGTTGACAAGATATTTTTCTGATCAAGAGCAGTACCTTTTTTCCTCCAAACAGTTAAAATGCTTTTTGGCCGAAATATTTCAAACTTACTCTCATCAGAAAAAATAACTTGCTTCCAAAACTCCATTGGCTTACTTCGATAGTTCAGAGCAAACTCAAGTCTCTTTTTCCTATTAACCTCGCTAATAAAAGGTTTCTTCCTTGGCCTCCTACTCCGAAGACCACTCATATGGAGAACATTTCTAATAGTTTGTGGCGTCACTGACTTTCCAGAAGTTGACGCAAAGTCGTTGGCTAAATTTCGAGCACTTTGAGTTGGATTTCTTAGGGCCATTTTAACAACATGCCTCCTTTCCCTGTCATTTACTTTGACTGGGCGACCAGATCGGGGTTTATTTTTCGTGGATCCTGTTTCTTCCACTTTTTTAATAATGGAACGAACTGTTGAAAAGCTCAATTTTAACTTTTTTCCAATATCCCGATAACTTTTTCCTAATTCACGGAGACATATTATCTTTTCTCGAGTGGAGCCTGGAATTTCACACTTCTTCGGACTCATACTTAATGAATAGAGAAATTCAAAATAACACTGAACGTAACTTAATACTCTAGTCTTAGTACAAGTTATAAATCGGTTTCAGTAAGTGAATATAAGGTTTTATTCTTCTTATCTGTAGTGGTAGTAATGCAATTCGAGTGTGCCAATATTTTTTTTGTAAAATAAAATGCGTTTTTTCTATGGAAATATTTTATTAACAATGACGGAAATTTTATATTTTGTGATTTAGTTTTCATTTGAAAATTGAGTGTAATATAGTTTAATTGGTAAAGTTAGAACTTTTCGTTGCGTGAATATTTGAAACTATATTGATGTGCCAATACTTTTTTTACCGACTGTATATTCGATTTGTTGTTGTTTGATCCATGTTAGCGCTGTTTTAATTGCCATTAGTTCTGCTAGAAAAATATTTGTGCTGTCGGTGACTCTGGTGGAGACCTTATGGACTGTGTCCCCATTCTGTTTAACAATCATTGCGAAGGCAGTCCTATAATGATTTGATTGTTCTGTCTCCATCCTAGAGCCATCTGAACTTTGACGTGATTTTATTCCAATACTACCGTTGATTGTTTGTATATGATTTTATCAATTTTTAATTATATTTAGGAAAATAAGTATGCACTTCATTTTTGACATGTATAAACATATTGTTTGGCGCAGCATGTCCACATTTGGATTTTGTGCCATTAAACTCTACATTCAATCAATCCTAGAGCCATCTGTTTAGATCTCCACTCCCTGATCTTTTGGGCCATCATATCCCCAAGGCAAGGATCGACACGTTGATGAGTGTTCTGGGGCTGGTTTATCAAAGTTCAGTGTGTGATCAAAGTTGGTTGGGGATACATGTTTTATATCTTCTATTCTCCAGCCCCATTTGATTCGTTTTGTATAAATATCTTCAATTATCTTAAGGTCAATGGGAACGATGCCCGCCAGTATCTGGATAGCTTCCGTACTTACAGTGGAATAAGTCTTAGTTATAGTCAAGAGAGGGATTCTTTGAAGACTTTTTAGTTTTTCATTCATTTTGCAGTGATTTTCATACCAGACACTGTCGGCATACATAATTATCCTTTCACTTGCCTGGAGATAGATACGTTTAAGAAGATGCGGTCTGAGGCCTCAGTTAACCCTTGCAACCCTTTTTATAGCCCGATTAAAGTCAGTAAGTTTGTCTTTTAGCTCATTTAAGTGTGGAATCCATGTCAGTCCTGGGTCGAGAATGACGCCTAGATACTTCATCGTCTTTACGTTCTTAATGTTACCAGTATCTGTAGTCTTAAATTTTATGCACGGTAACCTTCCTATTTTTTATTGTTCTTGGGAAAGATTATCAACTGGATTTTATCTCTACTGAAGATAAGTTTGTTCATCTCGGCCCAGTCTGACATGTAGGAGAGAATGTGGGTTACCAGTTGGTCAAAATGATATAAAATTGGAACACTTACCAAAAGAAGAATATCGTCTGCAAAAGCAATTAAAGAAACGTCGTTGCTATTAAAATCCTTAAATTTGGTAAAATAAATAGTATAAATGTAATTAAAAATATCATTAATTAAAACCGGCCAAAGAATAGGTTCCAGGGAAGAGCCCTGTGGCACACCCATGTTTAAATTCCTTTCAACTAAAGGTTCACCGTTGTCGTTGAAATAGTTGGCCATTCTGTCTCCCAAAAAACTAAAGATACATCTAGAAAGGTTGTCTGGTAATCCCAGTTCATTTAGAGCTCTTTTGAGAATTCGCCAATCTGCCTTGTTGAAGGCATTCTCGATATCCAGAGCCACCCCGACTGTATGTTTGCCTTCCCTTTTTTTCATTTACAATATCAACAAAATTTTTTAAGGCATCGTCCGTTCTCTTCCCAGCTCTGAAGTCATATTGGTGTTCATTTATTAGTTTTCTAGACTCAAGGTGGTAAATTAGTCGTCTAGTTAGCATTTTGTCGAATAATTTTCCCCAGACAGCTAGGAGCGAGATCGGACGATATGAATTTGGTTGCTTATGGCATTTGTTTTTCTTTGGTATCAGGGCGACTCTGGCTATCTTCCATGGCTTAGGAAAGTAAGTTATTGTGAAACTTATATTAAAAAGTGTTAATAACCAGGTTCTGTTTGCAAAGAAAATCTCTCTAAACACTTTATTGGGTATGCCATCAGGACCTGGTGACTTCCCCGGTTTAAGACCATTAATCACCAGCTGCAGCTCATCAATAGTAAACTCTGTCTCATTTACACCACAGTCATTAATATCAATGTTATCACTTGGTGCGCTGGGGAAATGGTGCCGCATGATGGCCTCAATAGTTTCCCTATAATTCTCTGTTTCCCTACCATTTACGATAACAGGATTTACTGCTTGTTTTCTATCCAATGTGCCGCTAGTGATCCTATAAGGGGCCAAAAAAACATTCTCTGCGGAAAGATTATTTATGCATTCCTTAAGGTTTATAGTTTTATTTTTTCTAATTTGTTTTTTGTACTTAGAATATGTTGCCTTATATTTAATTTTATATCCTAGTTTTATGTCTGGATTATTTTCCTTTTGATACCTCCTTCTCAAAGTCCTTGTTTGTTTCCTTAGGGCACCCAGTGCTGGGGTCCGCCAGCACTGGTGCCTTCGACAGTTGCGCAGTTTAAAACTAGGTTACACTAACATTAGGTTAAGAGAGTATCTTAACCCCGAACCGCCCCCGATGGGGACACCCAGGGATTACTGTTTACTCGGTGCGCGTGCGTGGCTGCTCAGTAGAAAAGATGGACAACAAGTGGAAAGGCTTGGCAACGTTTTAGGCAACACCAGGTCGATGGGGGCCCGTGAGTTGGAGGGGGGGACATGTGTGGGTTAACACGGGATTGAGTTTTATGAAAAAAAAATAGTAACGAAAAGGAAAAAGATTTTGGAAGAGCTTTTCCAATGTACAAAGTCCAGGTGCTGCACGCGCAAAGCAGCATCTGCGACCCACCGTCTCATCCAAGACCAGCAGGTCATAAAGTATTTTATTTAAACTACAGAATGAGAATACAAACAAACGTTTCAGCCGATAGCTGAAGAAAGAAAAGAAATAGATTAAAACAGGTGTAGTGGCATGATTGACATAAAAAGACACATACAAAATGCATCGAGGCACATGTAGGTAAGATACAGACAGGGCTATAAAAAATACATTATACATAATAGGCTTACAAATTAAAACAAATGACATACAAGTAATACTGTGATTAAATTATTACACATGAAGCAATATTATTAATGAGTAGTAGAGGCGAAGAAGCGTGTATACAGATTTGAAAGCGGTAGATGTAAAGTCGCCGTGATCACATGCAATTGTTCGTTATGAGTATCAAATGGCGTTCTGGTAATGCAGTAAATAGATTTTACAAGTGAAATTATATAAAAAGAAAAGGACAGATGTAAAGATGTATCAGTATAAGTCCAGAAAAAGAGGGTATAAGCGCTTTACAGATGTAAAGAAGTCCCTATACACATTGTCATCCACTGGTCCACCCCCAGGCCGGAAGGCTGCAAATAATTTATTGAAAATCAAATAACAAAAGCACAACAATTTAAACATGAGTAATTGAAAAAGAAAAGGGCAAAATTTTGACAAAAATAAGGAGTAATCAAGTGCTTAAGGTAACAGATGGAAAGCAGGTCCCCAAAAACAGTTCAAAATACTAAAAAGAGACAGACGGAAAGAAGGTACTATACATGATGAAAAGTTACAGATGCAGATGCAGAGATCATAATATTCATTAGAGAAGAAACAGTGCAAGATGTCGATTCGACATTACAAAAATGATTAGTAACCAAGCTCTAAAGTTGTATAAAAATGACTCAGATGGAAAGAAGAACGGCACATACGTCAATGATCACTGATAAAAACAAAATTGCGATTTAAAGAATTTTCAAATATGACAGATGTATAGAAGTTCTCTGTTCACAATTCTTAAGCTGACCACATGACAAAGTAGAGTAAAATTATTGACTATGAAAGGAAGTTATAAGTTCAAATGTGTCTGTTGTTTTGCTAAGTTAACAGTGAACAAAACTCCACAAATGAGTAAACCATTCAAATACACTATACAAAGTCGCACAGAAACTTGAGAACACAGTATGAGTACAGTTGGATAGATAAAGAAAATTTAAAAATGCTAAATAAGTGATGCAATTTACATGATGAAATTCACATTATACGTAATGAAAAGTTACAGTTGCAATGATGATCAAATACATAACAAAATGTTACAGATGCAAAGATGAACAAAATACATTACTGAAAGGACAGTACAAAAAAATAAACAATAGCCATTAAGCCAAACTAACCATTTTTATTAAGTTTTATCCACATATAAAAATACTTGCATTTACACTGTCTTAGAATTCTCATCATTTTTACTGTACTTATTGATTGTGTAATTGTACTCTATTCTACCTTTTAATATGGTTTTAAAACCGTGTCTCTGGCGCAGCATGTCCTCTCTGGACCTTGTGCCATTAAATCTTACATTCAATTCAATTCAACGATACGGATGAAAAGAAGATAAGCACTCACATCAGTGACCACTGATAAAAATAAGACTACAATTAAAAGAATTTTCGACTATTACAGATGTATAGAAATTCTCTAGTTTACAGTTATTGACTATAAGTAGAACTTAAATATAATTAGATAGATGAATAAAATTTTTAAAATACTGAAATGAAGATGCATTTAACATGATGAAATTTACAGATGCACAGAGTAAGTCATGTTATACAATTTTTCATACGTTCGAAAATTTCTTATTCAAATGCATCAGCTATTAATTAGATAATAATAATTTTTCTACAGTTGCATAGATGATGCGAATCCAAGTCGCAAAATTTAAAACTCATTTCACTACAATTCAAACTGCATTTTGATAAAACTTGAAATGTTCAGATGCATAAAAACCATCATTCACATCGACAGATAAGGGAAATGAAGGATTCGAATGGATCAACAATAAAATTGCAATGAAATTAATTCCGAACAACATGTATGATGTCGATCTATACAACAGTAATGTATGCAAATCAGTCGAATATAAAACCCAATGCAAATCGAAAAGGGCAAATAAGTATATATAAGATTATTATCAAACATTTATAAGAAGAAAAAGTTACACAACATAGGGTTACAGGTGTATAGATGAGCCTCTTAAAATATTAAGAAGATGACAGTGGTCTATACATTAAAGAGTACATAAAATTGGCATTAAAATCAAGGGAATAGACAGTCAAGAAAGAGAGAAACTAGATAAAATCATGTCAAACCCTCCGATTTGATTTATAGTTAAAATCAAAGGGTAGGGGTATTGTTTACAAAGTGCTCCTTAATAATAAGTTCGATTCCGTTTTTAATTTTCGGAGCAGTCCAATGTTTTTTAAGATTTTCAAACGAGAGACTTTTTGGGAAGTAATTTTGTCTAATATTTAAAAAGTTTGGGCAAATAAGAAGGATGTGATAAAGACTTTCGTTAATTAAGCAAGTTTTACATAAAGTAGATTTGTTATGAAATTTCGCCTGGTAATCACCCTGAGTTCCGTGATTTGTTATAAATTGGTTAACGTAAAAGTTGGAGAAAATTAAATTTGGGTTAACTTTAGGAATAAGTTCAAATGTATGTCGAGCTTGGTTTTCAGGGTTTTCCCATCGTTGTTGCCAGCTGACTAAATTTTTTCTATATAACTCGTGTCTAATTGAAGATTTTGAAGGATAATCAATTATGTCAATGTTGTTTTTAGAACAAGCTAATTTTGCTAATTTATCAGCCTCCTCGTTGCCCCTGTGCCCTACATGAGCTTTGATCCAATGATACTCAACATTCTTTCTATAAATATCTTTAATCATTTTAATCAAATAAGCATTATCTTAAATTTTGTTTAGGGACTGGAGACCTGAAAATGAGTCGGAATATAAATGAACAGTTGAATCGATGTTATTTTTACTAATCCAGATAATTGACTGTAGAATCGCCCAGAGCTCGGCCTTAAAAACTGTGGATAGGTCGCTCAACCTAAAACAGTAATGATCGTAATAGTTACCCCTGAAATAAACGACGAAGGCGCAACCGACTCTGAACTCATTATCATAAATCAAGCGGGATCCATCTGTATGGATTTGAATTGGTTCATCACTTGGTAAAATATAATTATATGTGATGGAGAAGAAATCGGCTGGATGTTTAAGCAGAAGTTCTTGTTTAATAGAATCTTGGGAATTAATGGAGTCTTCGTGCAAATAAATTTCTGCTACTCTTACCTCTGTTTGGATTGTGAGATCTAATGGTATCGTACCAGCTAAAACCTGAAGGACAGCTGCAGACGTGGTTCTGTAAGCTTTAGTAAGACTCAAAAGTGGGATACGTTCGATTTTTTAAATTTTATTTAAAGTTCTGACATTATTGTTATACCAAATCTCAGATCCATAAGTGATAATTTTTAAAATGGATGTTTGGAACATATATTTTCTAGCTCTTGGGCCGATTCCTCAGCCAACGCCAGAAAGTATATTAAGTTTCGCTTGGAATACAGTAATTTTTTCATACACTTTGTCTAAGTGGGGCAACCAGGAGAGTGGTGTGTTTAAGAGGATTTAATTATATCCCTGCAGGTCTAGCTTGAAAAGCATTGGACTTGATCTAAATTATGAAAATGATTTCCACGGAGTGTTCGGAATCTTTGTCAACATTTTGAAATTCACCACAATAATTGCATGCCGGGGATTTGTTAAAGAGTCTACTTTGATGGTCACCGAACACCCCATGGCCCGTTAAAAATTGGTTAAAATAGAAGTTCGCCTGCAGTCTATTATGTCTTGGGTCTTTTATCAATTTTTAAACCTGTCTACCTTTTTCAGAATCCCGCCAGTCTTGTTTCCATCTCTTATTTGTATAATCTTTGACAATTGTTTTAACTTGGGCGATGGTGCTCGGGAACTAAATAGTAATACTACCGAGACTAATGGCATCCTTTACAACTCGTTTCTCCTCCTAGTTGCCATCTATTCCCATGTGGGCCTTTACCCAATTGAGTTTGATATTGTTTTGCCAGAGTTCTTTAGTCTTTTCAACCAAAAGGGACGCAGGTTTTGGACGATTTAAAGCTTGCAACGAGGAGAGCGAATCGGAGTATATTGTTGCATCGGGATAATTATTCTTTGCAAGCCAATTTATGGCAGTTTTAATCGCCAGCAGCTCGGCCTTATACACACTGCTGTTGTTGCTCATTCTGATGGAGGTCGTCTCAATCGTCTTACCGTTATCCCTATTAACAATACCTAGTCCTGTCCTTTGTTCAGACATGTTATTAGTATCCTCGGCAACCTCCATCCGTGAGCCATCAGTGAAAATTTCAACACCCTGATTATTTGGGGTCGATCTACCAAAGGGAACGGGAACATATAAATAAGGATGAACTCTATCAGGTTTTTTCTCGATTTTTGTATTTCGTAGAAGTTCTCGTATTTTAATATCGCAGTCTGCCATTCTGTACTCCCACTGAAGTCTCTTAAACCAGGTGTCGTCAATAATTTTCAGATGAAGGGGTTTAGCCAATACCTCCTAGATGGGAAGAAAGTCGAAGGACGCAAAACGATGACTCATACAGTTAGGCCCAGATTTGCTGATCACTTCTGACGATGACGGGTTTTTTTTCCTTCTGCTTCTTGACACTTTTTCGTCACTCTCTTTTACTTTCTACTACTAATTTTTTACTTTCTACAAATTATTATTATTATTTTTTTTGTCTAGATTAAATGTTCTTAGATTGTGTAAAAATGCTTAATATATTTATTTGTTTTCAGAAATGATTAACAATAAATCAATTCTAACAAAAATAACTGCTGTGTGAGTGAAAAAAAAATATTTTTAAGCATTAAATACCAGTTTTATTTTATAAATTGGAAAATTTTATCTAACTTTTTGTTATAAAATTTATGGATTAAAAACAAAGAAATATATTTTTAAAGGGATTTTATGCATTTATTATTATTATAGTTTTGACATAAAACTAAGAAAGGGGTCTAATTTTTATAAATATGATACTTACATTTTTAGTAAATGATTATTTTGGATTTTAATGATTATGTTTTGCATGTTATTAGAACTAAAGCATACGAAATAAAATAGAAATTGTTTATAAACAATGACATAAAATGAGCTTAGGAAAATTTAGAAAATCAAATGCAGTCTTCAAGCAAGGTTTAGATAGAAAAAAAAACATATCAAAAGCATGATTAAAATTTGTATTTTTTTCCAGTGGAAGTGTGATTGATAGTGATAAACTAAAATTAAAGTAAGCAACCTTAGATAACAAATATTTTATGAAATAGCAAATTCAAAAAATGATAAAAAAAAAATGTAAACACAAATTTTACTGAAATATGTTAAAACTTTCAGTAACATTTAAAAAAGTATAATTTTTACTCATCACACTGATAAACTAAAATGAAGTAAGCAACCTTAGATAACAAATATTTTATTAAGTAGCAACTGATTCCTCTTTAGGAGGTATTGGTTTAACTCCCGCCAGTATCTGGAGGGTGTTAGTACTGGTGGTGGAGTAGGCCCTTGTAATGACAATAAGAGATGCACGTTGGATTGACCTAAGTTTATCATTACCTTATTGTGTTACGGTACCAGACACTGGTGGCATAGAGTATGATTATTTTCCTTAAGATTAGCGAAGCTTAATCCTGTCCCGCCCCCGTAATTGGGCATCCAGGTGGTACTGTGAACTCCGTGCGCGTACGTGACCTGCTACAGTAAAAGAAATGTCACTACTGGCTTAGTAACGATAGGATGGCAACACATCGATAGGGGCCTATGATTTGGAGCTTATTGAGTGTGATGAACGGGTATTGGAAAGAAAAGAAAATTATCTTGATCGTTCAGACAGTCCAGGTGTTGCACGCGCAAAGCAGCATCCAAACCGCCATCCACCGACCCGTCCCCGACCAGAAAGTCGCAAAGATTTATTGAAATTCCAAAGTTTTACAAGCAGGTTACAATAATTCAAGAACAATAAGTATTAACATGCGCAGTGCGTCCATACAGAAACAAAATGATGTAGCAAAAAGTCGCTAAATCTTGTTAACATGACCACCGGAATAGTGGTTAGACAGTACTAATTTACAAAAAAACCTATGTAAAAACGATAAAGAGAATCAATAGTCGTGTTGTGACGGGTACAAACCCGCCACGATTTTACATGATTCATGTATACCAACAATAACCGAATTTTACAATGTACTAACCATGGATGCACCACATACAACCAATCAAGTGCTATACACAGATCCTGTATACAAAAGTATCCAAAATAGTTATCATAAAAAATTGAATATAGCCATACATGCAGTACAACTTTTCAAGAAAAAGACAAATATATACATTTAGAAGCAGATTCTATAATCCAGCCACAAAATAATCCACACACTGATGGACAATAAATAACAGTACGAAAACACAAAATAAGCATATCATCGCATTAAACAATAAAAGAGCATTTCACATACAGAAAGGAGAAAATTTCGGTAATTTGCAAAATAGAAATACATTCAAAATATTGTACCATGTAACTTTCAAGACATCAAATTCAAAACGGACTAAAAGTAATAAGTAAATGAAGAAACATGCCGAAGTTTGAAGAGATCACAATTTATACAAAGTTATGAAACTTAATTAACATTTATCGCAAACACAGATGAGAAAAATATTGTAGAATTTACGATACAACAAAGCCTGCTCAGCCTTCCATCTCACCAGAAATAGTAAACAACTATACATTTGGTAAAGTGTTTCAAAATTATAAGACAAAAATGTACATTGAAGAGAAGTTTACATGAGCCAAATTTCGAAGCATAGAACATAGTTGAGCAAGGTATTGTATAGTTGATCAAGGTACTACATTTCAAATTCACAAAATAAGCCAAGTTATCATATCGATTAATACCGAAATTCTACACCACATTGACATTTGTTCTATATACAAGCGAACAATTACTAAAGAATTAAATATAACCATACATACAGCACAACATTTCAAGAAAAAAAGTATATACATTTAGAAGCAGTTTCTATAATCCAGCTTCAAAATAATCCACACACTGATGGAACATATATAATAGTACAAAAATACAAAGTAAGCATATCATCACATTAAGCAATAATAGAGCATTTCAAGTACAGAAAGAGAAAAATTCAGTAATGCGTAGAATGGAAATACACTCAAGATATTGCACCATATTACATCAAAATTCAAAATAGACTAAAAACAATATGTAAATAGGGAAACATGCAAAAGTTTGAAGGGATCACAATTTATACAAGGTAGTGAAAATTAATTTACATATATCTCAAACACAAATGAGAAGAAAAGCGCCGAATTTACGATACAACAAAGCCTGCATATCCCTTCAACGAATACCCCACAAAAAATAGTAAACAATTATATACTTGGGATATTGTTTCAATATTAAAAAACAAAAATGTACATTGAGGAGAAATTTACATGAACAAAATTTCAGAGCATATTACACAGTTGAGCAAGGTGTTACATAGTTGATCAAGGTATTAAATTTCAACTTCACATAAAAACCAAGTTATCATATCAATCAAGTTTCGGAAAAAACAGGGCAATCTATTAAAATATGGAAAATATCGTCGGTATAATTACAATGTTTGCAATTTATGCCTTTATTGTGGAATTTTGATTGGTAGCTACCCTGAGTTCCATGGTTAGTTAGGAATCGATTTACATAAAAGTTAGCGAATAGTTTTTTATGATCAACTTTAGGTAAGAGATTGAAAATGAAGCGGCTTTGATTTTCGGGATTTTCCCATCTGGTTTGCCAGGTTTTAAGGCTATCCATTAAGAAAGAATGTCGAACAGATCTTTTGGATGGGAAGTCTTGAAGATCTATTTTATCTTTGGAACATGCCAGTTTTGCTAGTCTGTCAGCATCCTCGTTGCCCGCATTTCCGACGTGCGCCCTAATCCAGTGTAATTTTATATTCTGTGTATAATTAATTATCTTTAATCATTTTGACAATGTATTCATTATCATCTGTATTATTTAGAGATTGGAGACTGGATAAGGAGTCAAGTTAAGGTTGAGTATAACCCCGCCCCCCCCCAAATGTGGGTATACGGGAAATTGGAAGGACTCGTCGCCGCGACAGCCCTCCCCCTCGGGAGAGGAGGGGCGATCCGAGCACCGGCGCAAGCTCCACCGTGACATTTATTAAAAAAACGAAAGAAGTACAAAAGAATCGGGATGGCAACAGGCCATTAACATAATTTAACATAGAACTGAAATAAAAATTTAAAAGGTTTACAAAAACATTGTTAAAATACCTCCAAAGGAATTATTCAGGCCAACAAACCTTTATATGGCAGGTCAACAGACCCTTATAGCCTTAACAAGTGACAGAAAGTAATTACAAAAAAAACAAATAATACATACCCTGATCTCCAGGATAACTGGAGGTAAAAGTAACACGGACAGTCAAAGCCTGACAGTGCTCTACGAATGTGACAACTGTTAAAGATAGGTGACACCAGAGTGATAAAGCACTGACAAAACATTGATAAAATTTACGAGCTGGAGACAAATGTACAACAGGACGAATGTAAAAACACAACCACCAAAGCATAAAATGTAGAGTTAAAAACATTCAACTAAACATTAGCCAAAGGGACAAGAATAAAAACCACTAGTCAGACCAGCTGATATAGTATGTAAAATACCAATTTAAAAGCAAGGGTAAAGTATTTAAATATTAAAAACAATTAAGGCAAGATAAAAGTGTACACACCCCGAAGGCAAAAACACCTGGGGATGTCGAAGAGCATTGAAAACCGAGGAACATAACTAAAATTTTCTGCATTAAAAATGGAGGTTAAAAGCAATTAAACCGTTTAAAACAAACAAATCTTGTAAAATTGACAAATCAGGCTAAAATAACCAATAATATAAAAATGTTAAAAGTGGTAAAAATGGTAAAGTGGTCCAGGAAATGGAGTAATTTAGCAAGGCGACAATCAGTAACAAGGTTAATGGAAATTAAAGGCTGTTATTAAAATTTTGGGCCAGCAGTTCTTCGAGCGTGATCTTAATAATTTGTTTAATAATATTACGGCAAGTGATATTGGCAAAGATTTGCTGTTCGTTCTTCTCGAGGAAGTGTTGCTGTCGGAGCGTCCGGAACCGGGTACAATGATATAAGAGATGTTCCACTGTTTGGGGTTGATCGCAGTTATTACATGTATCATCCTTATTGAAACATTTTCCTTGGTAGGTCCCGAACACTCCGTGGCCCGTCAGGTATTGATTTAAATAAAAATTTGATTGGATTCTTGTAATTGACGGGGTCTTGATAAACTTAAAAGTCTGCCGGCCTTTATCAGAATTGTACCAATTGTACTGCCACCTTGCCATTATGATCCGCTTGATTTCGGTCTTAGCTTGCCTAGGGGACCTCAGAACTTGGAGATCCATACTCTCAGAGCCAATGGCCTCCTTAGCTGCTTCGTCGGCCTCGTCATTGCCCTGGATCCCCACATGGGCTTTAACCCAGTTCATTATTATGCCTCTGTGGCAATATGCTTTGATGTTTTCAATTAGTTTCCAGCCAGGGCCTGGAGGGAGGACAACGAGTCTGAAAAGATAGTAGCCCTATTGAAGTTATTGTTATTGATTCAAATGAAGGCGGATCTGATTGCCATTAGCTCTGCGATAAGGATATTAGTATTGTCTGTGACTCTGGTTGAGGATTTAAAAATGGTAATATCGTCCTGCTTGATAATCATTGCAGCATGGAATTTTCCAGGTGTGTCTATCTCCATCCGAGAGCCATCAGTATAGATCTCCACCCCCTGGTTTCTAGGGGCACTGTATCCCCAGGGCAAGGAGCAATAATGGGACGGGTGCTCCCGGAGCGGCATATCAAAATTGAAAGTGTTGTCAAAATCGGGAGGTAGTATATGCATAAGATCTTGTAATCGCCAGCCCCATGTCACCCTCTTGGCATAAACAGCCTCGATAACCTTGAATGTTATTGGAACCAACCCCGCCAGTATCTGGATAGCCTCAGTACTAGTAGTAGCGTAAGTTTTAGTTAAGGTTAACAGTGGCATCCTCTGGAGACTATTTAGTTTTTCATTCTTTTTACTATTGTTTCTGTACCAGACACTGGCGGCATATAGGATGATTCTCTCGCTTGCCTGGAGATATATTCGTTTCAATATTTGTGCTCTGAGACCCCAAGTGAATCTGGCGAATGGGCTGCGATTAACATCATTTGTTGTCCTGTAATTACTATTGGCTGTTGCACAGTTCAGCAGTGCTCACACTTTGTGCAGTCTCTCTCCTGATGTCCACGCTGCGAGCAGTTCCTGCAGACTTTTTCTTTGGTGCAATCTCTGGCAAGATGTCCGTGTTCGGAGCACTTGAAACACTGCCTAATAGATTCTTGGAAGAAATGTCACCATCTAATATTAATTTTGTCCATTTCCATTATCTTATTAAATGATCCCGGCTTAAACACGATTACCCAGTTGTTTCTTTCTTTTCCACCTCGTAGAGGGAATTTAATCTCGACATCTTCACTGTCTATAGTATCATTCTGGTTAATCAGTGCCTCCAACAAGTCCTCCTTGGTTATATCGTCGGAGGAGTCAAGTTAAGACAGTCTTAACCATGTCCCGTCCCCGTGGGGGCATTCAGGGAGTACTTGTGACTCTGTGGGCGTTCGTGGCTGCTTCAGTAGAGATATGGACACTTAAGAGTATGGCTTAGCAACGACGAATGGCAACACTGGAAGAGATGGGTGGCCAGTGATTTGGGCGAGACTCAAGTCCAGTGAAGCACGGATCTTATTTTTGAATAAAGTTACTTAAAATGGGAGTTTTAGTCTGATACCAGATCTGAGTGCTGCACACACAGAGCAGCTTCGCAATCCACTGAAGCCCCGCCCCCGTCCTAGAAGGCGTAAAGATTTATTGAAACACAAAATTTACATCATCGGTTTACAGGTTCACTAGATACACATGACGAATCGAGATAGATGTAAAGAAGAATCGCAGTCATATAGAACGACGATACGTACAAAGAATTATTGGTGAGTACTAAGATGTGCTAAGAATTTCATCATAGCAAGTAGTCCAACAGACGAAAAGATAGTATTATACAGTGTTCAATTTACAATGTTACGAATGACAGTTGATAAATTCAAATAATCAACGTAATTAACATTTGTGTTTAAGATTTTGGAAACAGATGAATAGATGACAGTTACAAAGTACAAGTGGGTTCACAGAAGCAAAGAAGATTTATCCCATTATAAGATGTCATCAAATAGGTCGATGGTTCATAATAGGTGAATACTTAAATGTGCAAGGAATTTCGTTACATCAAGAAATCTGACAGATGAAAGTATGATATTATACAGTGTTCAAATTACAATATCACGAATGACAGTTGAAAAATACAATAAGTTTGAAACCGGTCACAGTCGGATAGGATAGGGGAAAACTGTTTAGCATTAGGGTTCGTTAGTGTAATCAGGTACTTAAATGTAGGTCTTAATCAGTTATTCTGCACAATAGATCAGGGCTTACTGATTCGAGTTGGCAAGGAAGGTCTACAGAGTCTCTGGGGTATTTTCTTCAAAATGTTTTTTTTGATAATTTCCCGTATTCCTGTGTTTATCTGTTTTTGATTCCAATATTTTGTTAGGTTTGTAAAGGTTAGGTTTTTTGGAAATATTGATCTCTTTCTCTTAGGAATGTAGGGCATTCCAGTAGTAGATGTTTAAGGTCTTCATTTTTAGTACAAATCCGGCAATTGGATGGTTTACTGTGGACTTTCGCCTGATAGGCTCCTTGGGTACCATGATTGGTTAAGAACTGGTTTGAGTAAAAGTTTGCATGCAGTTTATTCATGTTAACTTTGGGTATGACATGATGCGTATGACGTCCCTGCATTAGGGGGTCGTCCCATCTCTGCTGCCATGTTTCCAAGTTTTTATGTCTGTGGTAAGATCTTATGGTTCTTTTGGAGAGTAATTCTGAACATCAATGTATGGTTTTTCGCAGGCCTGTTTAGCTAGCCTGTCAGCGTCTTCGTTTCCTCTAGTGCCAACATGTGCTTTCACCCAGAACATTCGGATATTGTCATTGTAATTTTCCTTAATCATCTTTATTATATAAGCAGTCTCTCTGGGCCTGTCGAGTGCCTGAAGTCCCGAAAGGGAGTCGGAGTAGATTTTGACAATTGAAGTGAGGCCATTAATCTTAAGAGTCTCCTTCATTCACAGGACAAGTTAAGGAAATTTGTGTTGCGACCTAGGCAAATTTGCCCATACGCCAAATTTTGATACCCCGCCGTTGCGAAGCCTGCCAGTCACTTGAGGCCGAGTAGAAGGTGGACCCAAAGGTACATGGTCCCGAGTCACGCATGATTTGAGCACAATTGCCGCGTCAGATGGCAAAGGAGGCCTGGAAGATCCCGATAGGGATGCAACAAGAGTGAAACGACGTCAAAGTCGAGGCAACAAGTCTGGGTCGACAGCGGTTGAGCGTCATCCACTGAGATCCATCAAGCAGCCTCCAGGCAGAAGGCCCGCAAAGCGTCTTGCCCCTCCACCAAATACTTTATTAAAATCAATTAAAACATTTAAAAGCAATAAATCAGTTAAAACAAAATTGAAATCAAATGAGACTCAGCTCGCAATACATTTTCTTGAGGTGGTGTCACATAGGTTGAGTATCGCCTTGGGCTCACAATTCCGGAACGTCTTCTGGACCTAAGTGTGGTATCTGGTCCGTCTCTGGATTAGTCCCTTCGCCCACTGAATCGAGGGATATCTTTGTTGGTGCGCACAATGATTTGTGTTGAGACTAAAATGGAATCTCGTATTAGCCTCCTTACAGTTAATGCAGTTACTCTTATTTTGACACTCGTCTTCCTTAAGCCCGCTCAGACCACAGTTGGAGCAGGATTCTTCGCGCCCACAGTCTCGAGAAATATGGCCGAGCCTGTTGCACCTATAACATCTCAGCGGCCGCAGGTATTCACTGGCCTTATAGGAGTGCCAACCAAGTCTGACACGTCCTCTTTTAATTATGCTCGAGAATGAATGAGGATCAAGCCTAAGGACCCAGTGAGTGCCTTTTCTTCCACTGATTGAGAATAAGGTCTCTAGGTCTGCGTCTTCGAGTTCCTTATTTGCTTCCTTTGGTTTGGATGCAAGATCCTCTTTTTCATAACCCTCTTCAATTCAGTACAAAATCAGTCTTGGCCTCCATCTCTTGACTACCTGGCAGTAAAAATTATTACTCAACTCGGTGTTGTTAATAAATTCGCTTGCTATTTTTCGAGTATCACTTTCCTTTTCGAGTTTTATGAGCGCTCCTCCGTCTTTGGTCTTTTTGATCCTCTTGATACTGATTTTGAGTTTACTCGGATCCAGATTCTCTTTAATAAGCTGTATCGGGTCACCATCCTCACACTTGGTAATTTTGACGCAGTAATCTGCTGTTACTTTCGGCTCCCCCATATGGGCCATTTCTCTTCAGCACTTCAGCATAAGTGCTTTTCTTTTTGTTATTGCGTTTTAGTGCAATTTTTAGTGCTTCTTCGGCCTCGTAGTGGAGCCCTTCATGTATGCCTGCTGAGAAGGTCTCCGTAGTCTAACATGATCGACCATAGTTGTGAATGCTCAACCACACTCAATTTCTTAACGTGTTTTTCCATAAATCTGCAGAACTTCTCCCTCAGGAACGCCCCCGATGTCGCCCATTCTTTCTGACTCACTTCTAAAGAGTCATCAAAACTCTCTGGAATCACCTCTTCCTCGCTATCCGACATCACTTTTAAAACAAAATCCAAATCTCAGTCACTAGTGAATTTTTTTGACCTCTCAAAATCAATTAAAATCTAAAATCCAAGTCTTGAGAGCACCAAGTCTCAATGCAATCTTCAGTTCACCGTCCCTCCATCTACGTTAGCCGTCCATGGACGTTACTCCCTCGAACCTCGATTTAACATGGCAATACGCATTTCAAATACGCATTGGGGTGCAGATCGTATTGCCTTACTACGGATATATCAAGCACTTATTCTATCGCGTATTGATTATGCTTGTGCAGTATATGGCACTGCCTCAGCTTCTCACCTTAAAAGGTTGGATACAGTGCATCATACTGCCTTGCGTATATGTAGCGGCGCATTTCGTACTTCTCCAGTTGAAAGCCTGTATGCTGTGTGTCACCAATTGCCTCTAGATTTGAGACGCATGCAGCTCAGTCTAACATATTATTTTCACGTAGTCTCATCCACATCACACCCTCTTAAACGTGAAACACTTCCAGTAAGTTTAGAGCGGATTTATGATGCTCGACCCTCACATGTTCGCCCTTTTAATGCTCGCATGTGCTCGCTCAACCAATCATTCAATATCTTTGACTCAACAACACAATGTGTCGATCACTCGCTTATTCCACATTGGAACGTTTCACAATATCATTTTCATTCTCCATTCGATGTACATAGTAAATCTCATGTTGCGCCTATCATTTTTCAGCAACTATACAAAGCTCATCGTCATCAATATAGTCAACATGTTCCGGTTTTCACAGATGGCTCAAAATGTCCTGGCTATGTAGGCTGTGGTATTGTTATTGCTGACGACACCTACAGTTATAAAATACCAACTATGTGTTCCGTATTCACCGCTGAGGCAGTTGCAATTCTGTTGGCATTAAGGCTTATTTCAGCTAGTGTGAATCGAAAATACTGCGTTTACTCAGATAGTATGAGCGTGTTGCGCCAACTCAACCATTTTGACAATGAAACTCATCCCATTTTGTGTTTTATACAGCATTTGCTATTTAATCTTCATAAAAATGGTTTCGATATTTTATTTTGCTGGGTTCCAAGTCACGTTGGAATCCCTGGCAATGATTTAGCCGATGCAGCAGCGCGATCTGCTACTACTACTTTAAATTTATCTATACCATTCTCAGATGTAAAAATACATATTAAAAAGTATATAAAATCTTTATGGCAGCAGCAGTGGGATAACCAAGTGAATAATAAGTTGCACGCTCATAAGTCAAATTTGGAACCCTTCCCTGTGTTGCGACTACGTAGTGCAGATGTTAAGCTTACCCGTCTGCGAATCGGACACACCAGACTGACCCATCTACATTTGTTGTTTGGTGAACAACCTCCTCAATGCAACACTTGTGATGTTTTACTTTCGATTCACCATATTTTAATCACTTGCCCGTATTTTAACAGACATCGTCTTGCCTTTTTTGGCAGTTCTATTTTATCTATGGGAGATTTGTTAGGTGACTCTCATCATCCGAACATTTTTGCATTTTTACGTGCTATTGGCATTTTAAATTGTATATAAGTTTATTCTGTTCATGAATTTATTCATTTTTAGAAGGATATTCTTACTTTTATACTATTTTACTGTGTTTTAACTTTGACGTGATTTTATTCCAATACTACCGTTGATTGTTTGTATATGATTTTATCAATTTTTAATTATATTTAGGAAAATAAGTATGCACTTCAATTTTGACATGTATAAACATATTGTTTGGCGCAGCATGTCCACATTTGGATTTTGTGCCATTAAACTCTACATTCAATCAATCAACCCTCGAACCACGAAGAGGTGTAGGACGGGTTAAATGCTAGTGATTGATGTTATTGGTGAACCATTTTAGAGTTTGACGTGGGGAATAGACTAAGTCAAGTTAAGGATGGTGTTTATTCACCGCAGGTGGCCAGCCGACCCGCGAAGCGGGTTTGCTGCTTTTCGCGGCCCCCGCATAAATCCATCTCCCTCACACTCCGGAGGTCGTCAAGACCGAGGCCCGTCGGACCCGGAAAGCACACAGCCGTCACCCAGAAGCGTCGTGTACGGTCCCGCCCACCTAATGCCCAATCCTACAACCCTACAGACCCAATAAAGCCCGTCTGTCCAGGCTCCTGCAAGGGAAGGAGGTTAGTACATATACAATACAATTTTAAGTTTAAAAGTGCTATATTGATTAAAATTAAAGTTAATATTACTCTTACGGAGCTAATTGCAATTAATGTTTATGTTACTCTAACGACAGTAATGCAAATGATTGCGAATTAATAGCACTTGGTTAGGTACTAAAGATTAATAATACTGTTAAACAAGATAATTATGCTAATTAAGTCAATTATAGGTTATGACTTAAAACTATTAAGTAGAGATTAATGAGGTTAAGGTTGCTTGTAAATTAGACTAATTATTACATTAATTAACATTTATTATGGTTAATTATTACCTTACCCCTGCATCAGTATCATCTGGAAGAGACATAAAGACTAGCGGCATTACAAAAAAAACACTGTCACAGCAAACACGTTACAATATTACTAGCTAGTCACAACACAATTTTTTTGACACATTTAACATCTATGACCTCCACGGGTAGCTGAAGAGCTCCGGGCGCACTGCTTATATGGTCAGTGGTGAAGGCGTGTGTGGTGATCAACCACGTTGGCTGCTATTGTGAGCCAGTCCGTGGTTGATTGTGTGTGTTTGTGTGGTGTGTGGTTAACATATAGACTAGCTGTATTATTTAGACATTTATACAAAAAGCACAATTATAAGCACTTTGGAGGGGTGTCCTATGTGCCGTGGGGCAACTGACTGTCCTCCGGTGTGCTACCTTTTATCCAACGCACCCTCTTCCCTTCCTATTAGAAAACTGGCCCACCTCCTCCAGGAAGGTCCTTTCGGTTATTCCTTCCAACTCATTCGTGAAGTATTCGGAGGTGTTCACTAAATAATGAGAAAAGTATTTTAGTCCCTATTTTCAGTTCGCATCGCTTTGGATCGTGTTTGATCTATTAAGTTATTATTATTATCAGGACGTTAAGTCATTGTGGGTTGTTATTACTATATGATTAAAAAAAATAGTTAAGATATCATTAGCATGGTTTAATAATTATTGGCTTTTTGATAGGTTAAAATTACGTTTTTGACATGGTTATAGAGAGACTGGCCCTTTGTCACTACCCTTTTTTTTTTTTAAATTTATTAATATGACCTTCACGGGTAGCTGAAGAGCTCCGGACGCACTGCCTACTGGTCAGTGGTGAAGGCGTGTGTGGTGATCAACCACGTTGGCTGCTATTGTGAGCCAGTCCGTGGTTGATTGTGGGGTGTGCATGTATTGTGTGCCGCTACTCACATATTGTCGGTTATTGTTTTAGTTGTTTCTATTATTTTGGTAAGTTTTTGTATGATGCTTATGTTTGACAGGCTGTCTGCAAAAGCCGTTAAGTGGGCTGGGTTTGGTCTTCTTAGATGATTGGGTTGGGTTAGTGGACACTCGTATAAGTAGTGTTCGGGTGAACCTAGTTCGCCGCATGGGCACTCATCTGTGTTTACTAGGTGCATTCTGCGCAAGAATGTTGGAAAGAAGCCGTGTCCTGTTAAAAATTGCGTTACTGCTGGGTGGCCAATTAACCTATCGTAGCTAACCATTGGGTAGTAAGTTTTAGTGGTTTGACCTTTGTCTGATTCTGTCCATTGTTCTTGCCAAAGTTTAGCTATGAGTGCTTTTGTCTTGTTTTTAAGACTTGATGGGGGTAGTTTAATTGATGCTTGTAGTCCGTTGCCGGCTGTAGCGTCTTTTGCAGCTTGGTCGGCTGATTCGTTTCCTATGATGCCTGTGTGCGCTGCCACCCAGTGTATTTTAATGTTACATTTGCTGGCTAGGTGTACTAGTTGTTTTTGTGTTTCTACTACGTGTGGGTCCCTTTGTTTTATTTTGATAAGCGCGTGCATGCCAGCCAGACTATCTGTGTGTATTGTGGCCTCTCGGTAATTTTGTGCTTCTAACCAGTTAAGGGCTTCTTTTATTGCTAAGATCTCTGCTTGGAAGACAGTATTGTCTTGTTTTAGTGTGAATTTAAACGTGTCCGTTAAGTGATTGTTGTTGTATACACAGAATGCTGCACCTACTCCTTGTTCTGTTTTTGAGCCATCAGTATAGATATTTGTTATTGTATCAGTTGGTGTGCTTGGTGGTAATGAGATATATTTGTAGCTTATTTTTTCTGCTGGGTGTGTGCAGTTACTTTTAATTTTCTGTTGATAATCTATTGCATTAATACTGTGTTGATCGTTTGATGTGTTGAATCTTAAAGCGTTTGCTATAATTGATTATTTTAGTATTTGCAGGTGAAGTGGCGGAATGCCTGTTAATACATTAAGTGCTGCGTTAGAGGCTTTTTTGAAGCTTCTTGCTAATCTTATTAAGAGTGGTCTTTGTACTTTGTTTCGTTCACTGATGGCTGTTTTGCTTAAGTTGGTGCCCCATGCGGCTGATGCGTACGTTAGGGTTTTCTCTGCTACCGTGTGGTACCAGAGTTTGAGTAGCTTGGTTTGAATACCCCAGGTCCTCGGGGCTAGTTTGACTAGTTGGTTGTGTATATTTGTGGCGCTTTTGCCCTTAAAGATTTAATATGTTCTAGGAAGTTTGTGTGCTGGTCTAGGACGACCCCTAGGTACTTAATTGAAGTTACTGATTTAATAGATTGATTATTTATCCTTACTATTGGTGGCCTTTGTTTAAATGAGTTTTTGAATGTCATAAAATTGCATTTATTAATTGAGAGATTTAAATGATATTTATAGCAGAAATCATTGAAGGTTGTCATGGCCCTGTTAGCGTTAGTCTCTAATTCGCTTCGCGTTTTGCCAGTGATGATGAAGCCGTAGTCATCTATTGTTTTTGCGTTGTCTTGATTAAAATCTTGTAGGAATATATCCGCGATAATTAGCCACAGGAGTGGGCCTAGGCATGAACCCTGTGGGCAGCCCTTGTAGGTATTTATTTCTGTTTGTCCTAGACCGCCGTCGAAAAGGATTGATCTGTTGGTTAACTAACTGCTTCGGGCAGTTTAGCTCATTTAGTCTATTTATTATTTGATCCCAGTGGATCGAGTCGAAGGCGCCCTTAATGTCTACCGAAATTAACATTTTATAGTTGGTATTTTTACAGTTCTTGTTCTTTTTTGCTGTATTAGCCTCGTTTATTACTATTTTTAGAGCTGACTCTGTTGATCTGCCTTCTCGAAAGCCGAATTGGTTATTGCTGAGTTTATTGTTAGATTCTAGGAGGTGGATTAATCGTTGATTGATGATTTTCTCTAGTAGTTTGCCTAATGTTGGTAGAAGGCAGATCGGTCGATACGCGTCTGGTTGTGTCGTGTCTTTGCCAGGTTTGGCGAAGAACACTACCGTTGCTGATTTTAGATTATTCGGGAAATGGGTTAGGTTTAAACATTTGTTTATCCAGTTAGTTAGAATGGTCGGTTCGGCCTCAAAAACGCGCCTCCAAATCATGAAGTCTAGCCCGTCTGGACCTGGTGCTTTGGTTGTTAGGAAGGCAAA
Source organism: Parasteatoda tepidariorum (assembly GCF_982258835.1). Lineage (NCBI taxonomy): Eukaryota > Metazoa > Arthropoda > Arachnida > Araneae > Theridiidae > Parasteatoda > Parasteatoda tepidariorum. The sequence goes on along the minus strand of NC_141765.1, from coordinate 47,322,752 downwards.
GAGAGCATCCCTCACCTCCTTTGTGTCTGCTTGAGGTTCAGTGTTCGTGTGTTGCTTGTGTAGAGGTGGTTGGTCCGCGATGGTACCGTCTTTGTCCGGAAAGTGAAATCTTGATAGGTACTCCAGGGCTTCCTGCTGTTTGGGATATTATTGTTTGGTAATTTTAGGTTTAGGTCTGTTGGTTTAAACAGTTTGTTGTGGCCCAGTTTGTAGGCTGCGCCATATGGGTCTGATTGCATATTGCAGAATTGCTTCCATGATATTTCCTTGACTTTTGTAAATTGTTATCGATATTGGGCTTTTGTCTTATTGTATTCTAGTTTATTTAGTTTGGATTCTATTTGATCTTTGTTATTTTGTAATCTTTTGTTTAAAGCATTGAATCTGTTTCTTTCATATTTTAGTTTGTTCGTCCACCATGTGGGCGTGGTTGAGTGTTTTACCTTCCTATACTTATAGATCTTTGTTGCTATTGTGGTAACCGTATTGATTAGAGCCCTGGTGTACTCGTCTAATTCTATCGTTGTGTCGATTTTGTAACAGTTATTTATTAGGTCTGTGGCCTCGCGCTGTATTAGTTTAGAAAATTTGGAGTGGTTGCCAAAATTAGTTTTTAGGCGATTTGAAGTTGGAGCAATTAAGGAATGGCTAATGTTAAACGTGATATATCTATGGTCGCTCGCAGTATGTGTATCATTTACGGTCCAGTCGTTGACTAATATGGAACCGCCACGATTTCCTAATATGAAATCGGGATTACCCTTCGCGTGTGGCGTATAAAAAGTAGTTAGTGGTGTTTGTAAGTTAAGTCTAATCAGGTCATGGGCAATATTGAAGTCTATTAGTAGATTTCCTCTATTGTCAGTTGTTGTGTAGCCCCATTGAGTTGGCCTGGCGTTTAGATCTGCACTTATTATGAGTGGATTGTCCCAAATCAGGCCGCTCCACTCATGTAGTGCTGTTGATAGATCTGCGTGTGGCCTGACGCACTGCGAGCCGATAATTATGTTACCTAATGATGTCGTTAAGTTTGCAAAGGCGGCTGATTCAGTTGCTGGTATTAGATTTATTGTTGTTGTTTTAGTTATGACCAGCCAGGCCTCTTTATTATTGGAGTGATGTGTGGTCCACTGGTTTGGGAAGCCGTATAATTTGTTATTGGTTAAGTACTGATCTTGTATTAATATTAAGTCTATGTTATTGTCTTGGGCGTATCTGGCTGAGAGGGCTGTTGCCGCTCTGCAGTTATTTAAGTTAATTTGGAGGCATTTTATTGTTGTTTTGTTAGATTGATTAATTTGTTTGTTAGTCATATTAAACCTTAAATGGGAAAAACTGTTATTGATGTTATTTGTTGCTTAGGTTACTTATTGGATGTTGATTATTTAATTGTTAGGTTACTGATATTAATGTTGTTTTGGATTAAGTTGCTATTTGATCGGTGTTGAGTTAAGGTGAGTTAGGATAAACACAACATGTTGCTAAATTATAAGTTGGATTGACACAAGATATTTTGCTAGATAATAAATTGGATTAGTACAATATAATTCTTAATAATAATTTGGATAAGTTCAAGCTATATTGGTCGAATATAAAGAAGGGGGAAAATATGGATATGTGATTATAGTATAATTATAGAAGTAGGGTGTTAGTTATGAATGGGGTCCAATCAGAGCCTTTGACTGGTTTTAATTAAATTGGTGGATAAAAATAGTTGTTGTGTACCTGGGTTGGTAAACAAGAACTGTGGGATTGAAAATTGAGGATAGATAATTGATAGTTGGGAGGATGGAGTTAGAAATTAAAATTATGGCCAATAGCCGTACTTAACGTATGCGTAGGTAGGACAGTGATGATCATTTGCCTTGTGGTAAATGTCTAGTGGGGACCAGTCTGGGCTCTGTTTGTACCACTCATTCATGTAGTAGCAGTTGTAACAAACACAGGAGTCTTGGTTCTTGCAGTTCTGCGTGTGATGTTTACCTGCACAATGCATGCATATTGATCTGTAGTTACAGTGTTGTTCACTATGTCTAAGGTCTTGACAATTATTGCATCTTTTGATATTATTGAATCTAGAAACCCTAGATTTACTTAAGCCAAAAAAGAGGAATTGGTGTTTACAGAGTATGTTTGCAGACACCTTTGTAACGGAGACAACCCAGTGCTGCAAGTTGACGTTTGTCCTGTGTCTGTTAACCTTGTACAGATTGATGGGGAAATTAGTTTGGTTAGTGTTAAGGGTTAGGTGGATTTTATTGAACAGTTGATCAGTGGTTACGTAGGTGGGAACATTTGTTATGATAATATTTTGCCTGCTCTGTTTTGGTACGACAACTGTAAAATCGTTGTCTTCCAAATTCTTTATTAGTTGGGTTTTATCTGTATCAGTGTTACAGTTAATTGAAATGCCTTTAGGATTAACGTTAATCTTGTTTATTGCTGCTGAGGTTTTCAGGGTGGTCAGATTCCTAATTATATCCTGTTTGTCCTGTTGGGGGGGAATTGGCAAGTTGACAGTGGTTGGGATTTTGGGGTTTGGGAGTAGAGCTGTTTTTTGGTTCTGTTGTGCTGCCTGTGCATAGGTGGATGGGGTTGTGGGTTCGTTAGGTTTCTCACTTATGGCAGCCAACAATTCGTTGTTTCTACTTAGTTGGGCTTTTAAGTTCTCCGTGTTTAGCAAGATTTGCTTGAGATCATTTACGTCCGGCTCTACCTGGTTTGTTTGAATACGTTTGTTAACTGTTTTTTGTCTGTCGTCAACCTGTCCCCCTGAGGGGGTTTACCTTCTTTAGGTAAACACAGGGAGTCACGCCCCGGGGTACCCTAGTGATCTGTCCTCCCTTCGTTTTCCTCTCCCTTTACTCCTACTTTCCCCTTTCTCTTCCCCCTTGTCGTGGTTGCCAAATATACTGGTGAGGGCTTGTCATCTGTGTTTGATTACCACTCTGTTGTGTTGGACATAGATGGGAAGAGACCACCCGCGTGGAGACCCGTGTCCCTGGAAAAGGGGATCCTGGTAGTTGAGGGGCATCTTGGTACCCCAATACACTGCTTCGGCCCTTGCTTCAGGTAAACGGGAGGTGCATATTGGCCTGTATGCATCAACCGGCTTGCCACGAACATCATCTGTTGGCTTAGGTCAAGTCCGGGGTCACTTGCTGGGCACCTCGTTAAGGGTGGAGGCTGCTTCAGGGGTGACTCGCGGGCGTATAACTATTGGCTAGCATTGGTGTATGTAACGTATTGGCGTTAGAACCAATATGTTGTCTGCATCCCCTTAGTTGGACTCCGTGGTGGGTGGTGCCGCTGGTAGTTGAAGTCTTTGAAATTTTCTATGGCGGAAAATGACGGCAAGGTGTTTAGTTCTGCACACCATAGCAAAAACAGCGGAACACCTTTATCACCGGTGTGAATATGCTCGTTATTTTAATATAGCATTGTTAAATCCCACTGTTTCTAACACTTCGTTTAGTAAAATATCCCCATTTTTGATACACAAAGCTCTTATCTCTGTTTTAGGAGAAGTAACGTCTGTTCGAAAATTACGATCAGGTGACCTCTTAGTACAGGTATCATCTGAAAAACTAGCGACTACTCTATCAACCTGTAAAAGTATATGTTCGTTTTCAGTAAACGTCACACCTCATAAGACTCTGAACACCTCACGAGGGGTGATATCGCAATCAGAATTTATTGATGACACAGAAGAAATGATTGTAGATGAATTGCGCGATCAACATGTTATTGCTGTAAGAAGAATTAAGGTTCGTAGGAATGGCCAACTCGTTCCCACGAAACATCTCATTCTTACTTTCGCTACTCTGAAGTTGCCATCTGAAGTCAAGCTTGCCTGGTATAACTGTCCGGTTAGACCATACATGCCAAACCCTTTGAGATGTTTCCAGTGTCAAAGGTTTGGTCACTCAAAGGCCTCTTGTCGTAGCACACCCATTTGTGCTCGCTGTTCTGGTTGTGGCCATGACGATACTTCCTGTGAGTTACCGCCCCTTTGCATCAATTGCAAGGGTGATCATGCGGCCTACTCCAGGAATTGTCCAAAATGGTCACAAGAAAAAGAAATTCAGACCATTAAAGTCATGCAAAATTTGACTTTTAATGAAGCAAGGCGAATGGTTACCGCTCAAACTCCCCGTCCGGGCGTATCCTATTCTGCAGCTGTAAAAGCAACCTACTGCTCTGTCAGCACACAAACTGATACTCCTTTCACGCTAACATCTACCAAACAGCCTACATTTCATTTTGGAGCATCAAAACCTAATGTTTCGAATCAAGCAACCTCATCACGCAGTTCTACCTCGACCAATTCTCCACCTTCCAAGGCAGCTAAATTAGATCAATATGATAAATTTCCGAAGAAACAACAACGCATAGACACAAAGCCCCAAACAGTACGTCAACGTCCTGGACAAACGAAAAAGAAAAAAGATCCGAAGTATCTCCAGTATGCCAATTCAGCTTCTGGAGTTTTACAAAATCTTGAAGAGGACTATGAAGTGTCCATTTATCTCTCTGAAGACGAAGAAAGCATTTTAGATTGTCCTCCGACTAATCAAGAGATCATGCAAATCTCACAATCCACAACATAATGGCATTTACGCTTATTTCGTGGAACTGTCGTGGCATTCGCAATAAATCAACTGATGTCAGAGAGATAGTCTCTCGATATCAACCTACGTGTATTTTATTTCAAGAAACACTTTTAAAATCATCAGACAAGTTTCACTTGCGTAATTACTCGTGTTTCCGTAACGACTGCGATGATCACAACCGACCACATGGTGGTGTTGCGATTTTAACTACAAATAACTTACCTTTCATTAGCATTCCATTGACAACCTCATTACAGGCTATTGCTATTCAGATTCATATCAATGTTCTCATCACCATATGTTCCATTTATTTACCACCCAATGACTCGATTTCACAAACTGATTTGAATTGCTTGATTAATCAATTACCTAAGCCTCACATTTTATTAGGAGATTTTAATGGCCATAGTGTATTGTGGGGCAGTTCTGACTCCAATGATCGGGGTCGAAAAATCGAAAAACTCATTGAAGACCATGACCTTTGCCTGCTAAACCAAGGCGAAGAAACATACTTTCATGCGCCCACACGAACATTCGATTCCATTGATTTGGCTTTCTGCTCATCAGACCTCTTACCTTTTACTCAATTTTCTGTAGACAATGACTTACACAACAGTGATCACTTTCCCCTCGTTGTTTCATATTCTGCTACTGCACCTATTACTCCTAGACCACCAGTATTCATCTATCATCGCGCTAACTGGAGTTTGTTTACTAAACTTGCACAGATCACTGATTCCCTCGTTACCTCTAATACTATAAATACAACTGTTGATAATGTTACGTCTGTAATTATACACGCAGCTGAAGAGAGTATACCAAAGACCTCCACTTCACCTCCCCGCCATCGCAAGCCTTGGTGGAATGAGGAATGTGCCACTGCTTATAAAGATCAAAGACGCCTTTGGAACATCTTCCGCCGTACCCCAACAACAACGAATCTTCTAGCTTTTAAACGAGCTAAAGCCTTTGCCCGCAAGGTCCGACATAAGAGTCAGAGAGATAGTTGGTCGAGATATGTTTCCTCTATTACATCGTCGACATCTCCGACCCAAGTCTGGTCAAGAGTAAAGAGAGCAAATGGTATTTACCGGGACTTTCATTATCCAGTGTTTGAGATAAACGGCATCAAATACTCGTCTCCCATGGAGGTATGTAACATTTTAGGCGAAACATTTGCAGCTACCTCAAGTCCAGACAATTATAGCACAACATTTCAACTACACAAAAGTAACGCTGAAAGCCAATCTATTAATTTTAACAGCCGCCAATTCACATCATACAATTGTACTTTCACCCTTCCTGAACTAAAGAGAGCACTGTTTAGATCTTCCAACACAAGTCCAGGTCCTGATGGGATTACATATAAAATGTTCCGCCACTTGGACACGAGGTCTTTAAAGAATATTCTTGCCCTATTCAACAGAATATGGACAGAGCAGATGTACCCGTCGAGTTGGCGTGAAGCCATTGTAATACCCATATTAAAGCAAGGAAAAGATCCAAAAGAGCCCATTAACTATCGCCCTATAGCACTAACCAGCTGTCTTGGTAAAACGCTTGAGCGTATGGTACCTCATACCAAACTTTCAGAGTGGTTTTCGTAAGGGAAGATCCACAATTGACAACATCGTTGCTCTTGAGTCTAGAATTCGCAATGCTTTTGTCCGGCGCAATCATCTAGTCTCTATCTTTTTTGATATCGAGAAAGCCTATGATCGGACCTGGAGATATGGAATTCTGAAGGCACTGTTTGATATGGGTCTCCGTGGTCGTTTGCCAATTTTCATAAAAAATTTCTTGCTCCGACGCTATTTTCGTGTTAAGCTTGGATCCAACTTTTCTGACCTATATATTCAGGCTGAGGGTGTTCCTCAGGGCAGTGTGCTAAGTGTCATATTGTTCATCGTTCATATTTCACTAGTTTTAAACGTACTGCAACCTGCTGTCTTTGGCTCTCTATATGTTGATGATCTACAAATCTCATGTTCGGGATCCGACATGAGAATCATCGAGCGACAACTTCAGTTAGCAGTGAATAAAATTTTAGACTGGTGTGATCATAATGGCCATACCCTCTCACCTTCTAAAAGTTCATGCATTCATTTCTGTCGGAAACGCGCACTTCATAATGACCCTGTCATTTTCATTCATAACATTGCTATACCAGTTGTACCACATGCAAAATTTTTAGGAGTCACCTTTGATAGCAAGTTAACTTTTATCCCTCACATCAAACAATTACGAAAGCGATGCGAGCAAAAACTGAATATGTTGCGTGTTCTCTCAAATACGTACTGGGGAGCGGATCGCGTAGCACTTTTACGCATTTATCGGGCCCTGATACTTTCACGGCTTGATTATGCATGCGTTGTTTATGGTACTGCAACCACCTCTAACTTACGAATCTTGGACACAGTACATCATACTGCTTTACGCATATGTTCCGGAGCATTTCGTACTTCCCCGGTTGAAAGCTTATATGTTGTATGTCACCAGATACCATTATATCTACGTCGCATCCAGCTGTCTCTTACATATTACTTTAGTATCATGTCCTCTAAATCGCATCCTTTAAAGCATGATGTTATTTCATCAAGCTTGGAGCGACTGTATATTGCTAGACCATCACACATTCCCCCACTTCATGCTCGCACACGCTCACTTATCCAATCATTCGATATTTGTGAATTACCATCACAATCAGTGGATCACTTTCTCATACCACCATGGACCATTTCACCATACCAATCTATTTCCCTTTTCAAGTTACACGATAAAGCCAACGTTACACCCTGCATTTTTCATACACTTTTCACTGCACATCGTCACCAATATTCACATCATGTACCGATTTATACAGACGGTTCAAAATCTGCCGGATATGTAGGATGCGGGGTCATCATCGCTGATGATACATTTAGCTATAAAATCCCAGATATTTGCTCGGTCTTCACTGCTGAAGCTGTGGCTATCCTTATGGCACTACGTCTAATTTCCTCACGCTCTACTCGGAAGTATTGCCTATACTCCGATAGTATGAGCGTTTTGAACCAACTAGAAAAGTTTCACTATGATAGTCATCCAATTTTATGTATCATCATTCATTTGTTAATCACTCTTCAGAAGAATGGCTTCGAGATAATATTTTGCTGGGTACCAAGTCATGTTGGTATTCCAGGGAATGAACGAGCTGACTCAGCTGCATGATCTGCCACATCTGTCTTATCATTGTCCATACCTTTCGCCGATGTGAAGATACACATCCGAAAATTTGTAACATCAATATGGCAACAACAATGGGACCTCAAAGTCTTTAATAAATTACATAACATTAAATCTGATTTAGACAGTTTGCCAGTGCTGCGTTTGCGCAGTGCTGATGTGAAGCTCAACCGCCTCCGAATCGGTCACACCCGGTTAACGCATCTCCATTTACTATTCGGAGAACCTCCCCCTGAATGCAGTACTTGTAACGTTCCTCTCACAATTCATCATATTTTAATAACGTGTTCATGTTTTAATCAACATCGTTTAAAGTTTTTTGGAAGTTCTATTTTATGCATGCAAGATTTGTTGGATGGGATTCACCATCCGAACATTTCTGCATTTTTACGTGCCGTTGGTATTTTTAACTGCATATAAAAGTTTTAACACATCTACTGTTTTATACACTCTTATCACCTTTGCTCATTTTACTTAGTATTTCGCGCGTTTCATATTGTATTCATACTTTTATCTTGTTTTATTCACTTTGTACTGTTTTATCAGTTTTAATTGTGCTGCAATTAACATTCCGCATTCACTCATACGTTTGAACTGTTTCACCATATTGTTTGGCGCAGCATGTCCTCATTTGGACCTTGTGCCACTAAACCCTACATTCAATCAATCAATCAATCAGTCGTCAACCTGTCTCTTTGCAGTGGTATTTTCCCTGGATGCCAGAGCACTAAGGTTACGATATTCCTGTCTTAGTTCATTAATGATAATGTTGAAGTTCACTCTGTTATATTCGGACAGTGAGTATCGACCTCTGTTCTTAGTGTTGCCTATTCTCTCTAGTATATTAAAGTGATCCCATATGTGCTCTTATGGCATTAAGGTCGGCTCAATTGAACCACTGCAATCGTTTGAACGCGTTCTTTTTGAAACTGGGGTTGATACCTGACCACTCTGGGTGCCCTCAGCAGCGTGGGGGTCATAAACATCCTCCTCATCAAAATAGATTGGTGGCCCGTTTTTTGTTGCTAGTAGGGCTTGTTTACACTCATTATGAAAGGTTGGTGGGCCACCAAAGACAGGTTTGTCCATAACGAACATGGGGTTGGCTACATATCATAACACAATGTTAGGGGTTAGCTATAAGGATGGTGCTTATTCACCGCAGGTGGCCAGCCGACCCGCGAAGCGGGTTTGCAGCTTTTCGCGGCCCCCGCGTAACTACTTCTCCCTCGCACTCCGGAGGTCGTCAGGACCGAGGCCCGTCGGACGCAGAAAGCACACAGCCATCACCCAGAAGCGTCGTGTACGGTCCCGTGCACCTAATGCCCAATCCTACAACCCTACAGACCCAATAAAGCCCGCAAGGGAAGGGGGTTAATACATATAAAATACAATTTTTAAGTTCTATTGCTAAAGTGCTATTTTAATTAAGATTAATATTAAAGAACTCTTGCGAAACTAATTACAAATTAAGTTACTATTATCCATAGGATACTTATTCAAATGATTACGAATTAATAGCACTTGATTATGTTTTACAATTAATTAATACTATTAGATAAAGAAAATTAAGCTTTTAAATCTTTAATATGTTATGGATTGAAGCTATTACGTAGCTTGAACTATTACTTATTATAATTACTTAGCTTATTATGTGATTAAAACTATTACGTTGCTTAGGTTAAACTAATTAATTACATTAAATAACATATTATTGTGGATCTTACCTTACCCCTGCATCAGTATCATCTGGAAAGAACATAGAGACTAGCGGCATTACAAATAAAAACACTGTCACAGCAAACACGTTACAATATTTACTAGCTAGCCACAACACAATTTTTTTTTGACATCTATGACCTCCACGGGTAGCTGAAGAGCTCCGGGCGCACTGCCTGTATGGTCAGTGGTGAAGGCGTGTGTGTTGATCAACCACGTTGGCTGCTATTCTGAGCCAGTCCGTGGTTGAGTGTGTGTTTGTGTGGTGTGTGGTTAACATATAGACTAGCGATATTATTTAGACATATATACAATAAACACAATTTTAAGTTAGTCACATCACAGTAATTATTTTTGTGGGAGTGACATTCGGTCAGCCTTGTTTAGTTCTGTTAATTACTTGCAATGCGGCTGGAAATATATATATATATATATATATATATATATATATATATATATATATATATATATATATATATATATATATATATATATATATATATATATATATATATATATATATATATATATATATATATATATATATATATATATATATATATATATATATATATATATATATATATATATATATATATATATATATATATATATATATATAATCTTGTTAAGAAACGTGGTCTCCGGAAAAGCATGGCAGATCCTTGCTTTCGTCCTCCCGCAGTACCGACGACCGGATCCATAGAAAGTGGTCCATTTCACCTCCAGGGCTTTTGCCCTAAGTGATTTAATATGTTCGAGAAAGTTAATATGTTGGTCTAGGACGACCCCTAGGTATTTAATTGAAGTTACTGATTTAATGTATTGGTTTTTAATCTTAACTATTGGTGGTCTTTGTTTAAACGGGTTTTTAAAAGTCATAAAGTTACATTTGCTAATTGAGAGATTGAGGTGATATTTATTACAAAAATCGTTAAAGGTGTTCATGGCCATATTGGCGTTAGTTTCTACTTCATTACGTTTATTGCCTGATATGATGAAACCGTAGTCATCCACGAATGCTATTGTCTTTACATTGTTTTGATTTAAGTCTTGCAGGAAAATTTCCACGATAATTAACCACAGGAGTGGGCCTAGGCATGACCCCTGTGGGCACCCCTTATAGGTTTTAAGTTTAGTTTGTCCTAGACCGCCGTCAAATTCGATTGATCTATTGGTTAGATAACTGTTAATTAAGTTTACTAACTGCTTAGGGCAGTTGAGATCATTTAGTCTTGTTATGATTTGGTCCCAATGTATTGAGTCGAGGGCGCCCTTAATGTCGACTGATATTAGCATTTTATAATTAGTGTTTTTACAGTTTTTGTTCTTTTTTGCTGTTTTTGCTTCGTTAATGACTATTTTAAGTGCTGATTCCGTTGATCTGCCTTCTCGGAAGCCGAATTGTTTATCACTGAGCTTATTGTTGGTTTCTAAAAAGTGAATTAGTCGTTGGTTTATTATTTTCTCTAATAGTTTGCCTAATGTTGGTAGAAGGCAGATCGGTCTATAAGCGTCTGGTTGTGTCGTGTCCTTGCCAGGTTTGGCGAAGTACACGACGGTGGCTGATTTTAGGTTGTTTGGAAAATGATTTAGTGTTAAGCATTTATTTACCCAGTTAGTCAAAATGTTCGGGTCGGCCTCGAAGACGCGTCTCCAAATCATGAAGTCTAGCCCGTCTAGACCTGGTGCTTTAGAAGTAAGGAAGGCAAAGAGAGCATCTCTCACCTCCTTTGTGTCCGCGTGTGGTTCAGAGTTTGTGTGATGTGTGTGTAGAGGTGGTTGGTCCGCGATGGTATCGTCTTTGTCTGGGAAGTGAAATTTGGATAGATACACCAGGGCTTCCTGTTTGTTTGGAATATTATTGTTAGGTAGTTTTAGGTTAAGGTCTGTTGGTTTGAATAGTTTACCATGGCCCAGTTTATAGGCTTCACCATAGGGGTCAGAATGATTATTGCAGAATTGTTTCCAGGAGGTTTCTTTTGCTTTAGTTATTTGTTTGCGGTATTTAGCTTTTGCTTTATTGTACTCTTCTTTATTGAGTTTGGTTTCTATTGGATCTTTGCTTGTTTGTAATCTTTTATTGAGTGCATTTAACCTATTTCTCTCGTATTTAAGTTTGTTTGTCCACCATGTGGGCGAGGTTGAGGGTTTAATCTTCCTGTATCTGTATATTTTAGTAGCTATTGCTGTTACTGTTTTAATTAGAGCCCTGGTGTGCTCGTCTAGGTCTGTTGTTGTTACTATTTTATTAAAGTTGTCTATTAGGCCTGGGGCCTCGCGCTGTATCATTTTGATAAACTTAGGATGATTGCCAAAATTAGTTTTTAGACGGTTTGAAGTTGGGACTATTAAGGATTGACTAAGGTTAAACGTTCTATATCTATGATCGCTCGCAGTATGTGCATCGTTGACGGTCCAGTCGTTGACTAATATGGAGCCGTCACGATTTCCTAAGGTGAAGTTGGGATTACCCTTCGCGTGTGGCGTATAAAAAGTAGTTAGTGGTGATTGTGAGTTTAGTCTTATCAGGTCATGGGCAATATTAAAGTCTATTAGAAGATTTCCTCTATTGTCTGTTGCTGTGTAGCCCCATTGGGTTGACCTGGCGTTCAGATCTGCACATAGTATGAGTGGTTTGTCCGATATCAGGCCGCTCCACTCATCTAGTGCTGTTGAGAGATCTGTGCCTGACGTACTGCGAGCCGATGATGATGTTGCCTAATGAAGTAGTTATGTTGGCAAAGGCTGCTGATTCCGTTGCTGGTATTAAATTTATTGTTGTTGTATTGGTTAAGACCAACCAGGCCTCTTTATTGTTTGAGTGATGTGTGGTCCACTGATTTGGGTAACCATATAGTTTGTTATTAGTTAGATATGGATCTTGTATTAATATTAGATCTACGTTATTATCTTGGGCGTATCTGGCTGAGAGGGCTGTTGCCGCTCTGCAGTTATTTAGATTAATTTGGAGGCATTTAATTTGGTTTGGTAGTTGATTATTCATGTTTGCTATTGTTTGTTGCTTACCTTGTTGCAGACAGATATTAATTGGCTGAAAGATAAGTTTTGTTAATTGGTTGAGTAGTCACAAGCCTGACCAGGAGTTGTATTGATATGGGATTAATTTGGAATAGAAATGGGGAAAACTTAATTAGATTGTTTGAAAATTAATTAGAAATTAAATTAGTAGAACTATGGTAGTTAGTTAAGGTTAGAATTAAGATTATGGCCAATAGCCGTATTTAACTTGGTGGTATGTTGGACAGTATCTGTCGTTAGCCTTATGATATATGTCTAGTGGGTACCACTCCGGGTCTTGCTTGTGGTACTCGTTCATGTAATAACAATTGTAGCTAACACAGGAGTCTCTGTTGATGCAGTTATTGGAGTGATGTTTGCCTGTGCAGTGCATGCAGATGGGGCCGGAATCGCAATCTGATTCCTTGTGGTTAAGGTTTTGGCACTTATTGCACCTGTTTATCCTAACGAATTTTGAGATGGTAGAGAGGCTGAGTCCGAAATAGATGTGCTGCTGCCGGCAAAGAATATTGGCAGAGACTTTGGTAAGGGAGATCACCCAATGCTGCAGCAACTGGTTGTTCCTGTGTTTGCTTACCCTATACAATTTTATAGGAAAGTCTGTTTGGTTGGTGCCCAACTGAGCGTGCAGCCTATCGAACAGACAGTCCTTTGTGATGTAAGTTGGCACGTTAGTTATGATTATATTCTGTCTGCGTTGTTTTGGAATTACGACTTTAAAGTCGTTGTTATTGAGGTCGTTGATTAGCGTTTGTTTATCAGAATCGGTGTCGCAGTTAATGGTAATTTGTTTTGGTTGAATGTTAACTTTCCTTACAGAGGCCCTAGTCTGCAGTGAGGTAACTTTATGAATGATATCTTGCTTGTTAGCGCTTGGTGGGATGGGTAAGTTAATGATTGTGGGGAGTCTAGGAATGGGGGGTTGGTCCTGCGTTGGGGCGGCGGCTTGAGCGTACGTCCTTGGCGTTGCGTCAGGTTGTTTTGATTGACTCAATAGTTCGTCAATTTTGGCGTTATTCGCCTGTATCTGCTCATGCAGAGATGTGGTAACACTAATCAGTCCTTCGACATCAACCAGTGTTACCGGTCCCTCTGTCTGAGTGCCAGTTGTCTTGGACTTCTTGGGTTTGTTTTGGGTGGCTTGGTTTTTGGGCCAACTGTTGGGCCAAGGTCTGATAAAGGTTCTCTAAATCCCTGATCTTAGCACTGATGTCAATCGCCAAGCACGTCTGTTTAGCCTTCGCGTCCTTCGGCAGGTGAGGTGTTGCGAGATTTTTTAATCCCGTGATACAATCTTGTAAAAGAGAAAACTCTTGTCTCACGCGACCAGTCAGGTCAATTTCTAGTCCTATCAGTGACGCATTGGCCCTAGTCCTATGCGAAACTGGGGGGGGGGGTAGAGTTACCTCTAGCAGTTGGGACCTCCTCCGGATCGTAAACATCCGTGTTCCGAAAAGTTGTTAAAGGGGCCAGTTGATTGTACAGGGTGGCACTTTGGCCGAATTTATGATTGTTAGCCATAATAGGAAAGCATGGGGCTTAAGACAGAACATTAAAATAACAGTTGTACCAAGTTACATGTAGCACTAGTTAACAGTTAACACAGTAAAACAAATAATAGATAGTACAATGATATAATAAGCAGTGGTAGTAAAACCTTTAAGACAGTAAAATAGTTAAATTCTTTAGTAGAGTTAGGCTTTAATAGTAATATGGTCGTTACATAGTTATTAGATTAAAAATTACATTAGTATTAAAAGTATTAAGAATTTATTAGAGTATTAAAAGTAAGTATTAAAATTTACATTTATAGCTTGCATTTATTTATTTATTGAAGTCAATGTTTGTAAACACTAGGTTTGTTTATGTTTTGTTGATGGCGGGAAAAGATAAGGGCGCAGGTGTTAGTTGGGCGCAGGTGGCCTGCGAGGCTGCTAGATCAAAAGAGGGGGGGGATCAAGGTCAGAAGCTGGGTGGTCTTTGAAGGTTAGATAGAGGTGAGTGACTGCCTGGGTGGTTCTAAGATGAAAGGATGCCGCTCAAGGTCGCGACGTGGGAGGTTAGGATTGCACCTGTTAATTGAAATGAGATATCCACGTGTGTGGAAAAGGTAGAGAAATAGAAATTAAATTAGAACTACTAAATATTTGCGTAGGTGGTTGTGCGTAGGTGGTTGGGGTTGTGGGTTTGTTGGGGTTCTCACTTATGGCAGCCAACAGTTTGTTGTTTCTTTTAAGTTGTTCTTTTAGGTTTTCTGTGTTTTGTAAGATCTGTTTTAAGTCATTAACGTCCAGCTCTACTTGGTTAGTTTGGATTCTTTTGTTAACTTTTTGCCTACCGTCAACCTGCGTCTTTGCAGAGGCGCTATTGCTGATTGCCAGAGCTCTGAAATTTTGATATTCCTGTTTTAGTGTTTTGATAATGTAGTTAAAGTTAGCTCTGGCATTCTCTGTCAGTGAGTAACGACCTCTGCTCTTGACATTTGCTATCCCTTCTAATTTCTCAAAATGATCCAATAGGGTTTCCTGTGACATTAAGGTCGGCTCATTTGTTTTGGTTGAATGTTAACTTTCCTTACAGAGGCCCTAGTCTGCAGTGAGGTAACTTTATGAATGATATCTTTGCTTGTTAGCATTTGGTGGGATGGGTAGATTAATAATGGTGGGAAGTCTGGGAGTGGGGGGTTGGTCCTGCGTTGGAGCGGCGGCTTGGGCGTACGTCCTTGGTGTTGTAACAGGTTGTTTAGATTGACTCAATAGATCGTCAATCTTAGAGTTATTAGCTTGGATTTGCTCATACAGAGTTGTGGTAGCACTAATCAGTCCTTCGACATCGACTATTGTTACCGGTCCCTCTGTCTGAGTTCCAGTTGTCTTAGTTCTTTTTGGTTTGGGTTGGATTTGTTTTGGTTGGGTTGGTTTTTGGGCCAACTGTTGGGCCAAGGTCTGATATAGGTTTTCTAAATCTCTGATCTTATCGCTGATGTTTAACACCATGCACGTTTGCTTACCCTTCGCGTCCTTCGGCAGGTGGGGTGTTGCGAGATTTTTTAATCCCGTTATACAATCCAATAAAAGTGAAAACTCTTGTTTCACTCGACCGGTTAGGTCAATCTCTAGGCCTATCAGTGACGCATTGGCCCTAGTCCTATGCGAAACTGGGGGGGTTGAGTTACCTCTAGCAGTTGGGACCTCATCCGGATCGTAAACATCCGTGTTCCGAAAATTGGTTAAAGGGGCCAGTTGATTATACAGAGTGGCACTTTGGCCGAATTTATGATTGTTAGCCATAGCAAAATAGCATGGGGCTCAAGACAGAACATTAAAATAACAATTGTACCAAATTACATGTAACACTAGTTATCAGTTAGCACAGTAAAATAAATAATAAATAGTACTATGATACAATAAACAGTGGTAAGGATGGTGTTTCTCCGATCCACACATCTATGGGTATGCGGGTATGTTCAGTAGACTCGTCGCCGCGATAACCCCAATATAGGGGAGCAAGAGGACCGCCGGCACCTGTGCCGGCCAAGGGACCCTGCGAAGGCCCCCTCGTGGCATTTATTTAAAATCAAACAAAATTTACAATATGATGGGAGACGGCAACACGCCATCGAACAAACAAGTAATGAGATATTTACAAAAATCAAGAAATTTGTTAAAGTTTAACAGGGACATGAGGGTGCGCTTGGTTCGAAGTGCAGAATGGAGCGGGGATCCTGCGTCCTTAATGGAGATCAGCAGCGAGCAGGTCTTCCAAGGTAGTTTTAATAATTTTCTTAATAATGGTTTTACACTCGTTATTTGAAAAAATTTGGTGTTTGGTTTTATTGGTAAAAAGACCCTTCCGGAGTGCTCGGAAACGTGTACAGTTAATTAATAAGTGGTTTATCGTTTGTACCTCAGAGCAATATTGACAATTTTGACTAAGTCAAGTTAAGACAATCTTAACCCTGTCCAGCCCCCGTGGGGGCATACAGGGGATACTGGTGACTCTGTGCGCGTTCGTAATTGCATCAGTATAGGGATTGGCACTTAAAGATGTGGCTTGGCAACGATGGATGGCAACACTGACGAAGATGGGCGGCCAGCGACTTGGGCGGCACTCAAATGGGTGGAACACGGGTAAAGGTCGAATCAAAGAATACTAATAGAGTTTTTAAATTAATACGAGTCTGGGCGCTGCTCGCGCATAGCAGCTCTGCAATTCATTGAGGCCTTGCCCCCGTCCTGGAAGGCGTAAAGATTTATTGAAGTGATAACGAAAATGCAGGATTACAATGAAAGGTAGTGAATACAAAGGTCACTACAGGATCTGTCAAGAAATACATTATCAAGAAGACATCTGAAGAAAAACAGTAAGGCAGAAAGGTGACAGTAGTGTCGAAATTTCCATAAACAAATGGTTAAGAAACATTAACAAGAAAACAGTTGAGATCTTACAGACCGGTGGATGGTCTCGTACATTTTTGTGAACAGATGAAAAGATTTCTCCTACAGGAAGGACAGAGCGTCGATAAGACAACAATTTTCCATAAACAAATTATCAGTTGTTATTTACAATATGTACAAATGAAAATTTTACTGACGAATAGATTTTCTCATACATTTCAAAACAAATGAAAGTATATCGCTTACAAGAAATATTTATAATTTCAAAGATGTAAGAGGGATATCCCAAGGAACAGTGTATACAGTTGAAAATTTACAGACGAATAGATGGTCTTGTACATTTCAAAAACAGATGAGAAGATGTTACTTACAGGAAAAACGGAGCATCGACAAGATTACAATTTTTATAAACAGATAGTTAAATGAAATTTAGGATATGTACAGATGAAAATTTTCCAGACGAATAGATGGTCTCATACATTTCAAAAACAGATGGATAGATGTCACTTACATAAAATATTGGTAATTTCAAAAATATAAGAGATAAATCCCACAGAACAATACATACAGTTAAGAAAACAATTTTACAGACGAATTGATGGTCTCATACATTTAAAAAAAACAGATGGAAAGATGTCACACACAGAGAAAAGAGATCATTTCAAAAGTGTAGGGAAGGTATCCCACAGTACAATTCTCCAAAGTACAAAAGGATGATATCTTACGGAGCCCAAATTTTAGGGTCCCACTAATCAGTTGGAAACACAATGAAACTAAAAAGTTTAAGTTATGTCCTTGATTTCAATAAAAGAAGATCGGGTGAAAAGAGTACTCAAATTTACAATGGTCCAATCGGAAAATTATATAATGATAAAGTTTGCGGATACGATTAGGTACCCAATATCACAATCTTAAGTTAGCGTCGTAAAGTTAGGGAGTCAGTGAAAAGACTGCATAATGTTCACCAAGTGTTGTTAGAGAAGGGAGACTACAGAATCTCAGGAGTATTGAATTCAAAATGTTTCTTTATGATTTCCTGTATTCCTAGGTTAACATGTTTTTGGTTCCAGTGTGTAATTAAGTTTGTAAAGGTTAAGTTTTTTGGAAAGTACAGTTCTCTTTCCTTTGAATATTTTGGACATCTCATTAGCAGATGTTCCAGATCATCACTTACATTAGTTTGACAGTTTGGTGATTTACCGTGAAATTTTGCTTGATAGGTTCCATGGGTACCATGGTTGGTTAGGAATTGGTTCGTGTAAAAGTTTGTGTAGGGGAGAGTGGGGTCAATTGTAAAATTTTTCTCCTAACTATTTTTAACTAACAAAAAATCGAATATATTATTAGTATTAATTGACAGACGGGTAAAGTAGACTATCCTCTACTAGAAAAAAAAATAAATACCTTATTTTAAATATTATTATATTAGTTATTAACAATTTTTGACAGTCGTGCACTTGTTACAATTGCACTTACGGGGTCAAACTAAAATATAGTTAATTATACATATTATCATAGTTGTGATATATTTTTTATTGATGAAAATAGTAGTGATATTTTAGGAGTAAAAATAATATTGAGCAGAGACCTAAAGGGTTAAACTTTTAACTTTAAGGGGTTGAAAATTTTAATTTATGCTGTGAAAGGTGACAAATAAAATAATGCACATGCAGCATAATATAAATGATATAGGAAACTATTGGTGGTTCTTAAAGAGTTAAGTAATGGTTTGTAAACATAAGATTATTTATTTTCAGCTGTTACAATCGTCCCTTTACTTATTGTTACAATTGTCCCCAAGACGCCATTTCAGCTACATTTGTTAAAAACAATGCTAGTTAATTAACAAAACTAATCTTTTTTTTTTTGAAATGTTAATTAAGGTGTCCACTTACATATTCGGTTAATAATTTTTATTTGTTTAAACAAAATTACTTTGTTACAATATAATATTCTAATACCGAAAAAAGTACTTACGTAGCGTGAAAATATCTTTTGTGATATAACTCTTTCAAAAGTACATAAAAATGGTTGCCAGCAGGGGTGTACATTTAGATTTATTAAATACACCTTGTGCGCCACCTAGGAACCAAATCTAGAACCCGACACTCGAAATTTTTGCTCTGTTACAATTGACCCCACTCTCCCCTATAGTTTGTTCGTATTTCGTTTGTTCGCTTGTTCGTATATGTTAAGGCTTTGATAATCCGGCCTGCCCTCACTCGGGCACACGGAAGGATGTCCCGTCGCTGCGACAGTTCCTGTGTAGACTGTGCCCAGCCGAGCGCCGGATAGGCTAACTCCACCCGTGGCATTTATTAAAAAGAAACCAAATAAATTTTACAGTAACGTAAGATGGCAACAACATACAATTTGCTCCGGGAGCACAGCCTAAACACAAATTCGACTGTACTCCCTAAAATTGAGCCACAGAAATTTTTCTTGAGGGCCATTCAATCTAGAAGTGCTGTTGGGAATACAAGAGATGGTGCTCCGGGAGGGCCGCCTTATAGTGCTTAAAGCAGACGGCCCACCCTTATACTGAGCCAAGTTATAATAGTATTGAAGACCCCAACAAAGATACAGAGAATACAGTATGTGTTACAATACATGATGAATAGTTATAAAATATAAACATCTCAAACAAAACAGGACAATTAAAAATTTTTGTGATAAAAAACGCTAAAAGCAAATATACAAGTGAGTAAAAACATCAAGAAGAATTAAAATTAGTGTTGAGGTGACAGAACAGAAGACCAACGGAGTCCCCCAGGATGCTCAAGTTGACAGAAGTATGAAAAATATAAAAGGGGAGTGACGTGTTAAAATAGAAGCGGATTGGCAGTTCAGGTATTGAGACCGCCCAGGGAGACATCAAGTTAACCTAAGTGTATAGGGTCCATCGGATCGTCTATTTTAATGGCATCTTCTAGTGTGCTTTTAATGATTTCTCTAATGATTTGTTGTTGTTTTTTCGTTCCGCACCACTTTTCGATTGGTTCTCTGATGTTAATATAATTCCCCCGGAGTGTCGAGAATTTAGAACATTCTGCAATTAGATGTTGAACTGTTTGGCTTTTGCCGCAGTATTTACAGCTAGATGACTTCTGAAAAAATATCGATTGGTGTTTTCCGAACACTCCGTGGACGGTATAGAATTGGTTTATGTAAAAGTCACAATTTAAATGTTTATCGCTGACTTTTGAAAAGAACTTGTTGGTATGTCTCCCGTTTGATGAACGGTCCCACCTTTCTTGCCATAAGCCTCTGCTGACCTGCCGTAGTTTATTATTGAGCTGTGGTCTTGTAATAGAGTAATAGAAATCTACCCCACTGAGCAGGGTGCCGGCTTTTGCTGGAGCTTCCGCTTCCTCATTTCCATCTTCCCCCGAGTGAGCCTTGATTCAGTTGAACCGGTAATTCCTGTGTTGAATAATGCCTTTAATGTTTTTAGCTATAAGGTCCCTTGGTGTGGGATTCTCGAGGGCCTGTAATAAGGATTTGAAGTCCGAAAAAAGTACTAACTCTTGTATATCTGCCTCAATTGCCCAAGAGACAGCCAGGTAGATGTCGGTTAGCTCAGCCGGGTAGATACTTGATTCGTCATTAATTCTGACAGACTGTTGGTGTATAGTTTCGCCGTTAAGTTTGACCAAGAAGCCACTACCAACTTTGTATTCATATTCGTTGGTTTCGTTGTTAATTACCTGCATTCTGCTCCCGTCCGTGTATATTTCGTACCCTGTTCCGCTCGACCAGTTGTATCCCGTATTAATACTCCTTAATTGAGTGGGATCGTAAGTACAAGTTGGGGGCGAGAAATATTCGTTCAGGTCTTTAATCTGGTAATCGTTATCGAAGGTATCCTGATTATGTTTATTCCAAATTTTTTTTCCTAATTGCGATGGATTGTCTAATTGTTAGGTCAATTGGTGGAATACCTGCGAGGTTCTGCAGTGCCTCCGTACTAGTGGTTGAGTAATATTTAGTGATGTTGAACAAGGGGATTCTTTGGATGGAAATACGTTTCTGATTAAGCTTAACATTATTTGCATACCAGACGGAGGCACCGTAAATAATCTTTTCCTCGATAGCTTGTTTGTAAATGAGTTTAAGAATTGCTTTGTTTAAGCCCCATGTTGCTCCACTGCATTGCTTGATTTTATCATAAAAGACGATGATCTCATTCTTGAGGTTCTCAACCATAGTAATAAATTACTTAAGTCAAGTTAAGCGATGCTTAATCCTGACCCGCCCAATCTGTGCGCGTAAGTGGCCTGCATCTGTAAAAGAAATGGCACTATTGGCTTAGTAACGATAGGAGGGCAACACTTATGTCGACAGGGGCCAGCAATTTGGAGCATTGTTGTGGTGAAAGGGCAACATCAGGGAAAGGAAATTCATCTTGGACAGTCCAGGTGTTGCACGAGCAGAGCAGCATCCAAACCGCCATCCACTGACCCGCCCCTTTCCGGAAGGCCACAAAGATTCATTAAAAATCCTAAATGTACCAAAAGAATGCAAAACTTTAGAAGCAGAAGTATTTACATGTGTAGTGTAATAAAGCAAACAAAAATAAATTATAAAAAAACACCATGTCGTATTTACATGACATCCAAACGACACTGCATAACAGAGACCAAGCAGTGTAGAAAATCGATGGACAAAATAGTACTGAAACACAAGGTGAACACATCATCATAACTCAAAAATAGAGAATATCGTGTACCAAATAGTACAATTCAGTAATTCGTATAATAGAGTTGAATCCCAGATATTGCACAGTAAAACTTATAGGATATCAAAGTTCAAAACAAAACAGTAACTAAATGAGGAAACATGCGGAACATTGAAAGGATAACTATCCAGACGAGTAATGTAGGTGGTAAAACATAAAATACAAACGCAAAAGGAAAATATCATAGATTTGCTTTACACAAGGCCTTCACAACTCCTCAAACAATTGCACAACAGGAAAAAGTAAACAACAATCCATAAGTAAAATAATGCAAAAGCGGAAGGACAAAATGTACATTGAAGAGAAGCTTACAAAAGCAAATTTCAGTGCAAGATACCTTGTAAACCACAATGTTGAAAAGTTAAGGCAGTTAAAACATTTCAAACACTCAAAAAAATAGCAAGTTTTAATGTCGATCAGTACAGAAGATCAGCGCCATATTAACAATTAATCATAAACATTGACATTTCAATTACCATTTACCACTAAATATCACCTCAACAGACATGTTCCTACAGATCCTATATACATCCTATATACAGTCCAGAGAATAAACATACATGAAGTACGACATCACACAAAACAGGGGCATACATTTAAGGAATTTCCACAACCAACCTCAAAACAATCCATACTCCAATTAGTACAAAGTAGTTATACGGGTTCACTTAGTAAACATGTCAACGCATAAGACAAACTAGAGCATTTATAAGAAGAGATTCAGTAATTCACAAAACAGGTAAACATTCACAAAAATGCATTATAAAACTTTCAAAACATCAAAATCTGAAACAGCTTGAAGTAAAAGTAAATGGGGAAACAGGCAGAAATTTGAAAGAAACATTACCTATACAATGATGTGACTCTCAATCAAATGATATTTCGAACACAAGTAATAGAAATACCATTGGATTAACTATAAAGCAAAGCCTGCAAACCCCTCAGCAGATACCCTACAAGAAATAATGTACAATTCAAGAAAAAAAAATTAAATTAAAGTTTATAAATTGTCCGACGGACCCTTATAAATATTTGAAATTTAATAAAATCAACGATATCTACCATGTGAGACCCAGAATTTACCATGTGAGAGCTGTCAAAATATAATGGAATTTGTACAAGCATCATGAAAAATATTTTTGGTCAAACCTCGTGACCGAACATTGATGGTTTAAAAATTTAAAGTTTAAAATACAAGAAAAATAATAAAAGTTTATAAGGGACAATTGATAAAAGGAAAAAAACATGAAGTTAAAGGCTAAAATTATACAATTTACCAAAAGGGTCTAAAAATTCAACATAAAAATTTGTAAAAGATCGAGCGTACTCTCAAAGTCGATATAATAAGACATAAAAAATCTTAAAAGATTAAAAATGAATATAGCACTTGAAGTAAAAACATCGAAATCGCTAAAATGATTAGGAGAAGTACAGTTAAAATAACACAAAAGACTGACATAAAATAGTCAACATATAAAAAACAGATTAACATTAATAAGAAAAAGTTGTTAAAATTCATTGACTAAAAGACACGAGGTCAATAAAACAATAGTACAATGAAGGAACGTTAAAAATTTGCACTAAAAAACATTAAAGCTTAAAATAGGCAAAATAAAATCAAAACAACTAAAAATGCAAATAGAGCAAAAAGGTGGTCTGAAATCGTATAAATACACTTTAAAAACTTAGGTCGTGGTCCATAATATGAAAATTACAAGCTGGTCCGGAAATGGAAATATTAATTAGTTGTTAAAAACTTGTGCCTGCAGATCCTCTGGAGCGGTTTTTATGATGGTTTTGATTATTTCTCTACATCTATTGTTTGCAAAAATTTGTTGGTCATTTTTATCATTGAATAAGTTTTGTCGGAGTGCATGGAAATGATTGCAGAAATATGCTAGATGTTAAAGTGTTTGTTTTTCGTTACAGTATTTACATTTATCGTCTTTGTGAAAAAATCTCTTTTGATAAATTCCAAACACTCCATGCCCCGTCAAATATTGATTTAAATAAAAGTTTGCTTGTAGTCTGGTAGTTGACGGGGCTTTAATGAATTTGTAGGTCTGCCGACCTTTACTCGATTCTCTCCATTTTTTTCCCAGCTCGCCATGATAAGTTTTCTTATCTCTGTTTTAGTCATCTTAGGGGTCCTCAGACACCGGAGATCTTTAATGTCTGAGCCGATTGCATTCTTTGCAGCTCTATCTGCCTCCTCATTGCCCTGGATACCAACATGTGCCTCGACCCAATTTAATTCAATGCCCTCTCTCCATTTTCTCTTTGTTTGTTCGATGAGTCTGGAGGAAGGTTCTGGGTCTGCCAGGGCCTGGAGGGAAGAAAGCGAGTCTGAAAAAATGGTAGCTTGTGTAATATTGTTTGTTATAGTCCAATATAGTGCCTCCTCGATTGCCATCAGCTCAGCAGTAAAATATTGGTATTGTCCATGACTCTGGTGGAGACTTGATCTACTGTTATTCCGTCAATCTTAATGATGATTGCATATGCTGTCATGAAGGAACTTTTATTGTCTGTCTCCATTCTAGAGCCATCTATAAAAATCTCCAAACCCTAATCTATTGTTCTGCTATATCCCCAAGTCAAGGCCCGATACGTAGAGGGGTGGACTAAGTCGGGGACATCAAAATTAATGTTGAAATCAAAATCTGGTGGTAAAACATCATGGACATCTTTGAGTCCCCAATCCCATTTTATGCGTTTTATTGTAACCTCCTCTATGACTTTAAGTTGTATCGGGATGATTCCAGCCAGTATCTGGAGAGCTTCAGTACTTGTTGTTGAGTAAGTTTTAGTGATCGTCAGAAGTGAAATTCTCTGAAGTGAATTTAAATTCTTGTTTATTTTGACATTATTTTTATACCAGACACTGGCAGCATAAAAAATTAATCTCTCCCTTGGTTGGAGATAAATCCTTTTGAGAATATGTGGACTGAGGCCCCATGTTGCACTGGCGACGCGCCTGACTCCCTGATTGAATCTTGTTAATTTTTCTTTGACATCGTTCAAGTGGGGGATCCAGGTCAAGCCTGGATCAAGAGTGACACCCAGATATTTGAGAAGTTTAACGTTTTTAATATTATTCGTTAGTCAAGTTAAGCAAGACTTGACCCTGTCCCGCCCTCGTAGAGGGCATCCAGGAATTACTTGAGACTATCGTTGGTGCAATCCTCGAATCAGTCGGAGGACCCAGTGGTGCATGGACACGAGGATCCATGGCCCCGAATCACACTCGACATAAAACAACACATTCTTCGATGAGCAGAGGAGGCCGAATGGGACGAACCCGAGTCGGTGCGGCGGTGCCATACTCAGCTGCAGACGACTCACTAGGTCGTTAGTCAAGTTAAGCGAAGCTTAATCCTGTCTCGCCCCCGTAAGAGGGCATCCATGTAGTACTGTGAGCTCTGTGCGCGTACGTGACCTACTACTATACGAGAAATGGCACTACTGTCTTTGTAACGATTTGATGGCAGCACTTGCATCAACAGGGGCCCGCAATTTGGAGCATAAATGTGATGACGAGTGCGAAAATAAAAGAAAAAGAGCTTATCTGAAATTTGACAGTCTAGGTGTTGCACGCGCAAAACAGCATCCAAACCACCAACCACCTACTCGCCCCATCCCGGAAGGCCGCAAAGATTTATTAAAATTCCAAAGAAATTACAAAAGGTTACAGAAGCAATAAACAATAAAATATAGGTACATTACGACGAAAATGTGCTGTACAAAATCATTCAATCGTATTGACATTCAGGGCAGCGGCCCAACAGTATAAATCTGAAAAGGTCAAAGCATAGGCCTAACAGTATGGTTACAGTATCCAAAATATAGTAGAGAGTAATCTACAAGATATAAAGACATTGAAATGCAAAGCAGACAGATAGGCACAGTAAACTTTAAAGAGTATTTCGTGTACATAAACAGGTAATACATACGATAGAAAGTACTTAAAATGTTGTAAAATTTTATCCAAAAATCAACGTAGAAAACGAATAAAAACAATTATGCAAAAATTTACAAAGTTAACAATCTGTACAACTAAAGAGGCCGAAAAGCATATAAATCACAAACTCAAAAGAATTATCATAAAATTTAGAGCACGAGAGTTGCGCAACCTCTCAACAAATATCCAACAAGAAATAGTATGTAACTATATATGGGGTGAAATTATTGAGAACGAAAATGTTATAGTAATAAACAAACATTAATATGCAGAAACATGTTGTTAGTCAGAATGCTTTACTATAAATCTCACTAAAAATCACAAATAGAAAACTTGTAAAAAACAATCGATAAATGAGGAGGTATGCTGAAATTTACAAATATCGCAATCTGAACAAGTTATGGAGTTAAAAATCATATATCATAAACTCAAAAGAATAATGCATCATAAGGTTTCGATACATAAATATTGCACAACTCCTCAACAAATGACCAACAGGTAATACGAGTATGTATGTAAATGCATAATGGAGGACCAAAATATTATCAAGTAGCACGCTCAATCGTTCAGTTATTAAAGAATATACTTTTAGAAGGTATTACTATAATCCAGCATCAAAACAATCCATATACGATAAAGACCAACGAGCAATACAAGTTCACTGAGAAAACACATAGTCACATCAATAAAGATAAGAAAACTTTAAAAGTAGAAATTTCGCTATCCACAAATTAGGGAAGCATTCAAAATATATTTACAAAAGCCCTCCAAAGCATCAACATTCAAAACAAATAAAAATCAGAAATGAGTAGAGAAACAATTTCAATTTTAGATATCACAACTTATACGATGCCATGATACCATATCAACCATATTACAATAGTTATATTACAACAATTCAAACCCTCCTCCAACACGTCTGCAACAATACATAGGATGAATGTTTAAGAGTTATTACAAAAGTACATTGAAAAGAAATTTTCACAAAACTTTAAATCCCCATACAGAGTTGAATAAATACACCCAGTTAGTCTAGGTATTACTTTTCAAGTAAACAGAATGAACAGAGTTGTCAAATCGAAGTGAACAAGGAACGATCAAAGGTATGAATGTCACAGTACCATATCAACCATGTACCATAGAGTTGAAATACTGGGTAGAGAAAGTAGAATAACCCCCGACCCGTGGACAAGATAAAGTCACGTGACTGTAGCCCAAACTTGCCGTTCACTGAGACCGCTTCGATTCCCGTCCATTCGTTTAGCATTGCGATCGTCTGATGCAATTAACTGTCTGTCTTTTTAATTCAGAAATAAGAATGGTACAAAAGTCCTGAGCATTTTGCTGCACGGAGAAGTTTTCTAGGGAGTATCCGATAACTTTTTACAAGAAAGGGCGACATTTTTTTTCACTTTTTCTATTTTAAAATTGATTTTAAAATTTTTCCGATACTCAGTCATGCTCTGATAATCATATTTTATTTGCTTTAATAATCAATTACGCTCGTTTTTGCTCACTTTTTTTGCATTTAACATAAGTTTTTATTGTTTCTTAAACTTTAAACTTATAATGTTTAAGTATATTTCAATATATATTCTATTTTTAGCTGACATAGCTGCAAAGCTTTGTTGGCTTCCTTGGCGAGATAGTGTAGCGCCAAGGAACAGTTGAGTAAACTTTCGGTTTTGTTTTAGTTCTCTTTAAATGTCGATATCATTTCTGTATATTCTGAAGATTTTGTATATCTTTACCGCTTGATTACTAAAACCCAATATTTATCTTGTTCTAAAATGTTTCCTTTAAATATATATATTTAAATAAAAAATATGGTAGATAAGAAGTTGTGTTTTTTAAATTACATAGGAATGCTTAAAAACCAAATTATTTGTATATTCTTATATGTTTGATGAATAATTAAATTCTATGAAATATTTTTAGTATTTAAATATAAAATAGTGTATAGTAGTTTTAGTGTTAATTTTTAATAAAATTATACAATTCTGTTACTATACATAAAATGAATACAAATTATGTACTATTTAGAAAATAAATTAAGGTATATTTAATATAATCATTAAGTACTTGTTTATCTTCTTTTTATTTAAAAATAGTTGCTTTATTGGAAATACTTTATTTTACTAGTATATTAAAGCGTAGAATTAGTTTGATTTAGTGCAACAAATTTAGAAAACATAACATAGAAGTGGATAAGTTGTATAGGAATAAATAAGTGCAGTAAATTAGCGCATGTTATGCATTGGTATGGAATAAACTGCTCAGACGGCCAAGGCTAACAGCTGGCTGTGGTGCAAAGATTTAGCATCGTGAACCTTTCTTGTAAAATTTCAACTGTTTTTACCTTTATCTAGATTGTATATATTTAATTTGCAGCTGGCTAAAAGATATAGTTTTAAATGCACTTACCACTTTTAAGAAAATTACATTTTTTATGGATGGGCATTGTAATTTTCTTAATGTCCATAAAATGATTATGGTTCTTTTATTTGTAAAGTAAAATATTTTTAACTGCTACTTTTTAAGATACTGGTTTTCTGCATAAAAATTATTAAATATACATTGACCTATAATAGTTGCATAAATTTACCTCATAAAAAGTTGCATAAATTGCAATTTCTATCACAAATAAAAGTAAGATATTTTAATTATAAGTTCGTCATTAGTTTCAATCTACATTTAGTACAAAGTAAAAATTCTAATTGCTTCCTCTTTTATTTAAGTATTTTTTGTTTAAATTTCGATAGCTTTTCTACTAGTTTCTTTGTGCGTACAATTTAAACTTCCTAGTAATTTATGGAATTAGATTGTACATGAAATAAAAAGTAAAATTTCTAATTAAACTCTTTTATTATTTTCTTTGATTAGTTTAATGCTTTTAATCTTATATTTTTCTCTATTCGGAGGTGAAAACTTTTATATTAGAATAAATGTTTTATTTCATATTTAGACAAATTGTTGAGTATTAAGTTAAAATGCAACAGCAGTTTATTTTTGAAAATATCTATTTTAAGTGTCAGGAAAAAAAGAAGTCAAAATTCTAAATTAATAATGTAAATATTATTTATTGTATAAATAATTTAATTTATTCAATATATAAATAAAATTCTAAACGTAATTAAATTTAATCAAAAATATGTTTTCTAACTAATCTGTTCTACTAATAACGGGTTTTATTTTCCCCGAAGCTATTTTTCCCGAAATTTGATATTACCTCTCGAGCAGTCTCTTGGTGAGCATAAATAAAAATGATAAAAGTGTTGCAACATTAACGTTATTTCTAAGCATCGAACTTTTTTCAGACAATCTGTTTAATTTTACAATTTGTTTTATCTAACAGTGATAAAACTTTTAAAACGTAAAGATTAAATTAATTTTTTAAACGAACTTGTGTTTCATTAAAAAAGAAGGGCAACATTTTCAAATTCACATTTTAAGCCCTGGTAGATTTAAAAAAAAATCCTGATTTTTGTATGGAAGTTATTATTTTTTTAAAAAAAAATAACAATAGTTATTACAATATATATTAGTAATTTTTTTTTTAAATAGGTCTTTGCAATAAAAACATTTAAAAAAAAAATTCTGAATTTAGCAATAAATATAAGTGATGAAGAATATCGTTTTTTATTTTTATATAATGAATAAATTTTAAGGAATAGTGTTAAGGGTACAGACGAGAACAACTGAATTTTTTTAAATAAAGGCAGTACTTTAATTAAAAATTATTTGTTAAGAGAAAAAAAAACTCCTCATGTTTTAAAAACCCATTTAATAATATTAAAGAAATATGATTAACGAAAATATTTTTTTTCTCTCTTTCAAATGCTCCGATTATTTGCGCATCGGTAATATCGAAATAAAGCTGTTTAAAAACTTGTCTTTCAAATGCTCCGATTATTTGCGCATCGGTAATATCGAAATAAAGCTGTTTAAAAACTTAGTGCGCCAACATTTGTGATACTGCGCCAAGTATTGCACTCTTTCCATCACGTGATTGTAACTCTTTGCTTGCTATCTGTGGCGTGTCTTTTCGGAAGGAATAAAGCGGACTTGGTTCCTCTACCTACTATATCAACTCTATGCCATGTACCAACAGATACAAATTACAAAAACAGGTAATCAACGAAAGGTATTGACATCTTTACATGCAACACAGTATAACGACATTAATACTAATATACAATGAAGAAAAACCTCCATGTCTGAATCCAGATCACAGAACAAAGTTGAGTAAAATACTGCCCTATGATCAAAATATTACATTTCAAGTGCACAAAAAACTAGGTAGTCAATTTAGCAAAATAGTATTCTTATACCACATTACATTTATGTTACATACAAGCCAAAATTTCACAATACACATTTGATTAACATAATTAACCACGGTTTCCCTGAATTAAACAGCAATTGAAAAAGAACTATATACAATACACAAAGTACAGAATTATATATACGTAACAACAGAGTACAAAAGATCTGAAATAATCGTACAGTGAATTAAAACACAGTTATACAGAACACAGTTATACAGAATATACAGAAAAATGAAATATGTAGCAATTTTGTAAATCAGAAATATACAATTTAATACAGCAATAAGAAATACAAGAACAGCAGACACAAAACAAGATATCTAGAAATATACATTGGTTGAAATATACAATGGTTGTTTTTTATTATAAAATAAAAAACAACACTAAAAACAGTATCATCAAAAACTATATCAAAATCTGATCAAAAGCACAAAATTCCAAAAATAGCATAAATAACCCACCATATATACAAATACAAAGCATCATTAAAACATGTAATAACAATTAAAATCCATCAAAAGTGACAGATTTGAAATTACAAATAAAGTAGAATACATAAGAACAACACCAGAGCAAATCACGAGGAACCAAACAGTCATGGTAAATCATGAAGAATCGATAAAAGCAAGACAATTAATAATTAATTAAGAAATAGAAGTGTTGTCACAAAAATGTTGTTTAATAATCTCGATAATACCCATCTTAATTTTTGGTTGATTCGAAGCCAACATAATCGAATTTGGGGATAGATTTATTGGAAAATATTTGTTCCTAAGTGGTTAGAAGACAGGACAGTGAAGGAGAATATATACTCAAGAGTTTCGGTTATATTACAGTGTTTACATCCTGCAGGTTTAAAGTGAAATTTATGTTGATACACTCCCTGAGTGCCATGGTTTGTTAAAAACTGATTCAAAAAGAAATCGGGATATAATTTATTACTATTTACTTTTGGTATGAGATTGTAAGTATGTCTACCTTTACTGTTCGGACTATCCCATCTATTCTGCCAAATATTAATACTCTGTCTTAATAACGTTAGCCAAACCGAGGATTTAGATGTTAAGTCGGTCAAATCAATCATGCTCCTGTGACATGCCAACTTTGCGAGCCTGTCAGCCTCCTCGTTGCACGTATGGCCCATATGGGCCCTTATCCAATGCAGTTCAATATTAAATAGGAAGTTATCTTTAATCATTTTACCCAGGTACTCCCTATCTTCAAATCTATTTAAGGTTTTTATACCAGAAAGAGAGTCTGAGTAGACATGAACGCTTCCCTGAATATGATTTTCCCCAACCCAAAGAACTGTCTGGTAAATTGCCCATAGTTCGGCCCTATAGACTGTGGAATGATCCGTCAATCTGTAAAGAGAGTTGTTTTTGAAATTACCGTTTTCAAAAACAACGAAAGCACATCCAACTCTTACTTGATCATTTATCACTTGTCGTGACCCATCAGTATAAATTTCGATATTTTTATTTGTCGGTAATTTTAGACTATATGGTATATTGAAGAGCTCCGCGGGATGCTTAAACGGAATATCCTGACAGTTGCGGATTGGCTTATTATGAAGAAAGATTTCGCTCATTTTTGCCTCTAACTTAATTATTAAATCCGAAGGAACTGTTCCCACTAATACCTGAAGTGCGGCTGTAGATGTGGTACCGTATGCTCTTGTAAGATTGAGCAGTGGAATTCTTTCAATTTTGCTAATTTTGTTGTTGACTCTTTTACTAACTTTTGAGTACCTCTGTCACGTTGTATCTAGTTTTATAAATTCCGTGTGACTTTTAATGAGGAAAATTTGTAATCTGCATTTACCTTTATTTTAAAACCGTTCGTTTGGCGCAGCATGTCCTTCTTTGGACTTTGTGCCATTAAACCCTACGTTCAATCAATTAATCAATTGTTGTTGACTCTAACATGATCTCTGTACCAGATCTCAGCCCCATATGAGATGATTTTAATAATGGCAACATTATAGATATACTTTCTGGTAGATGGGACAATTCCCCAGGAAACAGAGAGTCGGTTTAATCTATATTGAATAGCCGTAACTTTAATGTAAATTTTATCCAAATGAGGCAACCAGGAGAGCTGACAGTTAACTCGAAAGCCCAAGTAATCTATCGTATTGACAACCTTAATGTTATTTCCTCCCAGTTTGATTGTCGATTTCCTCGTGATCCTCTTCTCCTTTGGGAAAACAATGGCATAGGATTTATTTGTACTGAACTCTAGGCCAAAGCCTTTTACCCAAGATAGGTATTCCTCAAGGATATCGGTAGCCAAGGGACCCAACCTGTCGACAATCGTACCGGTAACGATCACCAAAAAGTCATCAGCAAATGCTATGACATGTTCATAGATCAGCCTGGGTTTTTGTAAAATGTGATTTGCTACTATCAACCATAAAATAGGGTCCAGACAGGATCCCTGAGGTACACCCTTTGTTACCCTGTGTTCGATTAATGTATCGTCGAGGCTGAACACAACTGATGGATCGCCAAGAAAACTTTTTATGATATTATTCAGAGTTTTACTGCAATTTAGCTCAGCAAGAACCTCAACCACAGCGCTCCACAGCACCCTATCAAAAGCACCTTTAATGTCCAATGACACTGCCAGGAGATAGTGCTTTATATCTCGAGCATTATTAACAATAGAAAGTAAAGATTTCATAGTTGTTGTTGTCGAATGGCATTTTCTAAAACCATGTTGATCCTTGCTCAACAAACAACTATCCTCCAGAAAGAAGGCAAACCTATTTGAGATGAGCTTGTCCAATATCTTGATCAAAGTCGGGAGCAAAGACAGAGGTCGGTAGCGTATAAGTCAAGTTAAGGAAGACTCAACCCTGTCCCGCCCCCATAGGGGGCATTCAGGGAATACTGTTGACTGTGTGCGTGTACGTAACTGCATCAGTGGATAGGGTGACACTATATGGATGGCTTGGTAACGATTTTTGCACCACTGGCGAAGATGGTTGGCCAGTGATTTGGGCGGCTCTCGAACAGGGGATGCACAGGTGATTGAAATGTATCAACGGACACTTGTAAATTTAAATGAAAGCTCGTACCTGGGTGCTGCACGCGCAGAGCAGCCCTGCGATCCACTGCCCCTCCCCGTCCTGGAAGTCCGCAAAGATTTATTTAAATCAGAAAAATACATAAAGTACAGCAAATACAATCCAGCAGCAACGTCTGCGGTAAAAAGATACAACGATGAGGCAATGAGTTGTATTTTTTACGGATGAAAAGATGCTCTCCCATATATATTGACAAGCTAATCAAGTGATTACAAAGGAAAAATATATAAATAAGCTGAGGATGAGCTGAATTTTTCCTTATGCAAATGAAAAGATGTTCTCCAATACGCATTACAGTTTAAACAGGTGATTACAAGAGATAGGGGTATAACGTAATGAGCTAAATTTGAACAGATGAATAGATTCTCTCCAGTTTACATTTTACAAAAGTTTCAATTTGATGAGCTGAATTTTTCTTTAAACAGATGAAAAGATGTTCTCTAATACACATTACAGTTTAAACAGGTGATTGTCCTAGATAAGGCTATGGCGTAATGAATTGAATTTAAACAGATGAATAGATGCTCTCCAGTTTACATTATACAAGGGTTATGATATGATGAGCTGAACTTTCCTTTATACAGATGAAAAGATGTTCTCCAACACACATAACAGTTAAAACAGGTGATTACAGGAGATTAGTCTATGACGTAGTTAGTTGAATTTGAACAAATGTATATATGCTCTCTAGTTTACTTTGTTAGGTTCTAGTTCACAATTCAAACAGTTGTAAACCAAATTGGAGACAGTCTCAAATGCTTTAAGAAATGTTGTATACATCATAGTGTTTCCAGTCCTCCACCATGAGGAAGTGTGTTGCACTCATCATATATTGCACTCCACTATTTGCACACTTTTCCATTGGATCCTATTTAAGGAAGTAGATGGTTTTCATCCTAACTAAACTATTTCTGGTGTATTTTTTTCAAAATGGTCTTTGATGATTTCTCTTATAATTTCTTTTTATCTTTTTTTGGTTCCAGTATTTCTTTAAATTTTCGTACCTAAAATTTCTGGGAAAGTATAATTTTCTTTTATGTTCATAAGTTGGGTATTTTAGTAGTATGTGTTCCAGATCGTCTGTAACTCTGCATAGATCACAATTTTAAGGTTTATTATGAAATCTTCGTTGATAAACTCTTTGTGTGCCGCGATTGGTTAAAAATTGGTTTATATAGAAGTCACTATATTGAACTTTATAAGTGACCCTAGGTATTAAACTATGAGTATGTCTGCCCTGTGAGGCTGGGCTGTCCCATCTATTCTGCCATGTTGTCACATCTTAATTTCGACATTCTAGTCTGTCCGATCTCTTGAATGAGAGATTGAATCTGTCTATTTTTTTCTTTTCACGCGCCTTTTTCGCCCACTTATCTGCTTCTTCATTTCTTTTAAGACCCGCATGGGCTTTAATTCAGTGTAAGACAATATTTTGTGTGTAGCTGTTTTTGATTATAGTAGTCATGTAGTCACTATCGGCAGGTTTAGTTAGGGCTTGTATTCCTGAAAATGAGTCTGAGTATATTCTTATTGTGTCCTTAATTTCAGTTTGGTTAATCCAGTAAATGGCCTGTAAAATTGCCCAAAGCTCTGCTTTGTAGACTGTAGAATTGTTACATAATCTAAATGTGTAATGATCTATGGAATGGCCGTCCATAAGAACTACGAACGCGCATCCCACTCTAAATTCACCTCCAAAAATCAATCGCGATCCATCAGTGAAAATCTCCAGTCCTGCCTCGGTCGGTGTATTAAGTCTATATGGTATCTGGATATTTTCCGCCGGGTATTTTACAGGTAACTCCACTTGTTTGTCGATTTCCTTTTCATGTAAATAACAGTTTGAGATCCTTGCCTCCGTCTTAACGACAATATCTAAGGGTATAGTTCCCGCTAATACTATTTGTAATGCATTTGTTGATGTTGTTCGGTATGCCTTAGTTAAATTTAGTAGGGGTATTCTTTCAATTTTTCTGATTTTATTAAGCGTTCTTATATGTTCACCATACCATATTTCTGTTCCATATGTAATTATTTTTTGTGTACATTGTAAATAAATATGTTTCCTAATTTTCGGAGTAAGTCCCCAGCCGATTCCCGACAGTCTATTGATTTTAACTTGGAAGTTTGTAATTTTATTATAAATATGCTCGAGATGTGGGAGCCAGGACAACTGGTTATTTAGTCGAAATCCCAAGTAGATAATTGTGTAATGGAGTCTGACGTTTTGTCCGTTGAGCTTAACTGTGGGTTTACTTGTAATTTGACGACTTTTGGGAAAGACAATTGCTTGGGATTTGCCTGTACTGAATTTCGATCCAAATCTGGTTGCCCAATCTTGATATTTGATTAGGATCTCTGTCATTTTGGGTCCCAGTCTATCCAATACTGTTCCAGTTATTGTAACCATAAAATCATCTGCGAAGGCGATAAGTCAAGTTAAGTAGGTTAAAGTCGCGACCTAGGCCCATAGAGCCCATACGCCAAATATCTGTTGGCTCGCCGAAGAACAGCAACCAAGTACAGCACGGAGTGCCGGGCAATTGGACTCGATTGGCACAAGGCCCCGAGTCACGCAAGATCAAAGCACCACATGCCTCAGTGATAAGTCAAGTTAATTTGAATAGTGACACGACCCACCCTATTTGTTTAGGGTTTACGTTAAGATTACATCAAGATCATACAACTGGATTGATACATGATTACAACTTCAATCAAAGATCGCCACAAGGGACAATGATGCAAAATGCGGCCAAACAAACAAATTATATAAAATAGGTCAAAGGACCCTTATAGTGTTAGCTGATTATAGGGTAGGAGGTTCAAGGACCCTTAAATCTACCACTCAACATCCACACATTATATAACATGGCAGATAAAAGCGATAAATAATACAAATTATTGATCTACAGAAAATGTACAATAAATAGAAATAAAAGTTACAGAAGTATCCAAAGGGGCAAACAGACAGTCAAAAGACCATAGTAATTAAATCAAACACTATAAAATCACAATGTACTAAAGTCGAACACAAAATAGTTAAAATTACAGAGAAGGTAAACACCATCGTAGTGGAAAAAAGCAGGTAAAACCAATATAAAAATTGTAATCAGTTGACAGTGATAAAAACCCCCCATGAAAGCGTAAAATCAATCCCTAGCAGAAAATATGAATGACAAATAATGAATAACATAAAATCATTAAATAAAACATTAAAAATGGAATAAAGTAAAACATTAAGTTAAAAGCCAATGAACTGCTTGAGACATCCAAGAAGTAGGGAGCACAGGTTCCGGGTCTTATTGCCTGTCTCCAAGTTCATCTTCCAGAGTTTGTTTAATAATAGAGATGATAATTTTTCTGCAGGCCAAATTGGCAAAACATTGGTGTTGATTAAAATTGGTAAAGTTATTGTCACGAAGTGTCCGGAATTGGGAACAACTAAAAATTAAGTGATCGATTGTCTGTTGTTCCCCGCAATAATTGCATTGAATGTTTTTATTAAAAAGTCTATTTTGATGTTCTCCGAACACTATATGACCCGTTAAAAATTGGTTAAAATAAAAACTTGCCTGCAGTCTGTTTAGTTTTGGATCCTTGTAGAATTTAAAAGTTTGCCTGCCCTTCCCATAACTCTGCCATTCCAGCTTCCAGCGACTTATATTGTGTGATTTGACCACGGTTTTAATTTGGGAATTGGAGCTGGGGACTTCAATTGAGATGTTGCAGTTTTAATAAGATTGTTAAAGTTTCCTACTGTCTCCTTGACCTGGTTAAGATGAGGTATCCAAGTCAAGCCTTTGTCAAGTAAAATACACAGGTATTTAAGAGTTTGAACCTGTTTAAATGAATATGTATGATTATTCCTCAAATTAATATTCAGTGGTCTTCCGATTTTCTTTTTACTCTTGGGAAATGTGATGCAATACGTCTTATTGTCACTAAATTTGAGTTTATAAGCATTAGTCCATTCCGAGAGTTCGGTAAGACAGCGGGTGGCCAGTTGGTCAAATCGATATAAATTTGGGTTTCTCAACAACATAAAAAGATCATCCGCGAAAGCTATTAAGGGGCAATCATTAAAATCAACATCGATAAAATCATTAAAATTAATATGGTTAAAATGATGGAAAACAGTGTTGATATAAATAAGCCACAACACCGGCCCAAGCGACGAGCCCTGCGGAACTCCCATGTGTATGAAACGTCTGAAAATACAATTGCCTTCCTCATCGTTAAAAATCACTTCTCTATAACTGAGAAAGCTAAATAGCGTTTTACTGAAGTTTTCTGGGAGATCCAGTTTGTTGATCTCCGTTTTCAAGATATGCGAGTTTGCATTATTGAATGCTTTATCAATGTCCAGAGCCACCCCAATACTGTGTTTCCCCTCTCGTCTTGCCTCCTCCACGAATGTTACTACCTCAAGGAGAGCATCCTCTGTCCCTCTCCCGGTCCGGAATCGAAATTGGTTTTTGCTCAGAAGCTTGTTGTTCTCCAGAAAGAAAGAGTCTTTTTGTCAAAAGTTTATCTAAAATTTCTCCACAGACCGAGAGCAGTGATATTGGTCGATATGATGCGGGCAGTTTCATATCTCTGTCTGCTTTAGGAATTAGGGCGACTCTGGCACATTTCCAAGGCACCGGAAAGTGGTTAAGAGCAAGGCAGATGTTAAAAATAGTCAATAACCAATTACAATTAAAATAAAATATGTCTCTAAAAATTTCATTTGGGAGTCCATCAGGGTCCGGTGCTCTATTACATTTAAGGTCCCCAACAACTGCTTCCAATTCTGACCTAGTGAAAGGTGAATCATTGTGACCATTCTCCAGTGGTTCACATTGTATATCCTCATTATCCGGGCAGTGGTACGACATGATGGCAGAAATCGTATCCTCAAAGTTCGTTGTACCATGGCTTCTAACCATTGTACCATGGTCTGTTAAAAATTGGTTCAAATAGAAGTTAGAATATACTTTAGTATTGCTGACTTTTGGGATTAATATGTGTGTGTATCTGCCCTATGAGTTTGGACTGTCCCATCTTGCCTGCCATGTTTGAAGATTTTGCCTCAAAAGGTTAAGTTTGATAGTGCTCTTAGAGGGTAGATCGATAAGATCGATTTGTTCCCTGTGGCAGGCGAGTTTGGCCAACCTGTCAGCCTCCTCATTTCCTGTGTTGCCAACGTGGGCCCTTATCCAGTGCAAACCAACACTCTGTTTGTAATTGAGTTTAATCATTTTGTCAAGGTAAATTTTATTGTCAAATCTGCTAATTGTTTTGAGGCCAAAAAGTGAATCGGAGTAAATGTCAACGTGTTCAGTAATCTTATTTTTATTAATCCATAGTATCGCCTGGAGAATGGCCCATAGTTCGGCTTTATATACAGTTGACTCATCTGATAATCTAAATAGGTAGGTATCAATTTGTTCAGCACTATCGTGGACAGTGAAGGCGCAGCCAACTCTGATTTGGTTATTGATGGTCATTCTAGACCCGTCAGTATATATTTCAATTCCAGAGTTGCAAGGCGGTTTCATATCAAAAGTAACTAATAAAGTTAAGCTTGGCTTAACCCCGTCCCGCCTCCGGTGGGAGGCATCCGGGGATACTGGTTACCCGAAGTGGATGTTCGTGACTGCTCAGTAGGAAGAGTTTCTTGGGAGAGTGTCTGGCAACGAGAAGATGGCAGCACGTCTCGTCGAGGGTTGGCCCGCAGACCTAAAGCATCCCCTCCAAGGAAGTGGGGTGGGAGCACGGGTGTACAGAACGAGTATAATTGGTTGAGTTCCTGATTTATTGAGATGGGGGCAAGTAGGTGCTAGGCCGGTCTGGGCGCCACACGCGTAGAGCAGCCAATTTATTTAAATTCAAGTAGAGTTACATGGCATGGATACAGTTCACAGATGTAGAGAATCCCAGGCGCAAATACAATATGAAATGCTAACAGAAGTAGAGATGATCCATTGAACAAACATAATGTAGTTTTTACAAGTGAAAGATGATAAATATGATGGCAACTATGAGCAGAAGTAAAGATAATCAGTACAACAGACATAATATGGTTTTTGCAGGTGAGTGAAGGGGTTGTACGACGCAACCACACTGCTCAGTGAGCAATTATAGCAATTACAATAATAAGTTGAGACAGATGCAATGATGATGATTACAGAACTGCCCACAGCTCAGCTTTAAATACAGTGGAATTTTCACAAAGTCTGAATTGGCATTGGTCAATCTGGTTTCCATTTTGGTAAACTACAAAGGCGCAGCCGACTCTGGTCTCGTTATTATATGTCATTCTTGACCCATCAGTGTAGATCTCCATTCCCATGTTTGTTGGTGGGTTAAAATTAAAAGAGATTTGATAGTGTTCTGCGAGGTGTTTATATAGTAAGTCAATCTGTCTATCAGTTGGTTTATCATGTAAATAGATTTTAGAGATGTCGGCTTCTGTTCTGACGATCAGGTCAAGGAGTATAGTTCCTGCAAGAATTTGTAAGGCCGAGGTGGACGTGGTGCTATAAGTCTTGGTTATGTTTAGCAAAGGTAGTCTCTCTATTTTCCTAATCTTGTTAAAAATTTTTACCTTCTCACTGTACCAGATCTCAGCTCCATAAATTACGATTTTTTGAGTACACTGTAAGTAAATCAGCTTTCTTATTTTTGGATCTAGGTCCCAATCGGTTCCGGATAATCTATTTAACTTGTATTGTAGTTTTGAAATTTTTGTGTAGAGTTTCTCAAGATGAGGGAGCCAAGACAATAGGTTGTTTAAGCGAAATCCGAGGTAGTCGATTGTATAGTGAACTCTAATGGTCTGATTATTCAGTTTTACGGTTGGTTTTCTTGTGATCTGCTATTTGTAAAGTTAAGCAAGGCAAGGCTTAACCCCGTCCCGCCTCCATTAGGAGGCATCCGGGGATACTGTTTACCCGAAGTGCATGTACGTGACTGCTCAGCATGAAGAGTGGCGAAAAGGAATTGCTTGGCGACGAAAAAGTGGCAACACATCCCGCCGCTGGGTGGCCTCCTCAATTCAACGCATCCACCCCGAGGCAAAACCCAGGAATGGGGTGCACGGGTGAGCTCAATCTCAAAATTTTTATGAATTTCTAATAAAATGTTATTGTCCTAAAGGTTTGGTGGAGGTGCTGTAGCCAACAGGCCAGTCTGGGTGTCGGCCGCGTAAAGCAGCAAGTTTATTGAAACAAGTGATTTACAACATTGTATGACAGAATTATGAAGAGAGCAAAAAGAGCTCGAACAGATGTATAGATGAACATTATTTTACATAAGTTGTATGATTTTTTACAAATGAGACCATATCAAAAACTAATGAACTACCAACCCATACAAGTTAATATCGAGTGAGGAAGTCTAGGATGTATAGATGAAGTCGCATGAGGAAGTCTAGGATTAAACTTTAAAGATCACAGTTATGGAAAGTATACAGTTACAGTAAATAGTTGCTCTACAGATGTATAGATGAACATTATTTTACATAAGTTGCATGATTTTTTACAAATGAGATCATATCAAAAGCTCATGAAGTACCAACCCATACAAGTTAATATCGAGTGACAGTATAGGTGTGATTTAAGTGAGGAAGTCTAGGATTAAACTTTAAAGATCACAGTTATGGAAAGTATACAGTTACAGTAAATAGTTGCTCTACAGATGTATAGATGAACATTATTTTACAAAAGTTGTATGATTTTTTTTACAAATGAGATCATATCAAAAGCTCGTGAAATACCAACCCATATAAGTTAATATCAAGTGACTGTATGGGTGTGATTTAAGTGAGGTAGTCTATGATTAAACTTTAAATGACGTAGGGGCCAATGTGTAAGTGTGGGAGGAATTATCGAGCACTTAATTCCGGGGTGTTATTTTCGAAATGTGTCTTAATAATTTCGATGATTCCTTGTTTTATTTTATCATTCCTCCAGTGCTGTCTCAAAAAACCATAACTGAGTTTGTCAGGGAAAAAGGAAACTCTTTGGGTTTGAAAATTAGGGCATTTAGTTAAAATGTGTTCTAGGTCATCATTTGTTAAGCATGAAGTACAGTTGGGGTCCTTTTGATGAAATCGAGCCTGATAGGTTCGCTGAGTCCCGTGATCAGTGAGAAATTGATTTAGGTAAAAGTTACTGTTTAAAGCGGTGGGGTTTACCCTTCCAATGAGTCCATGAGTGTGCCGACCCTGTTCCCTGTCGTTGTCCCATCTTCGCTGCCATTCTATAATAGTTGTTTCTCTTTGTCGCTGTCTTTCTATGTTCCTTGATAGACAGTTGTATGTATCTATCCTTGCCATTTGGCAGGCGTATTTGGCCCATTTATCCGCCTCTTCATTACCATATTTTCCGTCATGGGCTTTAATCCATGAAAGGCCAATATTGTGCTTGTGGTGTTTTTTCACCATGGTTACCGTGTGGTCGTTATGGCCCGGTTTTTCAAGGGCTTGTAAACTTGAAAGGGAATCTGAAAAGATATTGACTCTTTCATTTATGTTGTTCTTATTGATGTAATAAATGGCTTGCAAGATGGCCCATAATTCGGCCTTGAATACCGTTGATTTCTCACATAATCTGAAGGTACATCGGTCAATCTGTATTCCCTCCTGGTAAACGACAAATGCGCAACCAACTCTGATTTCATTGTTGTGAGTGAACATGCGCAGGACAGATGTCAAACTCACCCGCTTGCGAGTAGGACATACTCGACTTACTCACCTTCATTTGCTATTTGGAGAACCTCCTCCCAAATGCAACGATTGCAACGTTTTACTCACTATTCATCACATTTTAATACTTTGTCCATGTTTTAACCAGCTTCGCCTCACCTTTTTTGGTAGCTCCATTTTATGCATAAAAGACTTGTTAGATGAAAACCATCATCCTAACATCTTTGCTTTTCTTCGCACTATTGGTATTTTAAACAGTATATAAGAGACTTATCATTTATCAAGTTTTATCCACATATAAAAATACTTGCATTTTCACTGTTTTAGAATTCTCATCATTTTTACTATACTTATTGTGTAATTGTACTCTATTCTACCTTTTAATATGTTTTTAAAACCGTGTGTCTGGCGCAGCATGTCCTCTCTGGACCTTGTGCCATTAAATCTTACATTCAATTCAATTCATTGTTGTGAGTCAATCTTGATCCATCTGTATAGATCTCAATGCCCCTATCAGTAGGTGGTATTTGTAAAGTTAAGCTAAGCTTAACCCCGACCCGTCTCCGAATGGAGGCATCCGGGGATACTGGTGGCTCGATGTGCAAAAACGTGGCTACTCAATACAAAGAGAACTCAGAAAAGTGCTTGGCAACGAAAAACGGCATCACATATCGTCGACGGGTGGCCCCCGCTCCGAAGTCTCCGCCAGAAAAGGGGGTGGAGCACGGGTAAAATTGAAACAAGTCCAAAAAGAAAGGGGTTCGTATGTAAAACGCAAGGTGTTTGGTACCTAGTCGAGGTGTCGACCCCGCAGAGCAGCAACCGCAACCCACTCGACTCGTCCTCCTCCTAAAAGGCTGCAAAAATTTATTAAGAGCAAACATGTTACAGAAGTAGAGCAAAAAAGACACAAACAACAAAAGAGGAGCAGGTACCGACAATTGCGGTCAGGAGACAGATGTAACGAAGATTCGATACAAAACAGTGAGGTTTACAATATAGGCAGGTGTTGACAAATCAAAGAAAACAGGTGAAAAGAAAACACGTAATTCACAATAACCATTGATATATATTTACAGATGCAGTGTGTTGACAATGAAAAGATGAATGATGAAAAGCAAAGTAAAGATGTCGCATATATTCGACAAGAGGTGTTCATATGCTGATACAGTCAAAGCTTAAAGGCTATCATCAGTATGAGGTATACAACAGTAAGTACATGTAATTGAGAGTTCGGTCATAGGACAGATGGAAAGAAGCCAAAGTATCACATAGAACACAATAACATTAATTGTATATTTACAGATGCAGTGTGTTGACAATTTTAAGGAGAACAGATGTAGAGATGTTGCATGTTTCACATATTCGAAAGGTGTATATATACAGATGCAGTTTATATTTAAGGCCATCACCAGTTTAAGATATATGGCGGTGAATACATGTACTAGAGAGTTCGTAAAGAGAACAGATGGAAAGAAGCCACATTAAACATATTTCACAATAACATTAATTATATATTTACAGATGCAGTGTATTTACAATGTCAAAGAAAACAGATGTAAAGATGTCACATATTTTACAAAGTCGAAAGGTATGTATATACGGGTGCAATTTATGTTTACAGGCTATCATCAGTGTAAGATATACGGCAGTAAAGATATATACAAAAAAGTTTGGTCAGTGGACAGATGAAAAGAAATTCCCACACAGAGACTCGAGAAGAAGGGTAGTTATTTCTGGCATTTAAGATGTTTAAGATATTTAAAGACTTAGATGGGCTCAAATTAACTAGGTGTGTACAAAATTTCAGGTGTATTTTTTTCAAAATGTTCTCTTATGATTTCAATGATGCCCTGTTTGATGCGTTCCTGTTTCCAACTCTGGGTTAGTAAATCAAAGGTGAGGTAATTTGGAAAAAAGCGATTTCTATGGGTTTGAAAATTAGGGCATTTTATAAGAATGTGTTCAAGATTATCAATTGTTCCGCAGGTTATACAGTTAGGGTTTTTCCCGTGAAATCTTGCCTGATATTCGCGTTGA
The DNA here is from genome assembly GCF_982258835.1 of Parasteatoda tepidariorum. Taxonomy (NCBI): domain Eukaryota; kingdom Metazoa; phylum Arthropoda; class Arachnida; order Araneae; family Theridiidae; genus Parasteatoda; species Parasteatoda tepidariorum. The sequence goes on along the minus strand of NC_141765.1, from coordinate 47,278,909 downwards.
GTGCTATGGTTTGTTAAGAACTGGTTGAGATAGAAGTTGCTGATATGTATGTTTGGGTTAACTTTTCTTATGAGGCCGTGAGTATGTCGCCCTTGTTCGCTGCCTTCGTCCCATCTTCTCTGCCATTCGATCAAATTTTCATCTCGATATTTTCGTCTAACTGTGCTTTTAGACGGTAGGTTGACTATATCAATTGTGGGCAGTAGGCAGGCGGTCTTTGCGTATCTATCTGCTTCTTCGTTTCCCTGATGTCCTGCATGGGCTTTTATCCACCTGAGGTTTATGTTCTTTGCATACTGCTCTTTGACCATAGTTGTGATCAAAATCCCTCGGTCTATCCAGAGCCTGTAAACCCGAAAGAGAATCGGAGTAGATAGTTACTGTGTCTTCAATATTATTTGCCCTTATAAATATGAAGGCCTGCAAAATTGCCCAAAGCTCTGCCTTGAAGACGGTAGAGTTGTCGCAGAGTCTGAATATGTGATTATCTATTTGCTGGCCGTTTTCGTAGATAACGAGGGCACAGCCCACCCTGCATTCTCCATCACAAATCATTCTAGATCCATCAGTGTATATTTCAATACCTTTGTTGGTCGGCGGGAAAAAGTCATATGGAATCCGGACATACTCCGCAGGGTGTTTTAAAGGAATGTCTATTTGTTTATTGGTGTTTCTCTCATGTAGGTATTCATTTGACATTTTTGCTTCAGTTTTAGTAACCAAGTCCAGAGGGACTGTACCTGCAAGGACCTGAAGAGCTGATGTTGAGGTGGTGCTATAGCTCTGGTTAGATTTAGGAGCGGTAGTCTTTCCAATTTTTTAATTTTGCTCAGGATTCTGACTTGGTCACTATACCATATTTCTGCCCCGTATATAGCTATTTTTTGTATGCATTGCAAATAGATAAATTTTCTAATCTTTGGGTTCAAACACCATCCAATTCCCGAAAGCCTATTTAATTTAAATTGAAGATTTGAAATTTTGGTGTACAATTTTTCAAGGTGCGGGAGCCAAGATAATTTATTATTGAGGCGAAAGCCAAGGTAATCAATAGTATAGTGAACCTTTATATTTTGATTGTTTAATTTTACTGTTGGTTTCCTAGTGATTTGTTTATTTTTGGGAAAGACTATTGCTTGGGATTTAGTTGTGCTGAAAGCAAGTTGGTTATTATTTGCCCAATCTTGGTACTTGTCAAGAACGTTCGTCATGGCAGGTCCGAGTCTATCCACTACCGTTCCCACGACCGTGACCATAAAGTCGTCCGCATAAGCGATGGCTGTCTCTTCCTCACCATTTCTCTGCGTAAGGATTTCGTTTGCAATCAATAGCCACAGAATGGGTCCCATACTGGATCCTTGTGGTACTCCCTTGGTTGTCCTCTGCACGATTTCCAAGGATCTGGACTTGTAGACGGCAGATCTATCTGTAAGGAAGCTTTCAATTATGGTAGTAAGTGTCAGCGTGGCATTTATTTCAATCAGTTGTTCCAAGATCTTGTGCCATCTGACGCTGTCAAAAGCACCTTTAATATCCAAGGAAACCCCCAACGTGTATCGATCCCTTCCCTTTGCTTCTTTGATGATGTTCAAGAGGGCCCTCACAGCTGTGGCCGTTGATCTGCTTGTCCTGAACCCATGTTGATTTCTATGTAGAATTTCATTTGTTTCTAGAAAAAACACAAGTCTGTTGGTGATCAGTTTGTCCAGGATCTTTCCCCAAGTTGGCAGGAGGGATATGGGTCGATACCCATCCGGTTGATGGAGATCTTTTCCCGGTTTGGGGATGAGAATCACCCTTGCAGTTTCCCACGGCCTTGGGAAAAATCCTAATTCGAGGCATTTATTCATAATTTTGCTCATCCAGTCAGGTTGTAATTTCCATATGGCCTTGTAAACTTCTGATGGTATCCCGTCTAGACCAGGTGATTTATTATTCTTTAAGTTGTTTATTGTCGATTCTATTTCCGCTTGTGTAAAAGGTTGTTCAATATTGTTATTAACTATTTGAGGCATTTGAGCAGTTGCTCACTTGTTTCCGAGAAATGATATTTTAGGATCTCTTCAATGGTTTCGCTAATATTGTTGGTGTAGCTTCCGTCTGTTTTCCTCTGTGGCCTCAGAGGCGTGTCTCCCAGGAATTTTCCCCTGGCAATCTTGTAATCTGCATCAAAGCATTCCTGGTTGGTGATTTTTGCGAGGTGTGCTCTCATTGTCTCCATCTTATGTCGTCTGATATTTTTGATGTATAAGGATCTTTCACGTTTATACCGGGTTCTTTTAGATTGTCTCTCTGCGTGGTCTGCCTCTCGCTGATATAATCTACGCGTGGCTCTCACAAATTTTCTCTGAATCGCCAGCTCAAGGGACCACCATTTGGGGCTACCTGGGTAGGATTTCGAAATTTTCTTTTTTGAGGCAGTGCAAATGTCCTTGATCTTCTCTGTTGTCGTCTCAATATAGATGTTTAGGTGTTCATTAGTTGTAATGCTATCCACCTCTAATTCAATTTCAGATATAAGCCTGGTGATCCTCATTGTAAAAGCAAAGGGATCTAAGTCCTGATAGTTAATTTTCTCTGCGTTATAAACGACCGGCCGTTTACCATCTGCCTCCATGATAATGAGTCTGTGGTCGCTTAACGTCTCTACGTCAAGCACCTGCCATTTTTGCACGTTCGTTTGTCCACTCGTGTATAACGTAATGTCAATCCAGCTGTCCCCCAATATCGAATGGTAAGTTGAGAGCGAAGCCGGGTCATTGGCTACATTTAGGTCCATAAGTACAATGAATTCCAGGAGTTCTCTCCCTCTATCATCTTCCGTCGGGTTTCCCCAGAGGGTGCTCTTGGCGTTGAAATCGCCATTTATCAGGAGGACTCGATCTGAATGTTGAATGAGGTGTCTCTGAAGTGTATCCAAGAGTGGAGTAAGTGGGGCCGAAGGGGGGACATACGCCGACGCGAAAAGAACCGGTCGTTCCGAGTGAGCAATCTCCACGATTATAAGGTCTCTACTAGTAAAAATTGGAAAAATGTCTTGTTTCCCCTTGCGATAAATGACAGCACATCTAGGTCTGTCTTTATCTGCGATTATTCCAATATCTGCCTGGAAGCCCGCAGTGTAATTATCTTTGTTATAGTAAGGCTCGTTTAACGAGCCCACTGTGATATCATAAGTTATGAAATCCATAGAATGTTGGATATTTGCTATCTTTGCGTGATTTAAATTGATGTGTGAAAATCTTAATGTGTCGCTGTTACCTGGCGTTTGTCCAGTAGCTATAGGGTATGAAAGAAATGTATCTCCAAAATGGTTTATTGACGATCTTTCTTTATCTGTGGCCTCATTATCCATAATTGATACGTCTTATTATTTTGTCTTTTTCTCGTCTGTAAATCTCGCATTGGTCAGCGACCGCGCTGTGCTCCACATCTAACTTCATACCATAGTCACTATTCGCTGTACTGCAGTTAACGCATTTAGACTTGAATTTGCACTTGTCGGCCTTGTGGCCTTCTTTGGAGCAATTTGCGCAGATGCTCTTTTCTTGTTTACAATCTTTTGCTATGTGGCCATATCTATAGCATTGGTAACATTGGGTGGTCCTAATAAATTCTTTGACTCCAACACGTTTCCAACCCAGGTTAATCTTACCCATACATTCCATCCTCCTGAAGGACTCTGGGTCACATGAGATAACCCAGTGACTGCCCTCACGGGCCCTTAGTGGGAAGCAGATCTCAAGCTCTGCCTCTCCCAATCCAAAGTTCTGTGCCTTAATCTTTTCCAGAAGGTCATCCCTCTCGATGTCGTTTGGAACCCCATACAGGATTATCCTTGGGTTCACCTTACGTGGAGTTGTACAGTAGAAGGTCTCTCCAAGTTTGCTGTTTTCTATTCCGGTTTTCAATTTATCAATGTCCTCCTCTCTTGTCACCTGGACCACTATGCCGCCCCTCCTGACTCGATTCACCCTTTTCACTCCTATTTTAAGTTTAATCGGATCAATTGTTTCAGTCACCGATGTCTTTGTGTCTTCTGAGTTGCTATTTTCATCTTTTGGGTTAATCAGCAGGACATGTTCCCTCTGATCTTTAATCGGCGCCAGATGTATCGGCGTTTGTAAAGTTAAAACTAACCTGTCTCACGGCGGTCCAAACCCAGCCCGCGTTCTCTATTAGTGGGTGATCATTCCAACGCTATACGAATTGAGCTTCGTAATGATAGAAAAAGTCGACGTCAAAGGATCAAAAAGCGACGTCGCTATAAACGCTTGGCCGTCATAAGTCATTTATCCCTATAGGAACTTTTCTGGCACCTCTTGCATAAAACTATTATAATCAAAAGGCCCCGCTTTCACTGTCCGTATTGAATCCGAAGACGAATCTGAGGAGGGGCAACTGGCAGGACTGGCATCAGTATTAGGCTCCTCCAGATCGGCAACAGATTAAGGAGTTCCTCCTTCATTCACAGAACTCGGGGTCACACTGGCTGTCGATGGGGAGCTGCTCGAGAGGTGATTTAGGGCTTGCTCCAGAAGCTGCTTATACTTGGTTGATCTTCTCTTTCCTTTGATCGCCTCCGCAGTTCGATGAGGTAAAAGAATCTGGAGATGTTGATTGTGATTGTGTTGTCTGCTCGTGTTGACCACGAGCTTTGGCTGTTTGGCTGGAAGTCAAGAGTGAAGTTGCTATAAAATCTTTTATTAAGACATTATTTTGGTTACAGACTTAGCCTCAGGACGAGACTGCACTTAAGTTGCATCGAACTTTTAAAACATATAAACAAGTAAATATTAGTAAAAGGTGCCACAAAGAGACACCCTAGCAAGGCTCAACCCTTGACGAAAGGGGGAAATTGTTTGACAGCCAGACCATAATAATATTTATAAAAAAAGACATATAAAACTTGGTATGTTCTAGGAAGCTAGTCTCCCCCTTAACAATACTCAACACGAAGGGAGCAATTCAATAATCCTAGTCCTTTAAAAGGTATTGTGAATGTATTACATCAAAATTGAAGAGAGAGTTGAGTGGCTAATCTCCACTCAGTACATGACTCAACCCTTAAAGAGGAGTAGAAAATACATGCCTGGAAGTAATATAAGTAATGTCATATATTGATCTAATATTACAAAAATTACAATTTATAAAGACTACAAAAATAATGACATCATGATTTTGCGGTTGATCTCATGAAAAGCCTATAGCTTGCAAGGACCACAATCAGGACCCTGGTTGGGATGACTGATATGTCCCTTTTGGAGATGAGCATTAAGTCTATTAGGTTGATAGGATACTATGGAAAACCCTCAGCCAGGTGGAGGATATAGATATAGACCGGAATTCTCCATGATTGCTAGCGCCTTCAACTTTTGGCAAAAAGAAAGTCTGACTGTCAATCAGTCTGGTGGGGACTTTCCCACACAAAAGAAAAATATTCAAAATTTTAGCAATGTTCGCTTTTCTAAGTTTCTTAATTTGTGTAAGCACTGATCCATCGGGACCGCCTGCATTTGAGTAGGATCGTAATCCTAAGTCAATACCATCGATTGAGATAGGTTCGGTGAAGACGTGTTTTGTTTCGCAGTCGATTTGCTCTAGGAAAGTTTGAGATTGGAAATCGGTTCCTTCTGGGTTTGGCAGAATAGTCCTCCAAAATTGAAGGAAGTCTTCGGGATCACGTATGATTCCCTTTGATGTAGGATTAAGTATCTCGTCAAAACAGCGTTTTCTTGATTTTGAATAGAGCTTTTGAATCTTAGCGTATCTTTCAATTTTCATCCGCCTCTTGGAGACGTTCTTGGTCTTAGATTTCTTCCCATAGGGTATATTGGATCTGTTGATTTCATGATTTTGGGCGTTTGTAGGTGTTTTTCTGGGAAGGCACGTGAAGGTGGTTAAGTCAGCGGATTGAAGTAGACAGTCCAGACTTGACCTCGGGAGCTCGAGGATTGAATTATCCAAGTCAATTGATGGTTGTTTTACGGCTGAGTATGCATCAACCAGATTCCTTAAATATTGGTAAATAGTTGTTCGACTCATATCAAGATCGGGGCAAGCCAAACCCCTGAGGGGGTTTACCTTCTTTAGGTAAACACAGGGAGTCACGCCCCGGGGTACCCTAGTGATCTGTCCTCCCTTCGTTTTCCTCTCCCTTTACTCCTACTTTCCCCTTTCTCTTCCCCCTTGTCGTGGTTGCCAAATATGCTGGTAAGGGCTTGTCATCTGTGTTTGATTACCACTCTGTTGTGATGGACATAGATGGGAAGAGACCACCCGCGTGTTTGCCGTGCGTGGAAACCCGTGTCCCTGGAAAAGGGGATCCTGGCAGTTGAGGGGCATCTTGGTACCCCAATACACTGCTTTGGCCCGTGCTTCAGGTAAACGGGAGGTGCACATTGACCTGTGTGCACCAATCGGCTAGTCACAAACGCCATCTGTTGGCTAAGGTCAAGCTCGAGGTCACTTACTGGGCAACTCGTTAAGGGTGGAGGCTGCTTCAGTGGTGACTTTCGGGCGTATAACTATTGGTTAGCATCGGTGTCAAATAGCGGATTTGTGGCAGCACTAATTTGTTATTTGCATCCCCTTAGTTGGACTCCGTGGTGGGTGGTGCGGCTGGTAGCTGAAAGTTGATTTAATTTTCTATGGCTGAAAATGAAGTGGTGGTCAGTTCCGCACACCAATACAAAAACAGCGGAACACCTTTAGTACCATTTGAACACGCTCAGTATTTCTTGATAGCTCTGACAAATCCCTCAGTACCTAATACGTCATTTAGCAAAGTTTCTCCATTTTTGATACATAAGGCTCTCCTTTCTCTTCTAGGAGAAGTAGCCTCAGTTAAAAAATTACGTTCAGGTGACTTGTTAGTTCAAGTCTCATCCGAAAAATAAGCTACTACTCTGTCTACTTGTACAAACATATGCTCGTTCTCTATTAATGTTACTCCTCATAAAACTTTAAACACGTCACGAGGCGTTTTATCACAGTCCGAATTTAACAACAATACTGAAGAAAATATTGTAGAGGAATTGCGTGACCAACACGTTATTGCTGTTCGAAGAATAAAGATTCGTCGAGATGGTCAACTTATCCCGACAAAACATCTCATTCTTACCTTTGCTACTCCAAACTTACCATCTGCCGTCAAGCTTGCCTGGTATAACTGCCCGGTTAGACCATATGTGCCAAATCCTTTGAGATGCTTCCAATGTTAAAGGTTTGGACATTCAAAGGCATCTTGTCGAAGTAAGCCCATCTGTGCCCGCTGCTCTAGCAGTGACCATGCTGATACAACCTGTGAGTTACCGCCCCACTGCGTCAACTGCAATGGTGACCACGCGGCCTACTCCAGGAATTGTACAAAATGGTCACAAGAAAAGGAGATTCAGTCCGTCAAAGTCTTACAGAATCTGACTTTCAATGAGGCACGCCGAATAGTAACCGCCCGAACCCCACGTCCAGGCGTGTCCTATTCTGCGGCTATAAAGGTAACCAAATGCTCTGTCAGTACTCAAACGGACATTCCACCTTTGCCTTCTACATCTCATCAGGTTAAAATTGCAGCTCAGAAATCGAAATTTAACTTTAATGCACCATCAAACAGAACAACATCTCCTCCTCCTAAAAAAACTTCTAAAATTGACAACTCAGAAAAAACCTCACCTTTCCCCAAGCAGCTCGTATCAACAAAAATAACCCTAAGTAAAAAACCTGGCATAACTCGGAAGAAAAAAGATCCTAAGTACAATCAGTACGTCAACCAATCCACTTCTGGTGCTCCGAAGAAGATGAATCTTGACGTAGAATTGTCCCTTCACCCTTCCGACGATGAATTCATACTTGACTCATCTTAAAGTACTTGACGTTTAATTACAAAAATATCAATCCATTCCATAATGTCTATTAATTTTATATCCTGGAATTGTCGTGGCATAAAAAATAAACTTTCAGATATCAAGGATATTATCTATAAATATCAGCCTGCATGTTTCGCTCTGCAGGAAACTCATTTAACGTCATGTCATAATTTTAAATTTCGTAATTACTCTTGCACCCGACATGATTTTGATGATGGAAGTCATCCCCATGGCGGCGTTGCAATTTTAACCTGCAATGCATTACCATCTACTCATTATTTATTATCAACTTCATTACAAGCAACCGTTGTTCAAATTCACATTAATGTACTCCTCACTGTTTGCTCAATTTATCTACCTCCTAATACACCTGTTTCTCAAACAGAACTAAATTCATTGATTATACAATTACCTTCATTTTTTATTTTACTCGGGGATTTTAATGGCCATAGTGAATAGTGGGGAAGCTCCGTCTCCAATGATCGGGGACGTAAAATAGAGCAACTTATACAGGACCATAATCTATGTTTGTTAAACCAAGGCGAAGAGACTTACTTTCATATGCCGACTCATACCTTTCACTCCATCGATTTAGCATTATGTTCACCAGCTCTCTTGCCCTTCATAAACTTTTCTGTGAGTAATGATCTTCACAATAGTGATCATTTTCCACTCATAATTTCATATTCTATTAATGTTCCCATGAGTCCTAAACCATCAGTTTTCATACATCATCGCGCTAATTGGCACTTATTTACTCAACTGGCTCAGATTACTGATGCTATGGTAACAGGTAACAACGTAAATGCCGCAGTGAATACTGTAACTTCTGTAATCATAAAGGCGGCAGAAGAGAGTATTCCAAAGTCTTCAACTACTCCTCCTTGCCATCGTAAGCCTTGGTGGAATTCAGAATGTTCTACCGCTTATAAGGAACAGAAACGACTTTGGAGCCTCTTCCGTCGTTCACCTTCCACATCAAATCTTGTAGCATTCAAACGAGCTAAAGCGTTTGCTCGTAAGGTCCGGCGTCGCAGCCAAAGAGAATCATGGAAGCGCTATGTCTCATCTATATCATCAATGACATCTCCCAAACAAGTTTGGTCGAGAGTAAAAAAGGCAAACGGCATATACCGCGAATTTCATTTTCCTATATTGGAAAAGAACGATACAGTCTACTCTGCTCCCATTGATGTATGTAACATGCTTGGTGAGACATTCGCCGCTATCTCTAGTACAGAGAGTTACAGCCCGGTTTTTCAAAACCATAAACGCAACGCTGAACGTCATAATATCAATTTTCACACCCGTCGATCATCTTCATACAATGGCAATTTTACATTTCTGGAACTACAAAAGGCCTTATCAACAGCTGCGAACACAAGCCCTGGTCTCGATGGGATAACTTACCAAATGCTCCGCCATTTGGATATTACGTCTTTGGGTAACGTCCTGGTGTTATTTAATAGACTATGGACGGAACAGACTTATCCATCATGTTGGCGTGAGGCAATTGTCATCCCCATATTGAAACCAGGCAAGGATCCTAAGGACCCGGAAAGCTATCGCCCTATAGCTTTAACAAGCTGTCTGGGAAAGACCTTTGAGCGCATGGTTAATACCCGCTTAGTATATTTCCTAGAAAAGAACCATCATATACCTGAGTTCCAAAGTGGGTTTCGAAAAGGAAGGTCTACTACTATAACCTTATTGCTTTAGAGTCACGAATTCGTAACGCCTTTGTCCGACGTAACCATTTTGTCTCTATCTTCTTTGATATTGAGAAGGCTTACGATCGGACATGGCGATACGGAATTCTTAAGACACTCTACGATATGGGACTTCGTGGTAATTTACCCATCTTCCTGAAGAACTTTCTGAGGAAACGGTATTTTTGGGTAAAATTCGGTTCTACGTTTTCAGACCTCTTCATTCAGGCCGAAGGCGTTCCTCAAGGCAGTGTTTTAAGTGTCATACTTTTTATTACTCATGTTTCACTCATTTTGAACATACTACCACCTCATGTATTTGGCTCACTTTATGTTGACGATCTAAATGTTTCATGTTCTGGCTCTGATATGCGCGTTATTGAGCGTCAACTTCAGCTGGCCGTCAATAAGATTTCAAACTGGTGTGAACAAAATGGTCACACACTCACCACAAAAAGCTCTTGCATACATTTTTGTCGATTGCGCAGATTACACAATGATCCCGTTATTTCCATTCATAACGTTAATATACCTATTGTGTCGGAGACGAAATATTTAGGCTTAATTTTTGAAAGCAAACTCACTTTCCTGCCCCATATTCGTTATCTTAGAAAACGTTGTGAAAAAACTTTAAATGTCCTACGTGTTCTCTCAAATACTTTCTGGGGTGCGGATCGCATCGCTCTAATCAGAATCTACAAAGCGTTGATATTATCACGCATTGATTATGCTTGCGCAGTCTATGGCACTGCAACTGCGTCAAATTTGAAGCTGTTAGATACAGTCCATCATACTGCAATGCGAATCTGTAGCGGCGCATTTCGAACGTCCCCGGTCGAAAGTTTATATAGTATATGTAATTTATCATCTCTCTATTTTCGACGTATGCAGCTCTGTCTTACATTTTACTTTCGTGTTATGTCATCTAAATCTCATCCTCTTCGACATGAGGTTATTCCACGAAGCTTACGACGATTATATGATGCACGACCCTCATACACACCTCCTTTTAATGCTCGTATGCATACAGTCATTCAGACATTCAATTTTTGCGAATCACCATCTCAATCAACGGATCACTTTCTTAACAAACCTTGGATTATTCCGTCATATCACTTTTATTCTCCATTTGCTTCATACAGAAAATCCAGTATATCTCCTAGCGTGTATATTCAGCTATTCATGTCTCATCGTCATGAGTATTCTCAGTATGTTTCTGTTTATACGGATGGGTCAAAATCTCCAGGGCATGTCGGATGTGGAATCATTATAGCTGATCGAACATACAGTTATATCATACCTGCCATATGTTCTGTATTTACTGCTGAAGCTGTGGCCATTCTCATAGCTCTACGACTTATCTCATCACTAACCGCACGAAAGTTTTGCATTTACTCTGACAGCCTAAGTGTTTTACGTCAGCTGAATAATCATGTAAACAACGAAGCTCACCCTATTTTATGTATCATTAAACATCTGTTAGCTAGTCTTCACAAAAGTGGTTTTAAGATTTTATTTTGTTGGATTCCCAGCCATGTTGGTATTTCAGGTAATGACATGGCTGACTCTGCTGCCCGATCTGCTACGACTCCATTAACACTATCAGTCCCCATTTCTGACATGAAGAATTATATACGACAGTTTACTGTGTCTTTGTGGCAGCAACACTGGGATTTACAAATTGAAAACAAACTGCACACAATTAAATCCAAGCTAGAGCCTTGGCCTGTGTTGCAATTGCGCGGAGCAGATGTCAAGCTCACCCGTCTACGTATAGGACATACTCGGCTGACTCATCTTCACTTGCTGTTCGGAGAACCGCCTCCTCGATGCGATACTTGTAACGTTTCACTTTCAATTCATCATGTTTTAATCGATGATGTTGGTGTTTTAACCAACAACGCCTTACCTTTTTTGGAAACACGATTTTATATATAAAAGACTTGTTAGATAAAAATCACCATCCTAACATCTTTGCATTCTTACGCGCTATTAGAATTTTAAGTTGTATATAATTGTTTTATACCATTTAGTGTTTTAGTAAATTTACCATGCAGTTTTATTGATTTTAATGTATGTAAATTTGCAACATTGTTTTAGAATTTTCACTATCTTATCTGATTTTATACGTGTGCTTTACTTATCCTTTTAATCTGCTTTTAAAACCGTGTGTTTGGTGTAGTATGTCCTTTTTCGGGACCGTGTGCCACTAAACCCCACATTCAATTCAATTCAATTCGGGGCAAGCCAAAGCGCTGTCATTTTGAGTGTTTGGAAAGGTTATACCAGCGTCGGTCCTTGTAGGTAGAAGGTTCATTGGAATCGTTTCAGATGGAGATTGGGTGCTGGGAGCTGGGCCTAGATAAGCATCTACGACCTCTAACATTTCATCGACATTGACAGGAGTGTCAGTAGGCCTTTCGGCTTCCCGAAGAACCTCAAATAATGATTCATCGCTTGATTCGCCGAAGACTGGAAGCTTGATGATGTCACTCACTCTCTCGCCATCTGTTACTTCACCAGCATTAAGGTGAAGACAGAGCTTCTTTCGAGTGCTGGGTTTTCCACATGGCCAACGGGAACCATTTCAGCAATTAAGTTTTGAGTAGACTCAGCCTCACTAGTGGAGGGAGTGCTTACAATAAAGGGTACGGATGGAGTTAATGTTCGACATGAGGTTTGTTCTAAAGAGTCAACAGTGGCAGTTGGGCGCCATGCATCAGTGAGTGCATTGTCGGAGGCGTGTCTTCTTTTCACACTTCCTTTCTTTTTGGAATTGATCTCTTTCAGGAGTTCCCTGAATATCTTTTGCTTTCGGTGTGACTTTATACTCTCTAAACTGCGTTCAGGGAAATACGACGAAAGGTATTCGTTTATAAATCTAGTATTTGGTGGTGCTTCAGCTTCGCGGGTAGCGAGCAATTTCGTCTCTTCAACAGACCACCTGATCTTTTTACTGGGTAAGGTAATTTTTTCATTATATATAGCTGCATGCCTTACTCGCATGTGCTGAGAGAGTCCCCTCTTCGTGTTAAATGAGCTGGAGCACTCCGTGCAATCAAAGCCGACGGCTGTGGCCATCCTTCGTGACAACTAGGTAGAACCTAGATGTAAAGCTCACTGCAAGACAAAACTGAGACGAAGTACAGACCTCGAGGAATGACCAGGAGGAGTTCGGGGTTGCCTGCGCTTAGTTTCTTCCGACCCGAGGGCCGGAATTATCCAGGGCGAACCTGGGGGCGTTTACTTCCCGGAGGTGGCAGGTCCCCTAGTGACTTTAGAGGCTAGGGCTCACCAGTATCAAGTGTACGAATTAAGGACTAAGTCCGAAATTCGCACACGCGATCAAATTTTCTCTTAAAAAAAGAAAAAAAACCTGATGAGCTATATTTCGCATAAAATCACTCTGAAATAAATCACTCGCCCCTAAAGTCAAGAGTCGAGTAGAAGTCACGAGTCAAGTTGCTATAAAATCTTTTATTAAGACATGAACATGAATATTACATAATAAGCCCCAACCGCCAAATGACAGTGCGGAGCATTTGAAAGACTCCCAGTGCTGGGAGCGAACAAAAATAAGGAATTACAAAAACTTTTTGACGAATCGGCGAAGACTGAGCGAATTAAGCGACTGAGTGAATTAAGCGAAGACTGAGAAGGTCCTCGGCTGACTCCTTAGCCCAAAGACCGCGCCAGTTGAGGGTCACGCCGACATATTGTACGGTGGCGACGTCGTAGGTCGTTCTGATTGTATTTGTCAACCCGTCATCACTGGCGTAGTAGTCGATCTTTCTCCTGGAAAGATCTTCTCTGTCCGACACCACCTGGACATCAATCCCCACGGCCAGGTCTCCATAACGGAAGACAAGGTCGGGTTTTCGAAGTCCAAGGGTGCCGGTAATATGAGGCTCAGAATGGACTTCCACATCCAGTTTCTCAAGGCTCCTCTTGATATAGTTAGAAATAGCATTATGGCGATTTATACGTCTCCCGTGGGTTCTGAGGCAGACCTGCAGGACGTGACTAAGGGTTTCATTTTTATTACAACCCGCCCTGCAGGATCTGTCAGTCACACGACCCCTAGATGATCTCGTCTTAGTTGGTAGTCCGTTAATCCTTAGCTTAATAGCTCTGATGAAGTCTTTGCCGGAAAGAAACTTATTCCCTGCGGCAAATCCAGGAGTTTCGGGAGGGTACTTGAGAGGACGTTTTTAGGGCTCTACCATCATTGGAAGAGTAAAGATCTTCTCTAGAGATTTCTAAATGATGTTTCCTAAGGTCTAGTTTGCGAGGCGGCTTCGCTGGCCTCAGGACCCAAACTGTTCCATAATCGGTCAAGCCTTACTGCTCTCGTTCTTGGAATAGATAAGCGTAAGGACGTGATTCCCAGTTCGCCGTTCTTAACTCTGGCGTGTATGTAGTAGTTGGGACAATCGTGTGGAAGGTTTACAATCCGCCTTACGAATTTCCTTATGCTTGCATCACATTTTTTGAGGATTCTGGCAGTTGGCCGAGTCAATGTTAAGGCGTGGAGAAATTTGGGTAATAGGAAATTTCTTAGACCGTATAACCTTTGTTGAGGCTTAAGTGGTGCCATTCGGAGTTTTTCCAGCAAGTCGCCCAGTTGTTCCAAAGGCTCGGCCGGCATTAGTCCAGACTTACTAAATTTGACCCCCAGGTATTTAAAACTTTCTCCCGCCTTAATTGTAGATATTTTTTCCCCATTGATAAAGAAGGTATTATCGTAGAGTTTCAATTTCTTATTCTTTCCATCAGGAATCAAGGAAAGGGTAAAGGATTTCTCAGGGTTGATTTTAAGATTGCACGAGATGAGCATCTGGTTAGCTGCATCCAGAGCAGCCTGAAGTCCTGCGGATGATGAGGCAAATAAAACCAAATCGTCTGCATAGGCTGAGGTCGAGACTTCAAAGCCTCCCAGATCGATCTTAATAAAATCCTTAATCTTTTTAATAACTTGATCGATGACGATGTTGAAAAGGCATCCAGACAGGGGATCACCCTGTCTGACCCCACAGGTGGGATGGAAGGTGGGGCTTTCGTAGCCATCGACAGAAAAAGTCGTGGTGGCGGTTTCGTACAAAGAAGAAATATAGGCAGTAAATCTACGGTCGAATTTAAGGTGCTTTAAAATAGCTATGAGTCCTTTATGACTAACGGAGTCAAATGCCTTCCTCAGATCCAAAGATGCCAGAAATGTTCCCCTAAGTTGGGTACTAGCTCTTCTCAGGACGAAGTCGAGAAGTATGATATTCTGTGCTACGCCATCAGTATTCAGGAATCCACGCTGTTCGGGCTGCAGATCTGCGACAGCGGCCAGCCTTTTAGACAGGATCCTGTGGAACACCCTCGTCCATGTGGATGATATAGAAATAGGACGGAATTCACTCGGATCTTTGGCGTTTTCAACCTTTGGCAAGAAGAAGGTCCGACTTTCGACTAGCCTTGTGGGAATCTTCCCACACAAAAGGAAAGTATTTAAAATTTTGGCAATATCAGGTTTTCTAAGTTTTTTCAATTGATTAAGCATCGAGCCATCCGGTCCGGCTGCATTAGAGTAAGATTGCAGTCCCAAGTCGATATCGTCGACTGAAATGGGCTCGACGAAAACGCTCTTGATATTACAGTTAGTTTGCTCAAGGAAAGTCTGGGACTGGAACTCGGCTTCATTTTGATTAGAAAGAACAGTTTTCCAAAACTGGAGAAAGTCAGCCGGATCACGGATGTTCCCCTTCGATGTGGGGTTAAGTATTTCATCAAAGCAGCGTTTTCTGGATCTTGAGTGTAGCTTTCGGGTCTTAGCGTAATTCTCTATTTTCAATTGCCTCTTAGATAAGTGCTTAGTCTTCGGTTTTTTCCCGTAGTGCTTATTAGGTTCATTGGCTTCATGATTATGGCCGTTCGCTGGTGCACTTTTGGGAAGGGACATGAACGTCGTTAGGTCGGCTGACTGAAGAAGGCAGCTAAGATTAGAAGTCGGAAGGTAGAGGATTGAGTTATCCAGGTCGATGAACGGCTGTTTCACGGCCGGATATGCTTCTACTAAATTTGTGAGGTATTGATAAATGGATGCTTGGGCATCATCGAGGTCGGCACACAATGTGGCATTCTGGAGAACTGGGAGTGTTATACCAGCAATGGATCTAGTGGGTAGAAGATTCATCGGAATCGTTGGAGGAGGGGAGCGAACACTAGGTATGCATCCACCACTTCAATCACATCATCGACACCAACTGGAGTGTCAACGGGTCTTTCAGCGTCTCGTAAATCTTCAAACAGTGAATCATCACTAGACTCCCCCAGGACAGGCGGAGTGAGAACGTAGCTTACTCTATCACCAGCAGGAACTTCCCCAGCATTAAAAGTGAAGATGGAGTTCCTCTCTAGGCCTGGATTTTCAACCACATGATCAAGAACGATAGAAGTTGTATCATTTCTTAAGTCAGAGTTCAACTCGATCTCATCATGGATGGAGGGAGTGTTAACTAAAGAAGATGTGGACAGTTCTAATGTTCGACCCACTGAGGGTTCCACGATCTCGACATTGGCAGTAGGACGCCAGGCCTCGAGGAGTGAGTCGTCAGACGAATGTCGTCTCTTCGTACTACACTTCTTTTTGGTCTTGATCTCGTTCAATATTTCCCTAAAAACTTTCTGTTTCCGGTGAGATTTAACACTCTCAAGGCTTCTGTATGGGAAAAATGCCGAGAGATACTCATTCATAAATCTTATATTATCCGGTGCTTCTGCTTCGCGGGTGGCGATTAACTTCGTTTCTTCAGTGGACCACCGAATTTTCTTATTTGGAATGGTGATCTTTTCATTGTAAATCACCGGGTGTCTTACTCGCATATGTTGTGACAATTCTGCTTTGGGAGTAGTAGAAAATCCAGTCATAAATCCACAATCACAGGATATCGAAAAGTTTGAACAAATGCCAAACCTTGAATCCTCGGCAAGTTTCAACTTATTATCGAAGCAAGCTGGACAACATAGAACGGAAATCACAGTCATTAGCGATGCTATATCAATGATTCTATTTCCTTCTAATTTTTTCGTATCATCTGTAAGCTCCTTTTTTTCCAAATTTAGTTTAGAATCACTTGCAGTTTTTATAACTTCACTGCTTGAATCTTGTTTCACTGGTTTTGTTTCACTGTCTGAGTTTTTGGTAAATCTATTACCGTGAAAGGATCTTTTCTTAGATCTTTTTTTCGAAGTGCGAACTTTAGCCATTCTTATAACGAAAACAAAACAATAAAAACAGATAAAAAACAAAAACAAAACAATAAAAATAACTTAAATAACAACTAAAACTAACGTCAATTTAATATTAAAGCTTTTTTTAATAAGAACGTGGTAAATTTGAACGCAGAATAAATCGTAGCAAACAGAAAATATAAACATCAAAATTGATGCCATTCAATTTCATTTCCTTCAAAAAGTTTATGCATAATTTGTTGCCAGATGCATTTAATTAATATTATATAAAACAATTAACAAATAATAATATTTTTAATAGCGTTACAAGCAAAAAAAAATTCTTATTAGCTTAAAACTACATTGTTTACATTTAGTTTTGACGTTTTCAGTGCACTTCCGGTGTTTCGGAATCTCACTTCCGGTTTCTAAATCAGCTATAACTTTGCTTCTAATTATCGAAATTTCAAAAACAAAACATTTTTGGAATCCTAAATGTTCATTCTATTCAAAAATGCAAAAAACAGAAATTCGAATTTTTTGATGAAACCGGTCATTTTAAGGCAGGCAGATACCTTAACATTTGTGGAAAAACCACTTAAAAACTTTTAATACAAGTATGAAAAGAGTGGTAAAGTTTACAGAAACAGTATGACATATCTTCATATGGGACCGGACGAAGCAAGTCGGTGTCAGCAGGAGTCAATTGGATCGTTGAGTGGACCTCATGAAGAAGTTGTATGATGAAAGGCCACCTATAAGGACTCTGGTTGATATCACTGCCAAGTCGCTCTTTCCAATTAGGCGAAGACTCAGGAGGTCTTCAGCGGATTCCTTAGCCCACAGTCCACGCCAGTTTAGAGTAGCTCCGACGTACTGGACTGATGTGACGCCATATATGGTCTTGATGGAATTGGTAAGACCATCGTCGCAGGCATAATAATCTATCTTCCTTCTATTCGCTCGAGATAGGTCTTCACTCTCCGACACCACCTGGACATCAATCACCACGAACAGGTCTCCATAACGGAAGACCAGGTCGGGTTTTCGAAGTCCAAAGGTGCCGATTATGTGTGGTTCTGAGTGGACCTCCAAGTCGTGTCTCTCGATGCTCCTCTTTATGTAATTCGAGATGGCATTGTGTTCTTGGCGTTTCTCGTGTGTTCTTGGACAGATCTGCAGGATGTGCCCAAGGGTTTCATTTTTGCTACACCCCGCCCTGCAGGATCTGTCCGCCACACGGCCACGTGAGGATCTTGTCCTGGTTGGAAGCCCATTGATCCTAAGTTTGACTGCTCTAATAAAGTCCTTTCCGGACAAAAACTTGTTGCCTGAAGATATCCAGGAATTTTGTGTGGGCACTAGGGCAGACGTTCTCAAAGCTCTGCCGTCATTCGATCCATACAGACCATCCCTTGATATTTCAGAGTGATGTCTACCGATATCAAGTCGACGGGCTTGTAGTGTCTGGGATTCTAGGTAGGCTTTCACCGAGGGGGCCTCGCTAGCATTCGGTCCTAAGCTGCTCCACAGCCTATCGAGTCTCAGAGCTCTCGTTCTTGGAATTGAGAGTCTTAAGGAGGTGATCCCTAAACCCCCATCTTTAACACTGGCATGAATGTAGTGATTTGGACTGTCGTGAGGTAAGTTAGTAATTCGTCTCACAAATCTCCTAATAATCGTATCACATTTCTTAAGGGTCTTAGCAACCGGTCTAGTCAATGGTAGGGCATGGAGGAAATTTGGTAGTAGAAAGTTTCTAAGACCAAATAATCTTTGTTGTGGTTTTAGTGGCACACAACGGAGTTTATCAAGCAAGTCATCGAGTTGTTCGGAGGGCTCAGCTGGCATCAGGCCCGACTTACTGAATCTTACTCCAAGGTATTTGAAACTATCTCCAGCCTTGATTGTAGAAATATCCTCGCCGTTAATGAAAAATTTATTATCATTGAGTTTCAATTTTTTGTTTTTACGATCGGGAATCAGGGAAAGAGTAAAAGACTTTGCAGGATTTATTCTTAAGTTGCAAGAAATTAGCATATGATTCGCTGCATCGAGGGCAGCCTGAAGACCTGCGTGTGATGACGCAAATAGGACTAAGTCATCGGCTTAGGCCGAGGTCGAAACCTCAAAACCTCCTAGATCAATCATAATGATTCCCTTGATCTTTTTAATAACTTGATCAATCACTAAATTAAATAAGCAGCCAGACAGGGGGTCGCCCTGTCTGACCCCACAGGTAGGGTGGAAAGTGGGGCTCTCTCGACCATCGATGGAAAAGGTTGTATTTGCAGTGTCTTACAAGGATGAAATATATTCAATGAATCTTCGGTCAAATTTTAGGTGTTTTAATATGGCGATGAGTCCCTTGTGACTCACCGAATCAAAGGCCTTCCTTAGATCCAAGGATGCAAGGAAGGTTCTCTTAAGGTCGGTATTAGCACTTCGAAGAACAAAATCGAGGAGGATGATGTTTTGTGCTACTCCATCGGTATTCAGAAACCCCCTCTGTTCGGGTTGTAGGTCAGCGACAGCAACAAGTCTTTTTGAGAGGATTCTGTGAAACACTCTAGACCATGTTGAAGAAATCGAAATCGGACGAGACTCGCCTGGATCAGTGGCGTTTTCGGTTTTTGGCAGAAAGAAAGTTCTGCTCTCGACAAGCCTATCGGGAACTTTCCCGCATAGAAGGAAAATGTTCAAAATTTTAGCTATGTCAGGTCTTCTGAGTCTCTTTAGTTGGTTGAGCGCCGACCCGTCGGGACCGGCAGCATTAGAATACGAACGTAGCCCCAGGTCGATATCATCGACCGAGATGGCCTCAGTAAACACGTTCTTAATTTTGCAGTTTGTTTCGTCAAGGAATGTTTGAGATTGGAATTCCACTTCATCGTGGTTGGAGAGGACGGTTCCTCTTTATTTGTACTGTTTTTGATGTTCTGGCAGTATCTTCACGTAGCTCATCCATTAATGCTCATCCATTAATGTATAGCTTTTGTTTCCGATGGCTTTTAATGTTCTCAATTGACCTAGATGTAAATTTGGAGCTTAAGTATTCGTTAATAAATCTCGTACCTTCTGACGCTGCAATCTCACACAAAGCAAGCAACCTCGATTCCTCTATCGACCACCTCACCTTCTTGGAAGGGACATTAATTTGACTGTTATATTCGTCGATATGTTGATGTCGTTGGTGTTGCGACTGTCCTCTCCTCGACCCGAAGGACGAGCCGCAAAATAGGCAATCAAACCCTGAGGCCGCCATGGCCAGAAGCCGAAGGGAGATCCCTTAGGCAAAGCTCACTGGAACACAATCAATTAATAGGCCAGAACCCTCGAGGACAAAGCTCCAGGAGGGGTTCGGGGTTGCCTGCACTTAGTTTCTTCCGACCCGAGGGCCGGAATTATCCAGGGCGAACCTGGGGGCGTTTACTCCCCGGAGGTGGCAGGTCCCCTAGTGATCTCAGAGGCTAGGCTTCTCAGTACCGAATGTGCAAATTAAGGACATGTCCGAAATTCGCACACACGATCAAATTTTCTCTTAAAAAGAAAAAAAACCTGATAGCTATATTCCGCTTAAAAATCACTATGAACTAAATCACTCGCCCCAAAGAGTCAAGAGTGAGAAGAGTCAAGAGTGAAAAGAGTCAAGTTGCTATTTTTTTTTGATCGAGCTACATAAACAACAACAACAATAACAATAGCCGATCAATTTTGCACTAAAGAAGTGCTCACAATAATAAAGGAGTGCCCCGGGAAAAACTTATTACACTTTACATCTCCGCCTAAAGGCGGCGGTCATGGTGCCATGCCTTCTCCAGATACTGATACCACCTATTAAAGTTCTCGTACTCAGTATTTTAATATTTTTCTTTGAAATTAGGTTAAAACCCAATAGAGTTGAGATTGATCTTTCGGAAGGGATTCCCTTCCAATTCAACGTTAGAGAAGTAACGAAGGGGCCATGTGCACGAGTACCACTTAGATGACTGACAAGTTTCTTATATTTAGTGATTTTGTTTTCGTGGGCCTTATCAAGATTTAATTGGTGATTAATGATCTGTGCGTCCACAATAAATGTGTGTGTTTCGTTGAAAATCACCAGATCGGGCTTCAAATCGCCTTCTGGAAATTGGTAGGTAGGTTCCTTGATGACCGTGAACCCTCTATTATCAGCTGACCTTGCGACGTAGTTTACCAACGCATCATGGAGAGTGATTCTTGGTTGATGGAATCCATAGCATTGCTGCAAAATGTGGTTTAGTGTTTCTGGCTGACCACACCCTCTTCTGCAGCAATTAGATTTGCTGGATCGCCCACGGGCGGCTCGGGATCTGTTAAATAAGAATTCAAAACGCAAGTGTAAGCAGCTTATAAAAACCCTACCGGATATGAATCTTGTTCCGTCGGATATCCATTGATTGGTTGATTTAAATTTGTTACTTGCAGTGAGTCCTTTTCCGTCTATTCTTGAATAGAGGTCTCTTCTAAACATTTGTTGTATCTTTTTAGTAGTATCCAAGGACTTGCCCATGTGGTTCAGTTGGGCGAGGGTTCTTTCTTTATTCAAACTTGCTCTTTTTAGGGCGAGGAGAGGAATGATCCATCTTAGAGAGACAACACCCAAGCCACCATCGACCACACTGGCGTAAAAGATACTGTTAGGTGAGTCACCCGGGAAGTGATGAATTTTTCTTAAGGATTTTCTAACAAGAGCGTCTAACTTCTTTAAGTGACCTAGATGTATTCTTGAGAAGGTCAGGCTGTGTAGGAATTTGGGAATTACGTGGGTGTTCAGTAAGTAGAGCTTTTGTTGAGGTTTGAGTGGTGAGAGTTCCAGCTTTGTAAGCATGATGATGAGGTCAGAATTCACGCACTCCGCTCTTCCATTGGGTGTATAGACGACCCCGAGGTACTTAAATTCTTTACCGAGGCCAGCTCGAGGTAAAGGTCTATTATAGACTACGATTGTATCTCTGGAGTCAAAGAGGGCCTTTTTAAGATGGCCGTCACCCTTCCAAGCGAAATGAAAAGATTTAGATATGTTAACTTTCAAGCCTGAACTAAGTTAAAGTTGGGATGATTTGGGTAACTAGCCTTTAAAGAGCTTTGACATCTTGGCCTATTAAGATTAGATCATCTGCGTAAGCGATGTGAGTAATTTTTTGGCCGTTGATATTAACGCCAAGAATTGGCTCAATTTTCGAGAGGACGACATCCATAACGCATAGGAAGAGGTAGGAAGAGAGTGGGTCCCCCTGACGGACCCCTCTTGTTGGATGGATTGGACTTGATTTTGCCTTTCTCAGTATTAAAGTTGTTTTAGCTTGATGGTAGATGCTCAAAACATAGTGGATGAAGTCCTCACCAATGCCCTTGAATCTGAGGGCATTTCTAATTGATTCAAAAGTTATGGAGTCGAAGGCTTTTTCGAAATCTAGGAAGGCACATGCAGTTGTGTGAAATCCCTCCTTTGCATTCTTAATTACCTTGTCTAGAAGCTTTACCCCCATGGCAATGCCATCCAGTTTTTGAAACCCAAATTGAAAAGGGTTGTAGGAGATGGAGTTGTTTAGCCTTGTGGCCAAACTCTTATGGTGTTGCCTGAGAAGGACGCTCGCAAGTGAGATCGGTCTTAGTTTATTTGGCTCAGTGACATCATTGGGGATAAAGATGGTTTTGGAGTTGAGGACGACTGCAGGAATCCAGGCCAGAAGGTTGAAAAGCGTAAAGAGTTTGCACCTTGCTCTCACTGGGATGTTCTGAAGATGTTTCGCTGAAATGAGGTCAGGGCCAGGAGCTGTTTGCCAATTCAGCTTCGCGCTCTTCACTTCGTCTGGGTAAACTGGATCAAGTAGATGGTGTCTTGGATCATCAGGTTTAAAGGGAGTAGGTTCCAGAGTGGTCCTCAAGTTAGCATCTAGAGGGACTTTGGTAAGTAAGTCTCACCAATAGTTAAAGGTGTCCTCACTGTCCAGTCGGTCAGAGATGGAGGTCTGGTTAAATATCGAATCAGCAGCAGACTTCCGATTTTTACTGTATAAGGACTGAATCCTTTGATGCTCCTTTCTCTTTGAAGTTCTCTTCGACATGGGCTTCTTCTGGACTACCTTCTTCTTAGATTTTCTTAATATTTCCTTTGAATTCTTCTCACTGGATTTGTATTCGTAGCTGTCTACTGGGAGAATAGAATGCAGATATAAGTCGATTGACTTTTTGGCTTCGCTAGGGTTGTGATGGTAAAACTCAAAGGCAGCATCCAGGTATGCTTCCGGCGAAGAACTATCGAATTCCGGACGTAGTCTTTTATCTGTATTTAGCTCTGAGACGAAGTAAGGAACGGTTCCAGCAATGAGTGTCTCGTCCGGATCAAAATGGAGGGAGGTAGAAGATGGACTAGTTGGATCGGGGCCTGGAATAGAAGCTGAGTTAAACGGTCCTGGAGTTTCCCTCTCGTAGTCTGAAATTGCAGATTCTGGATTGGAGATTTCTCGGGCACCTGAGATGGTCTCTATAGCTGCGACAACTGGAACAGGAATGTTAAGATTAGTAATCACCGGATCGTTCGTAGTACTTGTTCTGGAAGGAGGAGTCGTTGAAGCATCAACATTACGGAGGCGATTCAGAATCTGGTCAACTAGTTCCCTATAGTCTCGGTTCCTTCTTTTTCCTTTAATAGATTCCAGTGTCCGATGCGGAAGTTTAATCTGGAGAAATTGATTGATGGGCAGCCGTTTGCCTTCCAATTGAGTCCATTCTGCTTCGTAGTTAGCTAGGTCGACAATTTCATAATCAGCCCATCGGGCTTTCGACGTAGCACTGTTTCTTGCCAATAGTTCAGAATCTCTGCCTTCTTTGTGTTTGGCACTTAGGTGAACACCTAATCCTTTATTGGATTTAAAGGTTCTTCCACAGTAGGAGCAAGAGAAGTTAAGGCGTGTAGCGGTTGAACCCGAGGCACCAGAAGTTGCTTGAATTCCAGCAGCGCTGGGATTCGAAAGGCTTATATCGTTATTTCCATCAGAGTGAGAAGAGTCAAGTTGCTAAAAATCTATTTATTAGACATTATCAATTCGTACAAACTGAGCCTCAGGAAAAGACTGCAATTAACTACAGTAACACTAATACAATAGTACAAACAAGAAAACGAACAAAAAAGGTGATTAACTACAGGGCTCGACCCTCACGGGAGGAGAGGAAGAGGAGCAACTAGCATGCGAATTGTGACATACCAATGGTGACATACAAAAAATTCAAGACAATATTCAAGTATGAACAAAAATTAATCACTAAGAGGGGCAAATCCCCCCTCTTTACAAGGCTCGACCCGAAGGGAGACTGATAACAATCCTTTCATTAAACTAATATTAATAAATACTGTCAATAACAACTATAGCCATAATAATTATAATGAACTACATAGTAATTAATTTTGGGGAACTGGATGGCTAATCTTCACCCATTACATATCTCGACCCCGAAGGGGACTATTGCAATAAGAGATTCAAAGGGTAAGCAAAACACTGAGGTAACATTGGAAAGAAGTACTGTATGACAAAGGTCAATAGCGCTGGTTACAGTCATTACTCGTCCTTGCAGTAGATTTCTGAAACATCCGGTACCCTGCCAGTCCTCCTATGATGACCCGAGTGGAGATGACGGGGATGTCAGCTTTCGATATTAACTTCAGGTCGAGCAAGTCTTTGGCACTTTGGGGCGCCCAGACCCCTCTCCAATTGAGTGTAACAGCGACGACTCTAACCAATTCAGCGTTGTATATGGTCTTGAGGTTGGCGAGCAGCCCAAGGTCTGAGGCATAATAATCAGCCTTGCGGCCATTGGCCTTGTGTAGGTTTTCGCCATCCGAAACCACCTGGGCGTCGATCACGACCACAAGGTCGCCATACTTAAAGACTAGGTCAGGTTTCCGACGACCAGATGTGCCAGCGATGATTGGTTCTTCGTGCACTTCAATGTCATGCATCTCAATGGCACGCTTCAAGTATCTGGCGAGTGTATTATGCCTGTTAATCCTTTTGCCACGAGTTCTTGGGCAAACTTGAAGAATGTGATTCAATGTCTCTTTCTTGTTGCAGCCGGCTCTGCAGAAGCGATCGCCGGTCCTTCCTCTCGCTAACCTAGATCTGGTCGGTAAGGCGTTTATTCGCAATTTATTCGCCCATATGAAGTCTTTCCCGGACTAGAACTTATTTCCGGCAGCGACCCACGAATGTTGCTGTGGGACCGCGTCGGAGTTCTTCAATGCCATTCCGTCCACCGACGTATGCAGTGACCTTTTGGATATCTCTCTGTGGTTATCGCCTCCGTCCAGTCTACGGGCCTGATGCGTTTGGCATTCTAGGTATTCTTTAATCAATGAAGACTTTGAGGCGTCAAGGCCCAAATCCTGCCAAAGACGATCAATCCTAAGGGCCCTCATCCTAGGGATGGACAGTCTAAAGGATGTCATTCCAAGACGACCATCCTTTACTGCAGCATGAATGTAGGAGTTCGGACAATCGTGAGGGAGGTTGAGGATTAGCCTTACGAATTGTCGAACTAGAACATCGGCCTTTTTCAACGTTCGAGCCATTGGTCTGGATAGAACCAACTCGTGTATGAATTTGGTTATGACAAAGTTTCTCAGTCCAAACAGCTTTTGCTGCGGCTTAAGAGGCGCTTTGCGCACAAGCTCAAGCATTCTCTTCAATTCTTCCAAAGGTTCGGCAGACCTCACGCCAGACTTATTAAATCCTACGCCAAGGTATTTAATCGAAGAGTCAGTAGCAGTTAATGGTTTCAATTGGTCTCCCTTTATGGTGAAAACTTTTTCGCACACCTTGAGTTTCTTGTTCTTGCCGTCAGGTATTAAAGACATGGTAAAAGATTTGGCATTATTAACATAAAGATTACATGCCTCAAGGAATTGTGCCGCAACGTCCAAAGCCGTTTGAAGGCCCACCTCAGATGAGGCAAACAAAATTAAGTCGTCGTCATATGCCGAGATTGAAACTTGGACATCGTCATAGTTCAGAATCTCTGTCTTCTTTGTGTTTGGCACTTAGGTGAACACCTAATCCTTTATTGGATTTAAAGGTTCTTCCACAGTAGGAGCAAGAGAAGTCAAGGCGTGTAGCGGTTGAACCCGAGGCACCAGAAGTTGCTTGAATTCCAGCAGCGCTGGGATTCGAAAGGCTTATATCGTTATTTCCATCAGAGTGAGAAGAGAAAAGTTGCTATTTTTTTACTAGCAAACAAACAAATAACAAACAACAACTAGTCAAAATTCGCACACTGGGGTAGTGCCCACCAACAAAAGCGATACAGCAGACGGACTTCACCAAACTTTGCATCTCCCGCCAGCGCAGGTCATTCGGCCATGTCTCTTCCAGGCGGCCACTCCACCTATGATGATCCGGGAGCTAAGTACTTTTAGATCTCTCTTTGCAATAATTCCTAGGTCCAGCAGTGCAGCAATGGACCTATCCGAAGGTATACCTTTCCAGTTGAACGTTAATGACGTAATATACGGTCCCTCTGCTCTCAGCCCTGTTAACTGCTGCCTAAGTCTTTCGTATTTTTCGACTTTGTTTGGTGTGCCCTGCTTAGGTTAATTTGATTATTGATAATTTGGACGTCAACCACATAGACGCATCGATCGTTATACATCACAAGGTCAGGTTTCATGTCGCCCTGTGGGTGTGGAAACCTTTGCTCGATTTGAGTTGTCATTCCGCGTTGCATGGCGCCTCTGGCAATATACACTGGTTATCATAAATTAAGGAAAAATCACAAAAATAGCGATAACTCTTTCAAAAGTAAGCCAAACCATGCAAAATTTGCATATGTTGTCCACTAAGAGTAGCTGAGTAAAATTGCAATATGCAAATTAGTGGCGCTGCACTCGGCTTACGTCATCTGCCTGGAGCATAAAAGTCCAAGTTTGAGAGAAAGCACACAAATTTTACTGTGATTGCGACATTGAAAATCTGAGATAGCCAATTCGTAATAATGACCTCTAGGCATCATTTGCCTGAAGAACTACGATGGAGAGCCATCGGGAGACTAGAGGCAGGGCAGAGTCAATCAGAAGTGGCCAGATGGCTAAATGTGAGTCCATCTGTGGTTCATAGACTTTGGAGGCAATTTCAAACCACAGATTCGGCATCTAGGAGGTTCAGTCAAGGACGGCCAACTGTTACGACCAGTGCCGATGACCGATATTTGACATTAAGTGCACGCAGGAATAGAACCGCTACTCCGACACATCTTAGATCCTCTCTTGCTGCAGCCACCGGAAGGTTGGTGTCAACGTCAACTGTGCGCAGAAGGCTCCACGAAGGTGGTCTGTATGCGAGACGACCAGCCATTTGCGTGCCGCTCACATCACGCCATAGGAGAGACCGTTTGCAGTGGGCCCGACAACATGTCCACTGGACGTCAGATCAATGGAGGCCTGTTCTCTTTACGGATGAGTCCAGGTTTAGTCCAGGTTTAGTCTAGAAAGTGACAGTAGACGTTATTTGATATGGAGAGAACCTGGGACCCGTTATCATCCATCAAACATCCGTGAAAGAGATGCATACGGAAGAGGCAGTGTCTGTGTTTGGGGAGGCATATCCTTAGGAGGGCGCACATACCTCCATGTCTTTCCAAGGGGAACCGTGAATGCTCAGGTTTATCGAGACAACATCCTTGATGCTTATGTGCGCCCATATGCCGGGGCAATTGGTGATTGCTTCCTGTTACAGGACGATAATGCAAGACCACACAGAGCTCGCATTGTTGATGATTATCTTCAACAGGAAACAATTACTCGCATGGAGTGGCCAGCTCGATCCCCGGACTTGAATCCTATCGAGCACGTTTGGGATGCTCTAGGGAGGCGTGTATCTGCCATCAATCCGCCCCCTCAGACCCTTGCCACGCTTGCAACTGCTGTACAAGAGCAATGGCTCTCACTTCCTATTGAACTGATAGACCGCATAATTGAAAGCATCACACATCGCTGTTTGTGCTGTATTGCTTCTAGAGGCAATCATATTCCATATTAAAGGTACTTTTTCTATTGCAAACCGATACTTCCAATTTGTTTATTTTATACATGTGCTAATTTCTATACTACTATTAATGTCTGATAATTTCTTTTTATGTTGTTTAATACCTTACTATGTGTTGTATATTGTGGGTAAGTTTCATAAAATTCCATGTGTAATTTCTTGAGTTATCGCGATTTTTGTGAATTTTCCTTAATTTATGATAACCAGTGTATTTTACGATGGCATCATGGCATCGGATCCTTGAATCATGCGTAGCGTAGCATTGCTGTAGTATGTGGTTAAGTGTCTCGGGAACACCGCATCCTCGTCTGCAGTATGTAATCTTGTCACTTCGGCCTGTAGCGGCCCTCGATCTGTTATAGAGGCAGTCATATTTAAGAAGTTGCTTGAGTTCCAGCAGCGCTGGGATTCGAAAGGCTTATATCGTTATTTCCATCAGAGTGAGAAGAGTCAAGTTGCTATTAAAAATCTTTATTCAGACATTATTATAATAAATTACATCAAGGCCCCAACCGCCAAAAGATGGCTAGAGTAAACTAAGCTCACCAACTGGGAGCACATTGCACGGAGTTACAAAAGTTGAAACTTCGGGAGGACAGTCGCGGGGGCAAATCTCCCCTGCTTACATGGGTCAACCCGGTTAAGGGGAGGTTGGAATGACATAGTGAA
The DNA here is from genome assembly GCF_982258835.1 of Parasteatoda tepidariorum. Lineage (NCBI taxonomy): Eukaryota > Metazoa > Arthropoda > Arachnida > Araneae > Theridiidae > Parasteatoda > Parasteatoda tepidariorum. The sequence goes on along the minus strand of NC_141765.1, from coordinate 47,250,388 downwards.
ATAGTAATATAGCTAGTAAGAGTAATACAAGTTAGGATGATGGAGGTAGAATGGCTAGTCTCCATTCTTTACATTAACTCGACCCTAATTAAAGGGGAGGGAAAGACTAACAAAGTGTAGTTAAAGAGTAATACAATTTAGGATGATGGAGGTAGAATGGCAAATCTCCATTCTTTACATTAACTCGACCCTAATTAAAGGGGAGGGAAAGACTAACAAAGTGTAGTTAAAGCAATTATTACCAAAAACGTGCTCAATTATCAAAATAAAAGGTGGTTTTACATAGCAGGTAGGACTTCTCGTTGACAAAACTGGAGCAAGAAGATGGAGTCGGCGTGGATGCGGAATCAGTGGGCCCGTTGGGTCGATCTCATAAAGAAGTTGTAGGTTGACAAGCCTCCGATCAGTACCCTTGTTGAAATGACTGCTAAATCATTCTTCTTGATAAGTCGAAGACTTAAGAGGTCTTCGGCGGACTCCCTAGCCCACAAACCTCGCCAATTCAGCGTTACTCCGATGTACTGGACAGCAGCGACGTTGTAGGTTGTCTTAATGGTGTTGGTTAATCCATCGTCGCTAGCGTAGTAATATATTTTTCGCTTGTTTGCCCTAGAAAGGTCTTCTCCCTCGGACACCACCTGGACATCGATCACCACGGCCAGGTCACCGTAACGGAAGACCAGGTCGGGCTTTCGAAGCCCTAGGGTGCCGAATATATGTGGCTCGGAATGAACTTCGACGTCATGTCTCTCTATACTCCTTTTAATAAAATTTGAGATGGCATTATGACGAGCTATGCGCTTGCCATGGGTTCTTGGACAGACCTGCAGAACGTGTCCAAGGGTTTCGTTTTTGTTACAGCCAGCCCTGCAGGTCCTGTCGGCCACACGGCCACGAGAGGATCTGGTTCTAGTTGGGAGCCCATTTATTCTGAGTTTTACGGTTCTTATATAATCCCTTCCGGAAAGAAACCTATTTCCAGACGCAATCCAATTATTTTGTGATGGCACCAAGGCGGATGATTTCAATGCCCTGCCATCATTCGATTCATACAGCCCGTCTCTAGATATTTCTGAGTGGTGCCTACCAAGATCGAGTCTCCGGGCTTGTAAGGTTTGGGACTCGAGGTATGATTTTACAGATGGAGAATCACGGGCACCAGGACCGAGGTTGCTCCACAATCGATCTAGCCTTAACGCTCTCGATCTAGGGATGGAAAGCCTAAAGGAGGTGACCCCAAGGCCACCATCCTTAATACCAGCATGAATATAATAATTCGGGCAGTCGTGTGGTAGATTTAAGACTCGCCTCACGAACCTCCTGACATTAGCGTCACACCTTTTGAGGGTTTTAGCCGTCGGTCTTGTTAAGATTAGAGCGTGAAGGAACCTGGGCAGAAGAAAATTCCTCAGCCCAAATAATCTCTGTTGTGGTTTTAAAGGAGCAGTTCTGAGTTTTTCTAGTAGATCAGTCAACTCTTCTAATGGCTCGGCAGGCAACAGGCCAGACTTGCTGAACTTCACTCCGAAATATTTAAAGCTCTCTCCGGCCTTAAACGTGGATATTCTTTCGCCATTTATGAGAAATTCATTGTTATTCACCTTTAATTTCTTATTCTTCCCGTCTGGGATCAACGATATGGTAAAAGACTTTTCAGGATTTACTTTCAGATTACATGAGGAAAGCAGTTGGTAAGCTGAGTCAAGAGCGGCTTGTAAACCCGCGGGAGACGAAGCATAGAGGACCAGATCTTCAGCGTAAGCTGAGATCGATACTTCGAAGCCTCCCAAGTCTATCCTGATTATTTCCGTAATCCTCTTGATCACCTGGTCAATCACCAAGTTGAACAGACCTCCAGACAGAGGGTCGCCCTGTCTGGCCCCGCAGGTGGGGTGGAATGCGGGGCTTTCAAAGCCTTCAATGGAGAAGGTGGTGGTTGCGGTCTCGTATAGGGCTGAAATATACTCTATGAACCTGCAGTCAAAATTCAGGTTTTTCAAAATGGCGATGAGCCCCTTGTGGCTTACGGTGTCGAAGGCCTTCCTTAAGTCTAGAGATGCAAGGAAGGTCTTGTTTAGGTTGGTATTTGCATTCCTCAGAACGAAATCAAGCAGGATGATGTTTTGCGCCACTCCGTCCGTGGTCATGAAGCCACGCTGTTCGGGTTGTAAGTCAGCGACAGCAAGGAGTCTTTTCGATATGATCCTGTGGAATACTCTTGTCCATGTTGACGAAATAGAGATCGGACGAAATTCACTCGGCTCAGTAGCCATTTCTTTCTTAGGCAGAAAAAAGGTTCTGCTCTCCACTAATCTATCAGGGACCTTCCCGCATAGGAGGGAGATGTTAAGGACTTTAGCAATGTCCGGCCTCCTGATTTTCTTTAATTGATTCACCTCCGATCCGACGGGACCAGCAGCATTCGAATAAGAACGGAGACCAAGATCGATGTCGTCTACTGAGATCACTTCTGTAAAGACATTCTTTGTTTCGGTACTAGGGTCTTCAAGGAATGTTTGGGTTGGATATTCCTTTTCCCCATGGTTGGAAAGGACTGTCTTCCAAAATTGGAAGAAGTCTTCCGGATCAATAATAGCCCCCTTTGAAGTGGGGTTCAGGATCTCATCAGAGCACCTTTTCCTTGAACGAGAGTACAGTTTCTGGATCTTAGCGTACCTCTCAATTCTAAGTTGCCTATTGGACTTTGGTTTTTCTAATGATCTTTCACCATGGTTTTTCTTAATTCTATCAGAACCTCGATTCTTCTCATTCTTTCTGTTCTTTCCTGGCAAACACAAAAGAGTAGCAAGATCGGCTGCCTGTAGAAGACAGCTAAAATGTTCGAGGTCGGCAAGCTCGTGATGGATTTGTCTAGATTAACAAACGGCTGTCTAGTAGCCGGGTAAGCCTTGACTAAATTTAGTAGGTATTGATAAATTGGCTTTTGATAGTCGTCAAGTTCCGCACAACTGGCGGTGTTTGATTCCTGCGGTATAGGGAATGTGATTCCATTATTCAGCCTGGTTGGAAGGAGGTTCATTGGAATAACCTCAGGAGTGGAGTGGACAGTGGAGGTTCCGCCTAGGTACTCGTCCACTACCTCTAATACTTCCTCAACTCCAATAGGAGTATCGGCAGGTCTTTCAGCATCCCGAATAACTTCGAACAGGGACTCGTGACTTGACTCGCCTAATATTGGTGGCGTCAAGAAATCACTAGCTCTGTCCCCAACTGGCACGGCTCCAGCATTAAAGGTAAAAATGGAGCTTCTCTCGATAGCAGGATTCTCGATGACGTGGTCATGAGGACTAGTGGTTGTTTCTTTTTCGAGTTCTAAGTTTGATTTGTCCTCTTCTTGGATAGAGGGAGTACTCGTTACAGAGGAAGTGGGCTGTTCGACCACTTGACTCATAGATGGTTCAACAGTCTCAATGTCGGCGGTGGGTCGCCAGGCATTGGCGAGTAACTCGTCTGACGAATGTCGCCTTTTAATACTTCGTTTCCTCTTAGTCATAATCTCGCTCAGTGTTTCTTTATAGACTTTTTGCTTTCTGTGCGATTTTACACTCTCTAGGCTGCGGCTTGGAAAGAAAGCCGAGAGGTATTCATTCATAAACCTGACTGAATCAGGTGCTTCGGCCTCGCGAGAAGCGAGTAGCTTAGTCTCTTCGGCAGACCACCGAACTTTTTTGCTTGGTACATTTATCATATCATTATAGATGACAGGGTGCCTAACCCGCATGTGCTGTGACAAGCCTCTCTTTGTTCCAAACGAACTAGAGCACTCCGCGCAGTTGACACCGGCGGCTGCGGCCATTCTTCGTTGCGACTGGGCAATGACCTAGACGCAGAACTCACTACAACAACGTCTCGAACGAAGGTAAACCTCGAGGAAATTCCAGGAGGAGTTCGGGGAAAACCTGCACTTAGTTTCTTCCGACCCGAGGGCCGGAATTATCCAGGGCGAACCTGGGGGCGTTTACTCCCCGGAGGTGGCAGGTCCCCTCGTGATTTTAGAGGCTTGGGCTAGTCAGTATCACGTGCGCAAATCAAGGACAAAGTCCAAAATCCGCACACGCGATCAAATTTTTTCAATAAAAGAAAAAAAACCTGATAGCTATCTTACGCATAAAATCACTATGAAATGAATCACTCGCCCCAAATTGATGGGGCGAGTGATTCATTGAAATTGATTTGGGATCCTTGAATCATGCGTAGCGTAGCATTGCTGTAATATGTGGTTAAGTGTCTCGGGAACACCGCAACCTCGTCTGCAGTATGTAATCTTGTCACTTCGGCCTGTAGCGGCCCTCGATCTGTTATAGAGGCAGTCATATTTAAGAAGTTGCTTGAGTTCCAGCAGCGCTGGGATTCGAAAGGCTTATATCGTTATTTCCATCAGAGTGAGAAGAGTCAAGTTGCTATTAAATCACATTTATTGAGACATTATTCATTAAAACTACAGCAAAACCCCAACCGCCGAAGGGCGGCACGGAGTTATAGAAAAAAAGCTCACCAACTGGGAGCGAACAATAGCATTGAGTTACAAAAGTTCCCTCGGGCAGACGTGAGGACTGTCGAAGGGGCAAATCTCCCCTGCTCACAACGCTCGACCCAAACCAGAGGCATGGGGAGAATGATGTTATAAATTAAAAGACATAGTACTAAAATTTGTTACATAGAATAGTTGAAATTTTCATGAGACGGCCAATCTCCGTCACTCACAGAGCTCAACCCGATTAAGGGGAGGTTTGTATTTACATATGTTAAACCAGTTGGAAATGTTACAAATCTAGATGACATTTTTATAGGGTGGCAAATCCCCACCCTTTCCATGAATTCGACCCTAAGATATAGGGGAGGGAGAGAATAATAAACATTTGTGGAATAAAAACTACTTAAAAACTTTTAAATACATGTATGAAAAGAGTGGTGGAGTTTACAGAGACAGTACGGCATATCTTCATATGGAACCGGACAAAAGCAAGTAGATGTCGGCAGGAGTCAGTTGGACCGTTGAGCGGACCTCATGAAGAAGTTGTATGATGAAAGGCCACCTATAAGGACTCTGGTTGATATCACTGCCAAGTCGCTCTTTCTAATAAGGCGAACACTCAGGAGGTCTTCAGCAGATTCCTTGGCCCACAGTCCGCGCCAGTTTAGAGTAGCTCCGACGTACTGGACTGATGTGACGCCATATATGGTCTTGATGGAATTGGTAAGACCATCGTCGCAGGCATAATAATCTATCTTCCTTCTATTCGCTCGAGATAGGTCTTCACTCTCCGACACCACCTGGACATCAATCACCACGAACAGGTCTCCATAACGGAAGACCAGGTCGGGTTTTCGAAGTCCAAAGGTGCCGATTATGTGTGGTTCTGAGTGGACCTCCAAGTCGTGTCTCTCGATGCTCCTCTTTATGTAATTCGAGATGGCATTGTGTTCTTGGCGTTTCTCGTGTGTTCTTGGACAGATCTGCAGGATGTGCCCAAGGGTTTCATTTTTGCTACACCCCGCTCTGCAGGATCTGTCCGCCACACGGCCACGTGAGGATCTTGTCCTGGTTGGAAGCCCATTGATCCTAAGTTTGACTGCTCTAATATAGTCCTTACCGGACAAGAATTTATTGCCTGAAGATATCCAGGAGTTTTGTGTGGGCACTAAGGCAGACGTTCTTAAAGCTCTGCCGTCATTCGATCCGTTTAGACCATCATTCGATATTTCAGAGTGATGTCTACCGATATCAAGGCGACGGGCTTGTAATGTCTGGGACTCTAGGTAAGCTTTCACCGAAGGGGCCTCGCTAGCTTTCGGACCTAAGCTACTCCACAGTCCATCGAGTCTCAGAGCTCTCGTTCGTGGGATTGAGAGTCTTAATGAGGTAATCCCTAAGCCCCCATCTTTAACACCGGCATGAATGTATTGATTTGGAGTGTCGTGAGGTAAGTTAGTTATTCGTCTCACAAATCTTCGTGTCACACTTCTTAAGGGTTTTAGCGACCGGTCTAGTCAATGTCAGTGCATGGAGAAACTTCGGTATTAGAAAGTTTCTCAATCCAAATAATCGCTGCTGGGGCTTTAGCGGCGCAATTCTAAGTTTTTCAATCAGGTTGCTTAACTCTTCAGACGGCTCAGCTGGTAAAAGACCAGACTTGCCGAACTTTACTCCCAAATACTTGAAACTTTCACCCGCTGTGAAAGTAGAGATCTTCTCACCATTAATGAAGAAGGTAGTATCACTCAATTTCAGTTTCTTATTCTTACCATCTGGGATTAATGAGAGTGTGAAATATTTTGCGGGGTTAATTTTAAGGTTGCAGGAGGTTAGCAGCTGATTAGCTGCGTCAAGGGCAGCTTGCAATCCGGTGGGAGACGACGCAAATAATATCAAGTCGTCCGCATATGCAGAGGTCGAAACCTCAAAACCGCCCAAATCGATCATGATGATTTCCTTTATCTTTTTGATTGCCTGGTCGATTACTAAATTAAAAAGGCACCCAGACAGGGGATCACCCTGTCGGACCCAGCAGGTAGGATGGAACGTGGGGCTTTCTCGACCATCAACAGAGAACGTCGTCGATGCAGTATCGTAAAGCGATGCAATGTAGTCAACGAATCTGCGATCAAAATTCAAGTGTATAAGTATGGCAATAAGTCCTTTATGACTCACCGAGTCAAACGCTTTCCTGAGGTCAAGGGATGCAAGGAAAGTTTTCTTTAAGCTCGTATTTGCATTTCTTAACACAAAGTCCAAGAGGATGATGTTTTGGGCTACTCCGTCTGTGTTAAGGAAGCCACGCTGTTCCGGTTGAAGGTTCGCAACAGCAATTAGTCTCTTCGAAAGGATCCTGTGAAAGACTCTGGTCCAAGTGGACGATATCGATATAGGGCGGAATTCGCCGGGGTCAGAGGCTTTCTTGATCTTGGGCAAGAAGAACGTTCTGCTTTCGACTAACCTGTCCGGCACTCTTCCACAAAGAAGAAAGATGTTTAGAACCTTGGCTATATCGGATCTTCTAAGCCTCTTCAGTTGAATAAGTACCGAACCATCAGGTCCGGCCGCATTTGAATAGGAGCGCAATCCAAGATCGATATCATCGACCGAAATTGCTTCTGTAAAAACACACTTGGTTTTGTGATTCTGTCCAAAATTGGAAGAAGTCCTCCGGGTCCTTGATTATTGTCCCCTTCGACGTGGGGTTCAGAATCTCGTCGAAACATCTCTTTCTCGACCTAGAATACAATTTTTGGATCTTAGAATAACTCTCGGCTTTTATTTGCCTCTTAGACCTAGGACCAGTCCTTGGCTTTATCCCAAAACGCCTATCGTGTTTATCAATTTCATGTGTTTTGACTTTTCTTGATAAACTCTTAGGTAGACATGAAAAAGTGGCCAAATCGGCAGCCTGTAGAAGGCAACTTAGGCTTGTATTCGACAGGTTTAGAATAGCCTCATCGAGTTCAACGAATGGCTGTTTGTTTGCCAGGTAGGCCGCCACTACTATGTTTCTGAGGTATCGATAGATAAGCTCATGATTATCATCGAGTTCTGCACAACGTGCTATCTCACCATTCTGGGGTACTGGGAATGTAATTCCAGCATTTGGTCTAGATGGGAGAAGGTTCATCGGAGTAATCCCAGCAGGGGAGTGAGACGCAGGAGTGGAACCAAAATAGGCATCCACTACACCGATGACCTCCTCAACGCCAATTGGAGTATCGATTGGTTTATCGGCGTCCCGTAAAGCCTCAAACAACGACTCATTACTCGATTCGCCTAAAGTAGGCGGAGTTATAATATCGCTAACTCTGTCGCCAACCAGAACCTCACCGGCGTTGAACGTGAAAATGGAATTTCTTTTAAGGGTTATATTTTCAACCTCATGATCAGTAACAGTAGGAGTTGTTTCAGTTCCTAAACCAGAGTTCGACTCGACCTCATCATCATGGACGGAGGGAGTACTACTTAAGGAAGCTCTGAACGATTTTAATGTTCGAACAGTTACTGGTTCCTCGTCAACGACATCGGCGGTTGGTCGCCATGCATCGACGATTGACTCGTCGGACGAGCGCCGTCTCTTTGTGCTCAGTTTCTTTCTGGTCTTTAACTCATTAAGCATTTCTCTATAGATCTTCTGCTTACGATGGGATTTGATGCTCTCAAGGCTTCGATGAGGAAAGAAGGCAGAGAGGTATTCATTCATGAATCTAACATTGTCTGGAGAATCAGCCTCTCGAGTGGCAAGCAACTTCGACTCCTCGGTAGTCCATCGTATTTTCTTACAAGGAATGTTGATCTTGTCATTATAAATAGCTGGGTGTCGAACCCTCATAAGTTGGGAAAGTCCTCTCTTAGTCCCAAAGGAACAATCGCACTCCGTGCAACTAACGCCGGCGGCTGTGGCCATTCTTCGTCACGGCTAGGAAAGACCTAGACGTAGTGCTCACTGCTACAACGGCTAGTACGAAGACACACCTCGAGGGAATCCCAGGAGGGATTCTGGGTTGCCTGCCCTTAGTTTCTTCCGACCCGAGGGCCGGAAATATCCAGGGCGAACCTGGGGGCGTTTACTCCCCGGAGGTGGCAGGTCCCCTAGCGATCTCAGAGGCTAGGGCTTCTCAGTATCGAAAGTGCAGATCAAGGACAAAGTCCCAAATCCGCACACACGATCAAATTTTTCCTTAAAAAAGAAAAAAACCTGAAAAGCTGTATTACGCATGAAAAAAAATTGCTTTGAAATCAATCACTCGCCCCAAAAGAGAAGAGTCAAGTTGCTATTTTTTTTTGATCAAGCTACAGAAAACAACAACAAATAACAAACAGTAACTGACCAATTACGCACTGAAGAAGTGCTCACAAATAACAAAAGTACCTCAACTTCAACATATCACATTTTACATCTCCGCCATTTGGCGGTCATAGAGCCATGTTTTCTCCATATATTTATCCCACCAATTAGAGTCCTTGTACTTAGGATTTTGATATACTTCTTGGATATCAAGTTAAAACCAAGTAGGGAGGCGATTGACTTCTCAGAGGGGATCCCCTTCCAATTGACTGTTAGGGAAGTAGTAAAAGGGCCTTGCGCACGAGTACCACTAAGGTGGGTTGCAAGTTTCCTATATTTATTAACTTTTTCCTCGTGGGCCCTATTTAGATCTAACTGATGATTTATGACCTGGGCGTCAATGATGATAGTATTCCTCTCGTTGTAAACCACCAAGTCGGGTTTTAGATCCCCTTCCGGAAATTGATAGATCGATTCCTTTATAACGGTAAATCCTCGGTTGTCAGCTGATCTTGCGAGGTATTTGACCAGTGCATCGTGGCGTGTGATCCTCGTTTGATGTGATGTGTAGCATTGCTGCAGAATATGGTTCAGAGTTTCGGATTGACCGCACCCCCTTCTGCAGCAATTGTTTTTACTGGGACGCCCACGGGCGGCTCTGGATCTGTTAAAGAGTTGTTCAAAACGAAGATGCAAACAGCTCACGAAGTATTTTCCTGATAGGAAACGGTTTCCATCGGAAATCCACCGATTAGTTGACTTGAACTTATTGCTGGCATTTAACCCTTTACCATCTATTCTAGAATACAGGTCCCTTTTGAACATCTGGTGGATCTTCTTTGTTGAGTCTAGTACTTTGCCCATGTGGTTTAATTGAGCCCGGGTTCTTTCATTATCCAAACTTGTCCTTTTCAGGGCTAGGAGAGGGATTAACCATCTCAAGGAGACGACACCTAGGCCACCGTCAGCCACATTGGCGTAGAAGATGCTATTGGGAGAATCGTGTTGGAAATGTAAAATTTTCCTAAGGGATTTTCTTACCAGAGTGTCTAATTTCCTTAAATGTCCAAGATGTATTTTCGAGAATGTAAGACTATGGAGGAATTTAGGGATGACGTGGTTATTTAAAAGGAACAGCTTCTGTTGAGGCTTAAGTGGTGCATGTTCTAGCTTCGAAAGCATATCTCTTAGGTCTGAACTTACGCATTCCGATCTTCCATTTGGTGTATAGTTGACACCAAGGTAACGGAAAACTTTGCCGAGGCCAGCTCTAGGCAAAGGTCTATTGTAGACTTCTATTGTTCCCCTGGCGTCAAAGAGGACCTTTTTAAGGTGACCCTCACCTTTCCATGCAAAATGAAAAGATTTTGAAAGATTAATCTTCAAGCCTGAGTTGGTAAGGATCGAAGTAATCTGGGTAACCAGTCGCTGGAGGGCTTTTATATCCTGGCCTATAAGAACGAAAGAGTCCTGGCCCAAAGAGTCAAGAGTGAGAAGAGTCAAGTTGCTATAAAAATCTTTATTAAGACATTATTATATTACAACAAGGCCCCAGCCGCCAAAAGACGGCTAGAGTGAACAAAGCTCACCAACTGGGAGCACATGCACGGAGTTACAGTAAGATGAGACTCTCGGGAGGACAGTTGCGGGGGCAAATCTCCCCTGCTTACATGGCTCTACCCGGTTAAGGGGAGGTTGGAATGACATGAACATAGTTAACAAGAGTAGTACAAATGAGGAACTGGGGGCAGAATGGCTAGTCCCCATTCTTTACATAGGCTCGACCCTCATTAAAAGGGGAGAATAGACTAACAGAGTATAGTTAAGGGGTTATACAAGTTTTACTTAGGCTCAACCCTAATTAAAGTACAAATGAGGAATTGGGGGCAGAATGGCTAGTCCCCATTCTTTACATAAGCTCGACCCTCATTAAAGGGGAAGATAGATTAACAGAGTGTAGTTAAAGGGTTATACAAGTTTTACATTGGCTCGACCCTAATTAAAGGGGAGGGAAAGACGAACATTGCAGGTAGGACTTCTTTGTTGTCAACACTGGAGCAAGAAGATGGAGTAGGCGTGGATGCGGGATCAGTGGGCCCGTTGGGTCGATCTCATAAAGAATTTGTAGGTTGACAAACCTCCGATCAGTACCCTTGTTGCAATCACTGCCAAATCACTCTTCTTGATTAGTCGAAGACTTAAGAGGTCTTCGGCGGGCTCCCTAGCCCACAAACCTCGCCAGTTCTGCGTTACTCCAATGTACTGGACAGCAGCGACGTTGTAGGTTGTCTTAATGGTGTTGGTTAATCCATCGTCGCTTGCGTAGTAATCTATTTTCCGCTTATTTGCCTTAGAAAGGTCTTCTCCCTCGGACACCACCTGGACATCGATCACCACGGCCAGGTCACCAAAACGGAAGACCAGGTCGGGCTTTCGAAGTCCAAGGGTGCCGAATATGTGTGGCTCGGAATGAACTTCAACGTCATGCCTCTCAATACTCCTTTTAATAAAGTTTGAGATGGCATTATGGCGTGCTATGCGCTTGCCATGACTTCTAGGACAGACCTGTAGGACGTGTCCAAGGGTTTCGTTTTTGCTGCAGCCAGCTCTGCAGGTTCTATCGGCCACCCGGCCACGAGAGGATCTGGTTCTAGTTCGGAGTCATTTATTCCGAGTTTTACGGCTCTTATATAATCCCTTCCGGAAAGAAACCTATTTCCAGATGCAATCCAATTATTTTGTGATGGCGCCAAGGCGGATGATTTCAATGCCCTGTCATCATTTGATTCATACAGTTTGTCTTTACAGTTTGTCTTGTACAGTTTGTCTCTGGCTACCTCCAAGTGGTGCCTACCAGGGTCGAGTCTCCGAGCTTGTAAGGATTGGAACTCGAGGTATGATTTAACAGATGGAGAATCACGGGCGCCAGGACCGAGGTTGCTCCATAATCGATCTAGCCTTAACGCTCTCGATCTGGGGATGGAGAGCCTAAAGGAGGTGACCCCTAGGCCACCATCCTTAACACCAGCATGAATATAATAGTTCGGGCAATCGTGTGGTAGATTTAAGACTCGCCTCACGAACCGTCTGACGTTGGCGTCACACTTTTTGAGGGTTTTGGCCGTCGGTCTTGTCAAAATAAGAGAGTGAAGGAATCTGGGCAGAAGGAAATTTCTCAGCCCGAATAATCTCTGTTGTGGCTTTAAGGGAGCAGTTCTGAGTTTTTCTAATAGTTCAATCAACTCTTCAATTGGCTCGGCTGGTAATAGGCCAGACTTGCTGAACCTCACTCCGAGGTACTTAAAGCTCTCTCCGGCCTTAAACGTGGATATTCTTTCGCCGTTTATGAGGAATTCATTATCATTCACCTTTAATTTCTTATTTTTCCCATCTGGGATCAACGATATGGTAAAAGACTTCTCAGGATTTACTTTCAGATTACATGAGGAAAGCAGTTGGTAAGCTGAGTCAAGAGCGGCTTGTAAGCCTGCGGGAGACGAAGCAAAGAGGACCAGATCATCAGCGTAAGCTGAGATCGATACTTCGAAGCCTCCCAAATCTATCCTGATTATTTCCTTAATCCTCTTGATCACCTGGTCTATTACCAGGTTGAACAGACCACCAGACAGAGGGTCTCCTTGTCTGACCCCGCAGGTAGGATGGAATGCGGGGCTTTCAACGCCTTCAATGGAGAAGGTGGTGGTTGCAGTCTCGTATAGGGCTGAAATATACTCAATGAACCTGTGATCAAAATTCAGGTTTTTCAGATTGGCGAAGAGCCCCTTATGGCTTACAGAATCGAACGCCTTCCTTAAGTCTAAGGATGCCAGTAAGGTTTTGTTTAGGTTCGTGTTTGCGTTCCTCAGAACGAAATCAAGCAGGATGACGTTTTGCGCTACTCCGTCCGTGGTCATGAAGCCTCGCTGTTCGGGTTGTAAGTCTGCGACAGCTAGGATTCTTTTTGATATGATCCTGTGGAATACTCTTGTCCATGTTGACGAAATAGAGATCGGACGAAATTCACTCGGCTCAGTAGCCATTTCTTTCTTAGGCAGAAAAAAGGTTCTGCTCTCCACTAGTCTATCAGGGACTTTCCCGCAAAGAAGAAAAATGTTTAGGACTTTAGCAATGTCCGGCCTCCTGAGCTTCTTTAATTGGTTCAGTACCGAACCATCCGGACCGGCAGCATTCGAATAAGAACGGAGACCAAGATCAATGTCGTCCACTGAGATCACCTCTGGAAAGACGTTCTTTGTTTCGGTGCTAGGGTCTTCAAGGAATGTTTGAGTCGGATATTCCTTTTCCCCATGGTTTGAAAGAATGGTTTTCCAAAATTGGAAGAAACCGTTCGCTTGGCGCAGCATGTCCTCCTTTGGACTTTGTGCCATTAAACCCCACATTCAATCAATCAACCAAAATTGGAAGAAGTCTTCAGGGTCAATAGTAGTCCCCTTTGAAGTGGGGTTCAGGATCTCATCAAAGCACCTTTTCCTCGAACGAGAGTACAGTTTTTGGGTTTTCGCGTACCTCTCGATTCTAAGTTGCCTTTTGGACTTAGGTTTTTCTACTGGTCTTTCACCATGGTTTGCCTTAACTTTATCAGAGCCACGAATCTTCTCGTTCTTTCTGATCTTTCCTGGCAAACACAAGTAGGTAGCCAGATCGGCTGCTTGTAAAAGACAGCTCAAGTTTGAGGTCGGCAAACTCATGATGGATTTGTCTAGATCAACAAACGGCTGTCTAGTAGCCGGGTAAGCCTCGACTAAATTTAGTAGGTATTGATAAATTGGCTTTTGAGAGTCGTCGAGTTCCGCACAACTGGCAGTTCTTGATTCCTGTGGTATCGGGAATGTGATACCATTATTCAACCTGGTTGGAAGGAGGTTCATTGGAATAACCTCTGGAGTGGAGTGGACAGTGAAGGTTTCGCCTAGGTACTCGTCCACTACCTCTAATACTTCCTCGACTCCAATAGGAGTATCTGCAGGTCTTTCGGCATCCCGAATATCTTCGAACAGGGACTCGTCACTTGATTCGCCTAATATTGGTGGCGTCAAGAGATCACTAGCTCTGTCACCAACTGACACGGTTCCCGCATTAAAGGTAAAAATGGAGCTTCTCTCGATAGCAGGGTTCTCAATGACGTGGTCATGAGGACTCGTAGTTGTTTCATTTTCGAGTTCCAAGTTCGATTTGTCCTCTTCTTGGATGGAGGGAGCACTCGCTACAGGGGAAATGGGCTGTTCGACCTCTTGACTCACAGATTGATCAAGAGTCTCAATGTCGGCGGTGGGTCGCCAGGCATTGACGAGTAACTCGTCTGACGAATGACGCCTTTTAAAACTTCGTCTCCTCTTAGTCATAATTTCATTCAGCATTTCTTTATAGACTTTTTGTTTTCTATGCGATTTTATACTCTCTAGGCTCCGGCTTGGAAAGAAAGCCGAGAGGTTCATTCATAAACCTGACTGAATCAGGTGCTTCGGCCTCGCGAGAAGCGAGTAGCTTAGTCTCTTCGGCAGACCACCGAACTTTTTTGCTTGGTACATTTATCATATCATTATAGATGATAGGGTGTCTAACCCGCATGTGCTGTGACAACCCTCTCTTTTTTCCAAACGAACTGGAGCACTCCGTGCAGTTGACACCGGCGGCTGCGGCCATTCTTCGTTGCGACTAGGCAATGACCTAGACGCAGAACTCGCTACAACAACGCCTCGAACGAGGGTAAACCTCGAGGTAGGTAAATCCAGGAGGAGTTCGGGGAAAACCTGCACTTAGTTTCTTCCGACCCGAGGGCCGGAATTATCCAGGGCGAACCTGGGGGCGTTTACTCCCCGGAGGTAGCAGGTCCCCTCGTGATTTTAGAGGCTTGGGCTAATCAGTATCACGTGCGCAAATCAAGGACAAAGTCCAAAATCCGCACACGCGATCAAAATTTTTTCAAAAACGAAAAAATAATAAACGAAAAATTATATGAAAATAATAATTTATAAGAACGAAAGAGTCCTGGCCCAAAGAGTCAAGAGTGAGAAGAGTCAAGGTGCTATAAAATCTATTTATTAGACATTATCAAGTTTAATACATTCAAAGTCTCTGAATAGACTGCAATTAATTACAAAGAACGCTAACAAAATTAAGAACAATAAATACAACATGACTCGACCCTTCAGAGAGGGGAGGAAGAGGAGCTACAAGCATGGGGAATACATATTTGAGACATTACAAAAATAGATGAAATTATTCAGAGGGGCAAATCCCCCCTCTTTACATGGCTCGACCCGAAGGGAGACGAAGATGTTAACAATTAATGACGTAGTTATTAACTGGCGACATGCACAGAAGAAATAGAATTATCAAGAGAGGCAAATCCCCTCTCTTTACAACACTCAACCCGAAGGGAGGCAAAGGTGTTAACAGCTAAAGACCTATTAATTATTAAAACAATAATCTGGAACTTAAATTATTGACAAAAGAATTGTGACAAAGTCCAAGTGTTACAATTATCGGTTGCGCTGGACACATCGGTTGCTCGTCCTTGCTGTTGACCTGTTGAACATCCGGTAGCCGGCCAATCCACCAATTATTATTCTCGTGGAGGTCACTGGAATATCAGACCTGGAAATCAACCCCAGGCCCAGCAAGTCTCTAGCACTTTGCGGTGCCCAGACGCCTCTCCAGTTGAGTGTAACGGCGATGACAACGACCTCATCAGCCCCGTAGATGGTTTTAAGGCTAGCGACCAATCCAAGGTCTGAGGCGTAATAGTCGGCCTTTCTGCAATTGGCTTTATGGAGGTTTTCGCTGTCGGATACCACCTGGGCATCAATTACGATAACCCGATCCTCAAGTTTGAAAACCAGGTCCGGCTTTCGACGCCCATGCGAACCCATAATGTGTGGTTCTTCATGCACTTCTAAGTTGAGACGCTCAATTGCTCGTTTCAGGTATCTAACTAGGGTATCGTGCCTGTTTATTCTCTTACCGTGGGTTCTAGGGCAGACTTGTAGTATGTGATTTAAGGTTTCCTTTTTATTACATCCTGCCCTGCAGAAGCGGTCACTTGCTCTGCCTCTCGCCAATCTCGACCTCGTAGGCAGGGCGTTGATCCGCAATTTGGTTGCCCATATGAAATCACGCCCGGAAAGGAATTTGTTCCCAGAAGAGATCCAAGAGTGCTGTTGCGGAACTGCTTCGGAGTTCTTGAGCCCCATTCCATCCACTGCGGAATGCAATGACCTCTTTGCTAACGCTTTGTGATCCTCACCACCGTCGAGTCTCCTCGCTTGGTGGGTCTGGCACTCGAGGTACTCTTTCACCAATGTCGACTTTGAGGCATCGAGGCCTAAATCTCGCCACAGGCGGTCTATTCTTAAGGCTCTCATCCTGGGGATGGATAGCCTGAATGATGTTACCCCAAGTCCGCCATCTCTAACGGCTGCATGGACATAGGCATTTGGACAATCGTGAGGGAGGTTTAGTATCAACCTCACGAATTGTCGCACGACAACATCGGCCTTCTTTAGAATACGGGCCAAAGGTCTTGATAGTACTAACTCATGAATAAACTTAGTCAGAACAAAATTTCTCAAGCCGAAAAGCTTTTGCTGCGGCTTCAAAGACGCCTTACGCAACAGTTCAAAAGTAGAGTCAAGTTGCTATTTTTTTTTTTTGACTAGCTAACAAACATATAACAATTAACAAAATCACTAGTCAAAGTTTGCACACTAAGTAGTGCTCACTAAAACAATGATACAGGGAACGAACTTCTCTTACATTTTCCATCTCCTGCCAGAGCAGGTCATTTGACCATGTCTTTTCCACGCAGCCACACCACCAATTATGATTCTTGAGCTGAGTACTTTAAGGTCTTTCTTCGATATAATCTTTAGACCTAGTAGCGCGGCAATGGACTTGTCCGCAGGTATGCCTTTCCAGTTAAACGTTAGGGATGTTATGTACGGTCCTTCTGCTCTTAATCCATTTAACTGGCTCTTGAGCTTCTCATATTTGTCCACTTTGTTCTGATGCGCCCTGTTAAGATTCATTTGGTTATTTACAATTTGGACGTCTACCACATATGTGCACCTGTCGCTGTACATAACTAGGTCCGGCTTCAAATCACCCTGAGGGTGATGGAATCTTTGTTCAATCTGCGTAGTTAATCCACGTTGATTAGCGCCCCTTGCTACTATGTACTTGACTATGGCGTCATGGCGTTGAATCCTGGATTCATGTGTGGCGTAACATTGTTGAATTATATGATTAAGCGTCTCGGGGGTTCCGCATCCTCGTCTGCAATATGAAACTTTATCTCCTCGGCCCCTAGCGGCCCTTGACCTATTAAATAAGCAATCATATCTTAGCTGTAGGCTACTGACGGAGTCTCTGCCACTTAAGAAGCTTGTACCATAATCGACCCACTTGTGTGTCGAACTGAATTTTTGGCTTTGCTCTAGACCCTTTCCATCGATTCTTCCGTATAGATCTTTCTTAAACATTGTGTTCACCTTCGACGTTGAGTCTAGTATCTTCCCTCCGTGGCTGAGTTGCGCTCTGGTTCTTTGTCTGTTGGTGGTTGATCTCTGTAAAGCTGTCAACGGAATGGACCATCTAAAGGATGGCACTCCCAACCCACCATCTGCGACTTTGGCATGGAAGACACTATTGGGCGTGTCATGCTGCAAATGAAGGCATTTGCGCAAAAATCTTCTCACACATGCATCCAATTTCTTCAAGTGGCCTATATGGATCTTCAAAAAGGTTAACGCATGTGTGTATTTTGGAATTAAGTTGGTTTTTAGAATATATAACTTCTGTTGTGGTTTTAGATATGCCTTTTCAAGTTGAGTTAGTCTTGCTTTAAGGTCTTTGTCCGGGCATTGGATTCTTCCACTCGGTGTGAATGTCACTCCAAGGTACTTGAAGGTGCTCCCTAAGCCAGCTCTAGGTATTGTTCTGCCTCCAATCCGGATGCTTTGCCTTGCGTCATAGACATTCCTTTTGTTATGGCCATCCCCTTTCCAAGCGAAATAGAATGATTTCTTGATGTTTATATGTAGGCCGGAGGTTGTCATGATGGGGTGGATCCTATCCAACATTTTCTGTCCCCTGAGGGGGTTTACCTTCTTTAGGTAAACACAGGGAGTCACGCCCCGGGGTACCCTAGTGATCTGTCCTCCCTTCCGTTTCCTCTCCCTTTTCTCCCACTTTCTCCTTTCACTTCCCCCTTGTCGTGGTTGCCACATTAACTGGTGAGGGCTTTTTGTCTGTGTTCGATTACCACCCTGTTGTATCGGACTCAGATGGGAAGAGACCACCCGCGTGTTTGCCGTGCGTGGAGACCCGTGTCCCTGGAAAAGGGGATCCTGGCAGTTGAGGGGCATCCTGGTACCCCAATACACTGCTTCGGCCCGTGCTTCAGGTAAACGGGAGGTGCATATTGGCCTGTATGCATCAACCGGCTAGTCACGACCGTCATCAGTTGGCTAGGGTCAAGTCCGGGGTCACTTACTGGGCACCTCGTTAAGGGTGGAGGCTGCTTCAGGGGTGACTCGCGGACGTATAGCTATTGGTTAGCATCGGTGTCAAGTTACTCATTTTTGTTACTTGCATCCCCCATGTAGGACTCCCGCTGATAGTGGAAGTATTTTGAAATTTTCTATGGCTGAAAATAGAGGCAAGGTGTTTAGTTCTGCACACCATAGCAAAAACAGCGGAACAACCCCTTTACCGTTAGAACACGCTCGATATATCATAATAAGTTTGACAAATCCAACTGTTCCAAACACTTCGTTTGCGAAAGTCTCGCCATTTTTAATCCACAAGGCTCTTCTGTCAGTATTGGGAGAAGTAGCTTCTGTGAAAAAATTGCGTTCGGGTGACCTTTTAGTTGAGGTCTCCGAAAAACAAGCTGCTATATTATCCACATGCGAGAAAATCTGCTCATTTACAGTAACTGTCTCCCCTCATAAAACTCTCAACACTTCACGAGGTGTAATATCACAATCAGAATTCCTCGATGATGAAGAGGAAACTATCGCTGAAGAATTAAAAGAACAACATGTAACTGCTGTCCGTAGAATTAAGATACGTAGGGATGGTAAACTTATCCCAACGAAACATCTGATTCTTACTTTTGACACGCCGAAACTACCATCTTCGGTTAAGCTTGCCTGGCATAACTGCCCCATACGACCATATGTGCCAAACCCATTAAGGTGCTTTCAGTGCCAAAGGTTTGGCCATTCTAAAACATCTTGTCGTAGCAAGCCAATTTGTGCCCACTGCTCTGGTTTTGACCATAGTGACACTTCCTGTGAGCTGCCAGCCCTTTGCAGTAACTGCAATGGCGCGCATGCAGCATACTCCAGGAACTGCCCAAAATGGTCCCAAGAGAAAGAAATACAAAGTATAAAAGTGTTGCAAAATGTTACGTTCAGTGAAGCTCGCCGGATAGTCACCGCCCGTACTCCTCGCCCGGGTGTATCCTATTCCGCGGCTACTAAAATTTCATATAATTCAGTGAGCACTCAAACAGATAATCTACCAGCCCCTCCCTCACAGCCCAAAAATCAAAAAATTCCGATTCCATTGACACAGAGCAACAAAAAGCCCATATTTAATTTTACTGGACCTTCAGCACCTCGTAGACCTGTCTCAACATCTCCTCCACCTACAAAAGCATCTCGGACAGATTTCTCAGTGAAGCCTCGGCCTGACTTTACGCAGCGCTCGAAGTCAAAACTCCCTCCTAGCGAAAAACCGGGACTCACCCGGAAGAAGAAAAATCCTAAATTTAATCAGTACTCTAATCAATCTGCTTCTGCTATTGCACAGAAGGCGGATGATATTTTAACGTTACATCCTTCAGAAGATGAATCGCTTTTTGATGAACTTCCGATGGATGACGCACCTCCATCCACATCTACTTCTACATCCAAGAAAAAGAAATAATGACAATTTCCCTTATTTCTTGGAACTGTCGCAGTGCAAGAAATAAAATCTCTGATATCAGAGATATTGTATCTAAATATCAACCTTTATGTCTTGCGCTTCAAGAAACTTTTTTGGTTTCATCAGACAATTTTAAACTTCGCAACTATGTCTGCCATCGAAAGGATTGCGTTGATACTAATCGACCTAGCGGTGGTGTTGCAATATTAATCTCTACAAGTTTCCCATCATCTCTCATTTCATTGTCGACTCCATTACAGGCTGTTGCCGTTCAAATTTACGTTAATATCTCCATTACAATCTGCTCTGTTTACTTACCTCCACATGCCGCTATAACTCAAATCGATTTAAACTCATTGATTCATCAACTGCCCACACCTTTTCTACTATTAGGGGATTTTAATGGTCACAGCGAATTATGGGGTAGTTCCGACTCCAATGCACGCGGATGTCAAATAGAAAGACTCATTATTGAGCATAACTTATGTTTACTGAATCAAGGAGAGGACACATATTTTCATGCACCCACACAGACTTTCCATTGCATTGATTTAGCTTTATGTTCACCGGCAATTTTACCATTCTCACAACTCTCAGTTGATGATGACCTTCATAACAGCGACCACTTTCCTGTCATCATTTCATATTCATCTACTAGTAATATCACTCCTAGACCCTCTGTCTTCATATATCATCATGCTGATTGGAGTCTCTTTAATCAGCTTGCTGATATCACTGAAGATATGGTTAACTCTAGCAATATAAGTGATGCAGTTGAAAACGTAACTTCGGTCATAATGCATGCTGCCGAAGTTAGCATACCGAAAACATCTACCTCTCTTCCCCGTCACCGCCGACCATGGTGGAATGCCGATTGCTCTGCGGCTCGCAAAGAGAAGCAGAGATTGTGGAACATCTTCCGTCGCTATCCAACAAACACTAATTTTGTGGCTTTTAAACGAGCTAGAGCTTTCTTTCGTAGAACAAGGCGCCAAAGTCAAAGGGAGTCTTGGAAGCGTTACGTTTCATCTATCACATCTACAACGTCTCCCAGACAAGTCTGGTCGAGAGTTAAAAAGGCGAATGGTATGTACCGTGAATTCCATCTTCCGGTATTTGAAAGACACGGTACTATTTACTCAGATCCTGTAGATGTGAGTAACATCCTAGGTGAAGCTTTTGCTGCCGTCTCCAGTCCTGACAGTTACAGCCGAGCGTTTCAAAGCCATAAGCGCGTTGCGGAAAAAAATAAACTAAATTTTGTGACTCGACAGCAACTGCAGTATAATCAACCATTTACTTTTACAGAATTACTACGAGCAATTGCGAAATCTCCCAATACAAGCCCTGGCCCCGATGGAATTACGTATTGCATGCTACGCCACTTGAATACTGTCTCCTTGCGCAATATTCTCGATCTTTTCAATCGAATATGGTTAGAACAGATATTTCCAACTAATTGGCGTGAGGCAATTGTCATACCTATCTTGAAGCCAGGTAAGGATGCGACAAATCCGATGAACTATCGCCCGATTGCGCTGACGAGTTGCTTCTGCAAAACTCTCGAGCGCATGGTAAATTCTCGACTTGTCTATTATCTAGAGAGGAAACATCTAATCCCCGACTTTCAAAGTGGATTTCGCAAGGGCAGATCGACTATAGACAACATTGCTGCTTTGGAATCGCGTATTCGTAATGCTTTTGTTCGACGTAGACATTTTATCTCTATCTTCTTTGATATTGAGAAGGCGTACGATCGAACATGGCGTTACGGCATTCTAAAGGCTTTGTTTAACATGGGTCTTCGAGGTCATCTCCCTGCATTTATTGAAAACTTTCTGAGACAGAGGTATTTTCGAGTCAGACTGGGTAATACAGTCTCTGATGTCTACATTCAATCTGAAGGTGTTCCACAGGGTAGCGTTCTGAGTGTCATACTTTTCATCGTTCATGTATCTCTCATTTTACATATTTTACCACCTACAGTTTTTGGTTCACTATACGTGGACGATCTCAACGTCTCATGCTCAGGATCTGACATGCGAGTGATTGAACGTCAACTTCAACTTGCTGTGAATAAAACCATCAAATGGTGTGATGAGAACGGGCATACAATTTCCCCCTCCAAAAGTTCATGCATGCATTTTTGTCGGTTGCGCAGGCTGCATAATGATCCCTTCATACATATTAATAACATTGCTATACCCGTAGTTGAAGAAGCTAAATTTTTGGGAGTGATTTTCGACAAGAAGTTGACATTTGGCCCTCATATTAGACAGTTGCGAAAACGCTGTGAGAAAACTATGAACATGTTACGCGTCATTTCAAATACGCATTGGGGTGCAGATCGTATTGCCTTACTACGGATATATCGAGCACTTATTCTATCCCGTATTGATTATGCTTGTGCAGTATATGGCACTGCCTCAGCTTCTCACCTTAAAAGGTTGGATACAGTGCATCATACTGCCTTGCGTATATGTAGCGGCGCATTTCGTACTTCTCCAGTTGAAAGCCTGTATGCTGTGTGTCACCAATTGCCTCTAGATTTGAGACGCATGCAGCTCAGTCTAACATATTATTTTCACGTAGTCTCATCCACATCACACCCTCTTAAACGTGAAACACTTCCAGTAAGTTTAGAGCGGATTTATGATGCTCGACCCTCACATGTTCGCCCTTTTAATGCTCGCATGTGCTCGCTCAACCAATCATTCAATATCTTTGACTCAACAACACAATGTGTCGATCACTCGCTTATTCCACCTTGGAACGTTTCACAATATCATTTTCATTCTCCATTCGATGTACATAGTAAATCTCATGTTGCGCCTATCATTTTTCAGCAACTATACAAAGCTCATCGTCATCAATATTGTCAACATGTTCCGGTTTTCACAGATGGCTCAAAATGTCCTGGCTATGTAGGCTGTGGTATTGTTATTGCTGACGACACCTACAGTTATAAAATACCAACTATGTGTTCCGTATTCACCGCTGAGGCAGTTGCAATTCTGTTGGCATTAAGGCTTATTTCAGCTAGTTTGAATCGAAAATACTGCGTTTACTCAGATAGTATGAGCGTGTTGCGCCAACTCAACCATTTTGACAATGAAACTCATCCCATTTTGTGTTTTATACAGCATTTGCTATTTAATCTTCATAAAAATGGTTTCGATATTTTATTTTGCTGGGTTCCAAGTCACGTTGGAATCCCTGGCAATGATTTAGCCGATACAGCAGCGCGATCTGCTACTACTACTTTAAATTTATCTATACCATTCTCAGATGTAAAAATACATATTAAAAAGTATATAAAATCTTTATGGCAGCAGCAGTGGGATAACCAAGTGAATAAAAAGTTGCACGCTCATAAGTCAAATTTGGAACCCTTCCCTGTGTTGCGACTACGTAGTGCAGATGTTAAGCTTACCCGTCTGCGAATCGGACACACCAGACTGACCCATCTACATTTGTTGTTTGGTGAACCACCTCCTCAATGCAACACTTGTGATGTTTTACTTTCGATTCACCATATCTTAATCACTTGCCCGTATTTTAACAGACATCGTCTTGCCTTTTTTGGCAGTTCTATTTTATCTATGGGAGATTTGTTAGGTGACTCTCATCATCCGAACATTTTTGCATTTTTACGTGCTATTGGCATTTTAAATTGTATATAAGTTTATTCTGTTCATGAATTTATTCATTTTTAGAAGGATATTCTTACTTTTATACTATTTTACTGTGTTTTAACTTTGACGTGATTTTATTCCAATACTTCCGTTGATTGTTTGTATATGATTTTATCAATTTTTAGTTATATTTAGGAAAATAAGTATGCACTTCAATTTTGACATGTATAAACATATTGTTTGGCGCAGCATGTCCACATTTGGATTTTGTGCCATTAAACTCTACATTCAATCAATCAATCAACCAACATTTTCTGTAGAGCACTCGGATCTTGTCCTATGAGTATCAGATCATCCGCATATGCAATGTGCGAGATCTTCCTTCCTTCTATGGTCACTCCGTAGATATTTTCGATGTCAGCAAGAATGGTATCCATTACACACAGAAATAGGATGGGTGATAGGGGGTCTCCTTGCCTTACTCCCCTAACTGGATGTATGGTTTCAGACTTCTGCTTTTTGAAATGGAGAATGGTCTTAGCCCTACTGTAAATATTATTAATATATTCGATGAAATCCTCTCCAATTCCTTTTACTCTAAGGGCGTTTAATATAGCCTCTGTAGTAACGGAGTCAAATGCTTTCTCGAGGTCTATAAATGCGCATGCTGTGGATTTAAATTTTGTTTTGATGTTGGTAAAGACTTGATCTAACTTTTCAATACCACAGGCGATCCCGTCTGGTTTTTGAAATCCAAACTTCGTTGCGTCGTGTGTGATGACATTGTTGAGTCTTTTTGCTAGTATCTTATGATGTTGCCTTAAAATGGTGGATGCTATAGAAATTGGTCTCAGCTTGCTTGGTTCCTTGGTGCCAGGTTCTTTGGGCAAAAATATAGTCTTAGAATCTAGAAGGATCGATGGGACCCAAGCCAGGAGGTTCATTAACGTGTATAACTTGCATTTGGCTCTGGTAGATATCTTGTTCAACATTTTAGTTGTTACACCATCAGGACCCGGGGACGATTGCCAATTCATTCTTGCTCCATCAACTTCTTCTGGAGTAACTGGGTTTAGAATCTGGTGACGTTTGTCCTCTGGATCTGCTCGTACTGGTCCTATTGGGTTATTAATCCTTGCATCTAATGGGTTTTTGGTGATAATGTTGTTCCAATACGAGAATACTGCATCTGGGTGAAGTTCTTCAGACATGGAGTTATTGTTAAATATCTGATCGGCGGCTGCTTTTCTGTTCTTCCTATATAGATTTTGCAGCTTCTGGTAATCAATACGTTTTCTCTTCCTCTTTGACATGTGTTGAATCTCAATGTTGTTGTTCCTCTACCTGGATTTTGTTGATTGCACCTTCTTAACAGAAATATAGTATTCGATAGTCCCGATGATCAGTGTTCTGTCAGGATCTTCGGACATCTCTGGGACTTCTTGTGTACTTGGATATTCCTCCGACTCCTGGTCTGTTGGTGCTGAGATTGGACTTGCTACGAGTTCTCCATTTCTCTCATTTTGGTCTCGGTCAGAGTTGCCACCTGGATCATCTGTTTCAGCTGGTTCGTCGGTCCTCGATTCCAGGATCGGTTGGTTAGTACTGGCTACTGGAATTGTTGTTGGTCTAAGTAGGTGCTGTAGGCTTCTCTTGTATTCAGCTGATCTCCTCTTTCCTTTAATTCCTTCAATAGTCCTAAGTGGGAATTGAGTTTGGAGAAATTGATTTATTGGTAGACGTTTTTCCGCCATTTGGATCCATTCGGCCTCTTTCTGTGCGAGCTCCATTACCTCATAATCATTCCACCTGGTCTTTGGATTGGTCTGTGCTGCCAATAAGTCCAGGTCTCTAATCTCTCTATGCTTATTGGCTGTATGAACTCCAAGTCCTTTCTTTGTCTTAAATGATTTTTGGCAGTAGGTGCATATGAAGTCATGGCATGCAGATCCCTCCGCCCCTGTATCGCTTCTAGCGCTGGCTCCAGCAGCACTGGTGCCAACATTTCCGTCATTATATATATATCATCTGTAGCTAGAAAATAAAAACGGCCGAGGGGGCTGCTAACCCCCAAGGCCGCGTCGAAAACCAGAGGTCGCTATTAGCCGATTCGAGGCAAGCCCCGAATCGCTACCAGCGGAAACCACGAGGAGGTTGCGACTTGATTAACGACTAACTAGACTCATCTCAAGGATCAAGGATCATCTCAAGGGTTCTTTTTTTTTTTTTTTTTTTTTTTTTTTTTTTGATCGAGCTACGAAACAAACAAAAATAACAACATAGCAACTGATCAATTTTGCACTTAGGAGAGTGCTCACAGAAAACAAATGGAGCCCCAGTAACCCTTTCTCACACTTTACATCTCCGCCGTGAAGCGGTCATCGAGCCATGCTTTCTCCAAACGTCAATTCCGCCGATTAGAGTTCTAGTGCTTAATATTTTAATGTCTCTTCTAGATATCAGATTGAATCCGAGGAGGGATGCTATTGATTTTTCCGAAGGGATGCCTTTCCAATTGAAAGTCAAGGAGGAAATGAAAGGACCTTGCGCTCTGGTGCCACTAAGGTGTGTCGCAAGCTTCATGTACTTGTTAATCTTCGCATCGTGAGCTCTAGTGAGGTCAAACTGATGGTTAATGACTTGGGCGTCCACGATGAATGTGTTTTTCTCGTTATAGATCACCAAGTCCGGTTTGAGATCTCCTTCTGGAAACTGATAAATAGGTTCTTTTATTACTGTGTATCCTCGGTTGTCTGCAGATCGAGCTAGATAATTTACTAATGCATCGTGGCGTCTTATCCTCGAGTTGTGTGATGAGTAGCATTGTTGCAGGATGTGATTAAGGGTCTCGGGTTGTCCACAACCCCTCCTACAACAGTTGTTTTTGCTTGGGCGCCCTCGGGCAGCTCTGGACCTATTATAAAGTTGTTCATATCGAAGATGAAGACAGCTCACAAAGTCACTACCTGAGAGGAAACGAGTCCCATCAGAAATCCAACGGTTGGTGGATTTGAATTTGCTAGATGCAGTCAGCCCCTTTCCATCAATTCTGGAATATAATTCTTTTTTAAACATTTGGTTGATTTTCTTTGTTGAGTCGAGAATTCTTCCCATGTGGTTGAGTTGGGCCTTGGTTCTTTCATCATTTGGACTCACCCTTTTTAGGGCGAGGAGAGGAATAACCCATCTCAATGAGACAACACCTAGTCCGCCGTCAGCCACACTGGTGTAGAAAATACTGTTAGGGGTGTCCTTTTGAAGGTGTAGTATTTTCTTTAGGAACTTCCTTATCATCGTGTCCAGTTTCCTTAGATGACCGAGATGGATCCTGGAAAAAGTAAGACAATGTAGGAATTTAGGTACAACATGGTTATTTAAGAGGAAGAGCTTTTGTTGAGGTTTAAGTGGCGCTTTATCAAGTTTCATTAGCATGTTATTCAAGTCGGAGTTGGCACACTCAGATCTTCCATTTGGGGTGAAATTGACGCCGAGGTATTGAAATGCTTTCCCGAGGCCAGCTCTGGGCAAAGGTCTATTACAGACTTCAACTACTCCTCTGGCATCAAAGAGGGCCTTCTTGAGGTGTCCCTCCCTCTTCCATGCGAAGTGAAAAGACTTTGAGATGTTTATCTTCAGACCGGAGCTGGTAAGGTTTGAGGTAATTTGCGTAACCAATTTCTGGAGGGCTCTCGAGTCTTGGCCTATTAGGATCAAGTCATCTGCGTAGGCTATGTGCGTTGTTTTCCGGCCGTCGATCGTCACTCCGAGGATTGGTTCTAGGTTGGCAAGGACGACATCATTACACAAAGGAAGAGGCAGGACGAGAGCGGGTCCCCCTGTCGGACCCCTCTGTTGGGATGTATTAACTCGGATCTCTCTTTCCTTAGTATTAGGGTGGTCTTAGCTTGTTGATAAATATTTGTGATGTAATGAACGAAATTTTCGCCTACACCTTTAACTCTAAGAGCATTTTGGATGGAGTCAAGAGTAATGGAGTCAAAGGCCTTCTCGAAATCAAGGAAGGCGAGGGCTGCAGAGTGGAAACCTTCCTTGGCATTCTTTAAAACTTTGTCAAGCATTCCTATTCCCTTGGCGATCCCATCCATCTTTTGGAAGCCAAACTGACAGGAGTCATGGGTGATCGTGCTATTCAGTCTGGAAGCAAGTATTTTGTGGTGTTGTCTCAAGAGTACGCTTGCAAGGGAGATGGGCCTGAGTCGGTGAGGTTCTTCAACGTCACTACCCTTAGGAATGAAGATGGTCCTGGAGTTGAGTATGGTTGGAGGAATCCAAGCTAGGAGGTTAAAGAGCGTGAATAATTTACATCTCGCTCGTACTGGGATCTTGTGAAGGTCTTTAGAAGTCAGCTGGTCAGGGCCAGGAGCAGTTTGCCAATGGATCTTCGCGCTCTCCACCTCCTCAGGAAGAACAGGATCGAGAAGATGTTCTCTTGGATCGTCAGGACTATTTGTAGCAGGTTCTAAGGTTGGTCCAGTTGTTACATCAAGTAGGATCTTTGTGAGGAGGTTTCTCCAGAAGTCAAAGGTTACGTCAGAACTTAGTTGATTGGAAATTGAAGATTGGTTGAAGATGGATTCCGCAGCCGCTTTTCTGTTCTTACAATATAAAGACTGGATCCTTTGATATTCCATTCTTCTTAAGATTTTCTTCGATATTTGCTTTTTCTGAGTTTCTTTCCCTTTGGACTTCCTTGATGTCTTTTCGTGGTTCCCATCACGTGGTTGGACTCCATAGTTGCTTGCCGGAAGGATCGAGTGTAAATACAAGTCTATGGACATCTTGGCCTCACTTGGATTATTCAGGTATGAGTTGAAAGCTGTATGCAGGTAAGCTTCAGGTGAGATTGGATCAAAAGCGGGACGAAGTCTTTTGTCGGTGTTCAGCTCTGACAAGAAGTAAGGCACCGTTCCAATTATCAACGTCTCGTCCGGATCGTAGTGGTGGTTAGACGAAGATGATTCTGGATCTGGACTGGCATCAGGAACTGGATTAGAAGCTTGATTTGAAGTAGAGTCCTGGCTAGTTGTTATTGAAAGTTCAGTCTCAGAGTTTTGAAGTTCGGTGTCGAGGTTGGCTGGAGTCAGAAGAGTCCTCATTAAGAGAGTCATAGTTACTCCCGCCTTTTACCCGGGCTTGGATGAATTTCTTAATTTTGATATTCAGAGCACTGGGCAGAAATCACATTGCGTCAGCACCGGTCACCGGCCATCGCAATGCTTTTTTTTAATTAGACAGTCGGATTCCCCGAGTAAATGTCAGGTCTGAGTCGACTATTAGTCACCCGCCGAAACCGTTGGACCGCACCGAGCAATGGTCCGCCGTGCAGCAGAGGCATTCCACGAGAGGGCCACGACGTTGGTTTGGGCCGGCTGGACTACATTGCTGCAGTCAGTCTCGCCCAGTCCCGGTGCAGTGCCACAACCGCTTTGGACCCCAGCCCGATGGTCGCAGTCCTCAGTCACTTATCCCGAAGTTACGGATCGAACCTGCCGACTTCCCTTACCTACATTTTTCCATCGACTAGAGGCTATTCACCTTGGAGACCTGTTGCGGATATGGTACGGACCGGCACGAAAATCACACTCTCTCCCTCGGATTTGCAAGAGCCGGCAGAGGCGCACCGGGCACTGCAGGAGCCGCGATGCTTTTACGAGAAGAGAGTGTTTAAAAACAGCACAGAATAGAAAAGTTAAAAGTAAAAATAATCCAAAATTCGAGAAAAAGGCGAGAACTCGCCAGTTGAAAGTTAAAAATGTGATAAGACCAAGACACATATTTAAAACATAGTTAAGACACTAGAGTCAACCGCTAAAAAAGGAAGTTAAAATTGATAAAAACAACAAATACAAATATAGGAATATCTAAAACAATAATTAATAAAATTCCATTAAAACGAATGTAGACTTATTAAAATAGTTAAAAGGTTAAAAACAAATCCACAACACAAATTAATTTTGAAAGTTAACATAAGCATGTAAAAACAGTGAAAAATTTGAAAGTTAAAATAAGGTAAATTAGTTAAAAATACAAATCAAGTTAAGAATCAAAACAATTTTAAATTTAGTAGTAAAGGAACACAAGTTAAAACCTGTAGTAGTTTAAAATTATAGGTAGATAAAATCACGAGACACCAGCAAAAATCTTCGCAGGCTCCAAATGGAGTTAAATGCTGTTCATTGTGTCTTCCAATGTTTTCTTTATAATTTTTTTAACAATGTTTCGACAGGCCAACTTAGCGAAGCATTGGTGCATAGTTTGTCCTGTAAGATGGTTTCCACGGAGTGTCTGGAAGTGTGGGCAGTACATGATTAAGTGTTCGATTGTTTGATTATCCCTACAGTATGTGCAGTTTTTCTTAAAAAGTCTATATTGGTAGTCTAGAAACTCCCCGTGGCCAACGAGTAGTTGATTTAAGTAAAAGTATGTCGGTAGTCTTTCGGTGGAAGGATCATTAAAAACTGTGTAGGTTTGTCTGCCTTTCTCGGAGCACTGCCACTCTAGTTTCCATCGATTTAAGTTGTCAGATTTAATGTTGGTTTTGATCTGGGCCTTGGAACTTGGGACCTCTAAAGTGATTTGGTTGAGACTGACAGTTTTCTTAGCTGCCTGATTCGCCTTCTCGTTGCTTAGGATGCAAATGTGTGCCCTGACCCAGTTACAATTGATGTTTGGCCTCCATAAAAGTTTTGTGTTTTCCGTTTCTGTAGTATTGGGAGTTGGGTCATTTAGGACCTGCAACGTTGAGAGCGAATCAGTGAAAAGAGTAGGGTCCGGGCAATCATTTTTAGCTAGCCATTCTAAAGAGCATTTAATTGCCATCAGTTCAGCCATAAAAATATTACTGGTATTGAAAAGTCTAATGGAGTCCGCCTTAATATTTACTCCGCCTCTCTTAATGATAATGCCATAGCCGGTCTTGCGCACATTCCTGCTTCCATTTTCAGTCTCTTCTGCGAACTCCATTCTAGAACCGTCCGTAAATATTTTCAACCCTTTATTTGCAGGGAGTATTCTACCCCAAGGTACCGTGCCAAAAGTTTAGATACTCTAAAGCATTTTACTCCAGGAGTTGTCAAAATGGTCCCAAGAGATATAAAGTATTGCAAAACAGTGAACGGTAACCATCCGTACTCCTCGTCCATGTGTGTCCTATTCTGCGGCTGTTAAGACTTCATTTTGCTCTATCAATACGCAAACGGACCTTCCACCTTTGTCTGCTACCTCTCATCATCAGTTTAAAACTATATTCCAAAAATCGCAATTAAATTTTAATACATCATCAACATCAAATAGAACAACATCTAATCCTCCTAAAAAAAGTTCTAAAATTGAAAACGCAGAAAAAGACCGACTTTTCCCTTGAAGAAGCTTGCAGCGACCAAAATACCCCAAACCAAAAAAACCTGGCATATCTCGGAAGAAAAAAGACCCAAAATACGTCAATCAATCTACTTCTTTTGCTCAGAAGATGGATATTTACGTAGAATTGTCTCTTCATCCTTCCAATGATGAAGTCACCATGGGTTATCGCGCTATACTAGTCTTATTCCCCTTTTATGATGTACAGTAAATTCAATTTTGCATCCATCATTTACCAACAACTATTCAATTCTCATCGTAACCAATATTCAGATTATGTGCCTGTATTTACTGACGAAATAAAATCGGCGGGATATGTAGACTGTGGGGTACAAAAAACATCAACTTCTCGTCCCCGGCATCGCAAGTTATGGTGGACTGCTGAATGCTCCGCAGCTCACAAAGAGAAGCAGAAGCTCTGGAACATCTTCCGTCGGTATCCTACAATAGACCAGCTAGTCGATTTCAAACGAGCTAAAGCAATTGCACGCAGGATTCGGCACCAGAGTCAGAGAGAATCTTGGTCACGCTATGCTTCATCTATCACATCTACAACATCTCCCAGACAAATCTGATCGAGGGTCAAGAGAGCGAATGGTATCTACCGTGAATTCCATCTTCCGGTATTTGATATAAACAGTATCACGTACTCTGACACGGTAGATGTGAGTAACATCTTGGGTGAAACATTCGCTGCCGTATCTAGCATTGACAGTTATAGCTCAGCTTTTCAAGCTCACAAGCATAGAGTTGAAGCCCAGACGCTGCAGTTTGCGACTCGACGGCAATTTCAATATAATTGTAACTTCACTTTTCATGAATTGCAGCGAGCGCTGTCAAAAGCACCCAATTCGAACTCCGGCCTCGATGGTGTATCATATCACATGTTTCGCCATTTGAATTATGCATCGTTGCTGAATATACTGTTACTTTTTAACAGATTATGGACGGAGCAGATATACCCATCCAGTTGGCGGCTGGCTCTTGTGATACCAATTTTAAAGCCAGGTAAGGATCCAACGGAACCAACAAACTACCGCCCAATAGCTCTGACTAGCTGCTTCAGCGAGGTATTCGAACATATGCTCAACTCTCGCTTGGTTTACTTTCTGGAGAAGAAAAAACTCATCCCCGACTTTTAAAGTGGTTTTCGAAAGGGTTGGTCGACTATGGATAACATTGTTGCTTTAGAATCCCGTATTCATAATGCTCTTGTCCGACGCAACCATTTAATCTCTAGCTTCTTTGATATTGAGAAGGTGCACGATCGGACATGGAGACATGGCATTCTAAAGACATGGTTTGATATGGGCATCTGTGGTCACTTATCTATGTTTATCCAAAACTTTTTGAGTCATAGATATTTTCATGTCAAACTAGGTAATACACTTTCTGATCTCTACATCCAATCTGAAGGTGTTCCACAAGGTTGTGTTCGGAGTGTTATACTTTTCATAGTTCATGTTTCCTCCATTTTAAACATTCTACCTCCTACAGTTTTTGGCTCACTTTACGTTGACGATCTCAACATCTCATGCTCAGGATCTGACCTGAGAGTAATCGAGCGTGAACTGCAACTTGCTGTCAATAAAATTGTAAAATGGTGTCATGAGAATGGTCATACCCATTCACATAGAAACACAATTTCTTGGAGTTATTTTCGATCATAAGCTTACTTTTCTGCCTCACATAAAATATTTACGGAAAAGATGCGAGAGATCCCTAAATATGTTACTGGTGCTTTCTAACACGTTTTGGGATGCTGACGGCACCGCGCTTTTGCGAATTTACCAAACACTTATACTGTCGCGCATTGACTATGCATGCACAGTTTATGGTACTGCTTCTACTTCGCAACTAAAAAGCCTTGATACGGTACATCACACTGCATTACGCATTTGTAGCTGTGCATTCCGCACTTCACCAGTGGAAAGCTTGTATGCTGTTTGTCATCAACTACCACTGGATCTAAATTGTCCTTGACGCACTACTACCGTATCATGTCTTCAGCCTCACACTCCTTACAGCGTGAGGTTACTCCAGTACGTTTAATGCGCCTATATGATGCTCTACCTTTTTATGTTCGTCCTTTTATAGCTCGCATGCGATCACACATTCAAACATTTGCTATTTTAGATTCTCCTTCACAATCGGTAGACCACCTACTTATTTCACCGTGGACTGTTTCACCATATCATTTTTATTCTCTATTTGATGTGTCTAAAAAATCACTTGTATCACCAACCATATTTCAGCAACTTTTCCTTTCTTATCGTCATCAGTTTTCTCATTATGTTCCGATATATACAGATGTCACTCAAAATCTGCTGGGTATGTTGGCTGTGGTGTTATCATTGCTGATACCATGCACAGCTACCAAATTCCCGAAATTTGCTCCACCTTCCCTGCTGAAGCTGTTGCTAATTTATTAGCATTATGACCAATTTCTACACCCTCTACTCGGAAGTATTGGATTTACTCCGACAGTATGAGCGTTTTGAGTCAATTAGAAAAGTTTCTCTGTGATACTCGTCCGATTTTATGTTTCATTATTCATTTGCTAACAACTCTTCAGTAGAAGGGATTTGAGATTTTATTTTGCTGGGTACCGAGTCATGTTGGTATTCTAGGGAACGAACTAGCTGATTCAGATGCACGATCTGCCACATCTGTCTTACCATTGTCCATACCTTTCTCTGACATGAATCTACATGTTCGAAAAATTGTAAAATCATTGTGGCAACAATGGGACCTCAAAGTTTTTAATAAACTGTATAGCATTAAATCTGATGCGGGCCATTTCCCAGTACTGCGATTGCGTAGAGCAGATATAAATCTAACCCGTCTTCGAATTGGCCATACCCGGTTGACACAACTTCATTTGTTGCTAGGGGAACCCTCTCCTCAATACCATGGTGGTAGCGTTCCTCTCACAATTCATCATATTTAGATAACGTGTCCAGGTTTTAACACCAGATTTACGGGTATCGGCTGCATACCTATTTTTACTGAAATCCGTCTTTTTGACGGGTAAATTAAAATACTCATTTTTGTAAAACTTTTATTTTTAAATTAATGGTTTTTTATTCACAGTTGTTTTCAGTACATTTTTCACATGTAAACTCTATTTTGGACGCACTCTATTTCCACATACATGTTACATTTAATGCAAATGTTATTAGACCTATTTTTTTTACATAACCCAATTTGACAAGATTTTTGCACATTTGGATTTTGTGAATCAAATAATTAATTAAAACTTGTATTTTGTTCATCGCGATGGTCACTGCATAATTCTTCAGCCAATTGGAAAATAAAATTCTTGCGAGTTATTTTTACTCCAGTGGTCTCCTTGAACAATATCCAGGCATTGATGGCTGCCAAATCTAAAATGTTATAAAACACGTGAAGCTGCCATCTACGGGATCCTGCTTTCACGCTATATTTTCTAGCCATTTGGTCTACAATATCCACTCCAAACTTTGGTTTGTTGTAATATGCAACTGTTTCTGGGACTCGCTTAGCATCATTTTCTATTTTGACATTTTTGTGTCTCGAACTAAGCAATAATACCTTTTTGTTTGGCTTGGACTTGTAAACTGTAAGAACGTACTCATCTGATTTATAAAGTTTTGTAGAATATCGGATCATGCTATCCTTCTTAGCCTTTGCAAATTTTGGCAATTCTTTTCTGTTTGCTCGTAAAGTCCCTACAAGAGTTGTGTTTTTGAAAGTAACTTTTTTGCTAGTGAAATACTCGTAAAAAAGTTATCAGTAGTTATATTTCGGCCATGGCCTAAATATGGTTCAGTGAGCTTGAGCACAACGAATTCGCCTAAAGGTATGTCTGATGGTCGTTTTTCGTCTTTACCTAAATATGGGAAGTCATTTATTAGATACTTGCTTTTTACATCCGATGCCAACCAAAACTTTATGCCAAATTTATCATGTTTATTTGGCATGAACTACGTAAAACGGCATCTAGTTTTGCTTGGAAACGATTGCTCGTCAACTGTAAGGTTCTCCCCAGGCTTATAGCAAGCCTGGCTATTTTGGATAAATTTGTCCCATATTATAGAAATCAACTCAAATTTATCCGTTTTCAATCTTTGAATTCTTTGATTTTTCTTATCAAAACGTATGAATCGAAGAATTTCCATGAACTTATCTCTGGACATAGTTTTTGAAAAGAAGCTTGGCCTCCATTTCTTAGACCATAAATATGAAGCTTTCAGGGATTTTGCTTCATACGCCCCTCGAGCATACAAAATCGATATAAAAGCTCGTAGTTGTCCCTCTGTAATCGATCAATCATCTTTTTTCAAGACCTTACGAGTCTCTGTTTCAGTACATATTTTGATGTACTCAATCATGTCGTTGTCAATTATCAGTTCAAATGCGCTCCTTACATTCCCAAGCATAATATTTTTTTGCGTACGCTGTTGGTCCTGACACATCCTTAAACATACTGTAAGCTGGTTTTCTACCACAACCTCCACCTTCTTTTAGTGTTTCCCATAAAGTTCCATCTGCAGAACGTTCGATCGGATTTTCTAAATTACAGGTATCAACAACTTCCATCTCCTTTTCGCACTCGGAGTCTGAAATGATAAGCATTATTTTTCTTTTATAGCAGGTATTGCGAGGATTTTCATTTCCACTGTCCTCAGAATCTTCAATTTCGGTAATTACTTCGTCGAATTCTTCCTCGCTATTGCATAATTCGTTTATGTCAGAATCAGATCCAGATTGGTTTTCATTTATGCTGGTTAGTTTTTTTTATAAATTCCATATATTTTGGCTACCTGTACCTTATGTTTTATTGGGAGATTTTAATGGTCATAATACTATTTGGGGAAGTAAAGATATTAACGCTCGGGGTTCACAAATTGAAAAATTAATAGATGATCATCAACTGTGTTTACTGAATAGCAATGAAATAACTCATTTCCACTTTCCATCCAGAACATATCATTCTATTGATTTAGTTATTTGCAGTCTCAACATTTATACCTTTCTGAACCTAAATGTTCACGATGATTTAGGTCAGAGTGATCATTTCCCTTTACTTCTATCTATTACTGGATCTGGACAAAGGAATCTTCCCGCATCACCTAAATTTAAGTTTGAACGTGCTAACTGGACCTTATTCCGAAATTCAGTTAATTTAAATGATGATTTAGTCAATAACTCTGTCAACGAAGCTACAACATCAATTACTAATGCTATTCTGGCTGCTGCAGAGAAATCTATACCGCGCACTACTGGTAATTTCCCAAGGTACCCTAAACCTTGGTGGAACCAGGAATGCAGCTCCGCTCATAAAGCACAGAAAAGAGCGTGGAGAACATTTCGCAGGTTTCCCACCATCGAAAATCTTATTAATTTCAAAAAATCACGAGCCCTAGCCAGAAATATTAGGAGAAGAAGCCAAAAGAATTCTTGGATACAATATGTATCGAACATAAATAGCAGCACCACATCCTGTGAAGTTTGGCGAAAAATTAAATCCATATCAGGTCATTATCAAAATCAATCTATCCCTCATTTAGAAATAAACAACAACAAAATATGTGACGTTAAAAATATAGCAAATGTTCTAGCCGAAACCTTCAGCAACTCGTCAAATCCAATTAACTATTCGTCAAAATTTCAATCTCACAAAAATAAAATCGAAAAAATACCTTTGAAGCCACCAAATTATCCGCTTAATGAATATAATTGTCCAATAACATTCTCTGAATTAAAATCCGCTCTCAGTGTATCCCGACTTACAACTGCAGGACCTGACAATATTCATAATTATATGCTGAAAAACCTTTCAGATTCTGATCTTCAAGTAATTTTAAAACTATTTAACAAAATATGGTTGGAGAGAGACTTTCCATCTTCTTGGCGAACATCTATCATAATAGCTATCCCCAAACCTGGTAAAGATACTAAAAACCCATCCAATTACAGACCAATAGCATTAACTAGCTGTCTTTGCAAACTACTTGAGAGAATAATTAATAATAGACTCGTACAATTCTTGGAAATCCAAAATATTTATCATAATAAACAGAGTGGCTTTAGAAAATGCCGATCAACTATCGACAATATACAAAATCTCGAAACTGAAATACGATTAGCTTTCCTCAAAAAACAACACCTCATAACAGTGTTGTTTGACCTTGAGAAAGCGTATGACAGAACTTGGCGACATGGTATTCTAATGGACTTGATCAAATATAATATTTCAGGAAACATGTTTCATTTCATCAAGAACTTTTTAGCTGACAGGACTTTTCAGGTACGTATCAATTCAATTTTATCCGATAATTTTAACCAGCTTGAAGGAGTTCCACAAGGAAGCGTTATTAGCGTAACGCTGTTCCTCATCAAAATAAACGAGCTTTTATCTATTCTACCAAATACAGTCAATGGAGAGTTATTTGTAGATGACTTCCATTTAACTTGTAGAGCTTCATGCATGCGCACAATTGAGAGGCAACTACAACTTTCGATAAACAAAATTATACAATGGGCTGAACTCAATGGTTTTACCTTTTCATCTTCTAAAACATCATGCATTCATTTTTGCCGAAAGAGAGGAATTCACCCTGATCCAGAATTATACATTAATCATGCACAAATTCCTATTGTTCAAGAAACGAGATTTTTGGGTGTAACACTAGATTCTAAATTAACATTTTCAGCTCGCATACAAAACATACGAAAATCCTGTTATGCAAAATTAAACATCTTAAAAGTACTTGCAAATACATCATGGGGGGCAGATACTCAATCCATGCTTAGAATACATAACGCTTTAATCCGTTCTAAACTTGATTATGCGGCTACTGTTTATGGATCAGCTAGAAAGTCTGTTTTAAGGTATTTGGACACCATCCATCATCAGGGACTCAGAATTGCCACAGGAGCTTTTCGCACATCACCTATTAGTAGCTTATATGCATTGTATAACGAACCTTCTCTTAGTTCGAGGCGAAATAAACTGTCTCTGAACTTTTACTTTCATATAAAATGTCATCCTTCACATCCATTGTACTCTCATGTTTTAACACCATCATGTTCTACACATTTTAGCAACCGACCTGCCTTAATTCCTACTTTTGGATTAAGGATGAAAAAACTCTTGACTGATTTATATTTAGAAGATTTTAATGTTTTAGAGATTGCAGAACTTATTCCTTCTTGGAATAACATCAAAGTTAAAATTTTCGATATTTTTGAAGGTTTGACTAAGGACGAAACGTCTCCAGTTATATACCAACAAATATTTTATGCTTTCTTACAGCATTTTAATGACTTTCGTACAATTTATACTGATGGCTCTAAATTTGATAATCATGCTGCCAGCGCGGTTGTGTGTGACTCAGAGGTAATTTCAGAGAAGCTACATTCCGCCTTTTCCGTTTTTTCTTCTGAATGCAACGCTATTTTGCTTGCTCTTCAGTTTATTTCTAGGCAACTGTACAAAAAATGGTTGATTTTCTCTGATTCTAAAAGTTGCATCGATGCACTTAAGAATCTTGACAATAAACCTCAGTCTATCATACATCATATAATAAATACATATTTAAGCCTCAGTAACAATAGCTTTGAAATAATATTTGTTTGGATCCCGGGACATGTAGGCATTCCAGGTAATGAAAAAGCTGATTCAATAGCCAAGTCAACACACAATCTTACAAATAAACCACACTGTTTACCTGACATTCGAAATTTAGTGGCAGACACTCTTACCCAACTCAGACAGACCAACTGGGATAATGAAATAAACAACAAATTACATGAGATCAAATCAGATATTAAACCATTTGCACCACTGACTAACTACAACAGAAAAACCCAGGTACTTATCAACAGAATACGGATTGGGCACACCCGCTTGACACACAAATATTTAATTTTAAATGAAGCACCTCCACAATGCAATTTTTGCAAAGAGTCTCTTACGGTAAAACATTTTCTGACCCAGTGTATGAAATTTAAATCTAAAAGACGACAGTACTTTAACTGTCACTTTCCGACTTTATCATTTTTACTTGGAGACACACCTCATCCTAATTTAATTCTGTACATCAAACATATCGGATTTTACAATTTGATTTAGTTCTAGATATAACCTAGTTGACAAATTTTAAATTAGTTTTAATTTTGAACAAGTTGCTCTTTTCAGCCTAATTGTTCTGATTTTAACAAAGCTACAGTAATTTTTACCTAGGTTTGGGCGCGGTATAACCAAACCATGGCTCTTGCGCCAAAAATTTACATCAATCAATCAATCAATCAACCATATATTTTGGACACTTGTCCATATTAGCCCTTGCTAAGTAGACAAAATATAAATGTAAAAAAGTATTTCTTTTTAGATAAGTTTGTAACAAACCTTGAAAAAATTAAATCTTTACTTATAAAATGAATTTTCACTGAACTTCACAATTTCACTTCTTTTTGCAAAATGCACTGCTGCACATTGATCTAATTTTATTTTGAAATATCTAGATCAGCCTAACTAAATTTACAAAAATCACAAGTTGTCTCTGTAAAATGTACCGTTGAAATGATTATTTTCGATATTACAAAATTTGCTGTACTTGTATTCTTTCGTTTATTTTAGCTATTTCGCAAGGTTTGCAACAATTGATCGTAAATTAAGTAATTTGTCAAATTGACGGATTATCGTAAAAATAGGTATATAACATATAGAAATACTAAAATGTAAGTCTTTCGGTGGAAACGAATGGAAATATATATTCGATGCATTATAGTATTGAAAACCAATATATAATATCTTAAGAATAATATTTACATGTTCGAAATTTCAAGACATGAAAACGAAAACCCGTCAAATTGACGGGTTACGTAAATCTAGTGTTAGCCAGCATCGTTTAATGTATTTTGGAAGTTCGATTTCATGCATGCAGGATTTGTTAGATAACATTCACCATCCGAACGTTTTTGCGTATTTGCGTGCTGTTGGTCACAAGATACTATTCCCAAGTCGTCAAGTTCGCTTCCTCGCCACCGCAAGCCGTGGTGGAATGAGGACTGTGCAGCTGCTTATAAAGAGCAGAGACGCTTATGGAACATCTTCCGCCGCTACCCTAACACTGCCAACCTTTTAGCTTTTAAACGGGCTAAAGCAATGACACGAAAGGTCCGACGCAATAGTCAGACAAATTCTTGGTCCCATTACGTCTCTTCCATAACATTTTCGACTTCTCCCAGACAAGTCTGGTCGAGAGTCAAGAGAGGTAATGGCATATACCGTGAATTTCACCTTCCGGTATTCGAGAAAAATGGCACCACTTACTCTTCTCTTGCCGATGTCTGTAATATGCTTGGTGAGACATTTGCTGCTGCCTCTAGTTTAGAGAGTTACAGTCCAGCATTTCAATAACATAAGCAGATCGTCGAACGGAATAAAATCAACTTTAATACTCTTCTCCTATAACAGCAATTTTAATTTTGCAGAATTGCAGCGAGCACTTTACCATACTCGCTATACAAGCCCTGGTCCTGATGGCATCACATATCACATGCTCCGCCACTTAGATCGGGCGTCGTTGTTGAATGTCCTCATTCTGTTCAATAGAATATGGAAGGAACAAACGTACCCATCTGATTGGCGTGAAGCAAGTGTGATACCCATCTTAAAACCAGGTAAAGACTCAAAAGACCCTGTTAACTACCGTCCTTTAGCCTTAACCAGCTGTATTGGAAAAACATTTGAACGGACGGTTAACTCTCGCTTGGTATACTACTTTGAAAAAAATCACCTTATACCATACTTCCAGAGTGGTTTTCGTAAGGGAAGATCCACGATTGATAACATCATTGCTCTTGAGTCACGAATTCGTAACGCCTTTGTCCGACGTAACCATTTTGTCTCTATATTCTTCGATATTGAGAAGGCTTACGATATCACATGGTGATACGGAATTTTGACGACACTTAACGACATGGGACTTCGTGGAAACTTACCCATCTTCCTCAAAAACTTTCTGTCGAAGCGGTATTTTCGAGTACAACTGGGCACTACATTTTCCGATCTCTTCATTCAAGTTGAAGGCGTTCCACAAGGAAGTGTTTTAAGTGTCATACATTTTATTATTCATGTCTCGCTTATCTTAAACGAATTACCACCTTCCGTATTTGGTTCACTATATGTTGACGATCTGAACGTGTCATGTACAGGATCTGACATGCGCGCTATTGAGCGTCAACTGCAGTTGACAGTGAATAAAATGGTCATAGTCTTTCACCTTGAAAAAGCTCTTGCATACATTTTTGTAGGTTGCGCAGAATGCATCTTGATCCAGTTATATCTATTCACAACGCCACCATACCCGTTGCATCTGAATTTAAGTTCTTAGATGTCATATTTGATCAGAAACTCACTTTCAAGAATCATATTTTACATCTAAGAAAACGGTGTGAGAAGACTTTGAATATATTACGCGCTTTGTCGAATACCTTTTGGGGTGCGGATCGTATCGCCTTACTCAGATTCTACAAAGCATTAATACTATCACGTATAGATTACGCTTGTGCTGTCTACGGCACTGCTACTGCATCCAACTTAAGGCGGTTAGATGCAGTGCATCATACGGTTTTACGTCTATGTATAGTGGTGCATTCCGCTCTTCCCCTGTAGAAAATTTGTAGGTTATTTGCCATCAATCATCTCTAGATTTACGCCGCATGGAATTGTCTTTGACTTATTACTATCGTGTGAAATCTGGCAAATCTCATCCTCTCAAGCAAGATGTCCTTCCATCAAGCTTGGAACGATTGTATGAAGCTAGACCTCCATACGTCCGTCCATTTCATGCTCGCGTGCGTTCTCTCATACAAACATTTAGCATTTGTGAGGTGCCTACACAATCAATAGATCACCTTCTCATACCACCATGGATCATCGCGTCATATCAGTTTTATTCCCTTTTTAAGTTGTACAGTAAATCTAATGTTGCATCCATCATTTATCAACAAATATTCAATTCTCATCGTCACCAATATTTTGAGTATGTGCCTGCATATACTGATGGATCTAAATCGGTGGGATACGTAGGCTGTGGTGTCATCATTACTGATGATACTTATAGCTACAAGATCCCAGATATTTGTTCCGCCTTCACTGCGGAATCTGTTGTCATCCTTTTGGCATTGCGGCTGATTTCTTCACGATCCGAACTATAGTATTTTATACACTCCGATAGTAAGAGCGTTTTGAACCAGTTAGAAAATTTTCGCAGCGATACTCACCCAATCTTATGCTTCATTAATCATTTATTAATCGCTCTTCACAAGAAGGGATTTGATATTTCATTTTGCTGGATACTGAGTCACGTCGGTATCCCAGGGAATGAGTTCACTGATTCTGCAGCACGATCTGCAACTACTGATTTAACAATATATGTACCATTCTCAGACAATAAACTACATGTTCGACAGTTCATCTCGTCCCTTTGGCAACGGCATTGGGACCCTCAAACTCAAAATGAACTTCATAACATCAAACCATATATATAGACCCCTTACCTGTATTACTTTTACGTAACGCAGATGTAAAGCTTAATCGTCTCAGAATCGGCCACACTCGACTCACGCATCTTCATGTGTTGTTTGGAGAATCTCCTCCCAAATGCGACTCTTTACTTACGGTTCATCACATTTTAACCATTTGTCCTTGTTTTAACCAACATCGTCTTACCTTTTTTAATAGCACGATTTCATGTATGGAGGATTTGTTAGATGATATTCATCATCCTAACATTTTCGCATTTCTGCGAGCTATTGGTATTTTAGATTGTATATAGCTGTTTTATTTGATTTTATTCACTCTTATTTCCTACCCATGAACCGTTTTACCTTTTCTGTGTATTTTATAGAATTATGCTTTTCAATGATTTTTATGAACTTTTAAAAATACGTGTCTTGAGATAAACAATTTTATTAGTTTTATTTATTTTATGAAAATGAAACTATTGTTTGCAATTTACCATTAGATCTAACTCAACAAATTGTTTGGCGCAGCATATCCTCCTTTGGAACTTGTTCCATAAAACTTCTACATTCAATCCAATCCGTTCTGTCGGTATTTTTAACTGTATATAAATGTTCTAATGCATCTGCAATTTTATTCACTTTAGCAAACTACTTATTTTACTTACTTCGTGTATTTTGTATCATATTCGTAACTTTTTATCTGATTTCATTCCTACCCTTTTATGCGATTTTATTCATACCTTTACAAACTTATACCATTTTATCAGTTACAATTGTACGACAAATAAAGTGGTGCATGTACTTTGCCTTTTGAACTGATTTACCGTACTGTTTGGAGCAGCATGTCCTCTTTTGGACTTTGTGCCACTAAACCCAACATTCAATTCAATTCAATATAGGCTGTGGGGTCATCATCGCTGATTATACTTACAGTTACAAGATCCCAGATATTTGTTCCGTCTTCACTGCAGAAGCTGTTACTATCCTTTTGACATTGCGGCTTCTTTCCACTCGGAAGTTTTACATATACTATTATAGTATGAGGGTTTTGAAAAAAATAGAAAATTTCTGCAACGATAGTCATCTAATTTTAAGTTTCATTAGTCATATGTTAATCACCCTTCACAAGAAAGGATTTGACATTTTATTTTATTAGATATCGAGTCACGTCGGTATAACAGGAAATGAGTTGGTTGATTCTGCAGCACGATCTACCACTGCCACCTTACCAATTTATGTACCGTTCTCAGATATTAAATTGCATATTTGGCAGTTTATCGAATTCCTTTGACAACATTGGGATTTTATTCACTCTTTTTTCTTACTCAGATACCATTTTATAGAATTACGCCTTTTATTGATTTTTATGAACTTTTAGAAGACATGTCTTGTAATTAACTATTTTATGACGATGAAATTGTAGTGTGAAATTTTTCATTTGATCTGACTCAACAAATTGTTCGGAGCAGCATATCCTCATTTGGAGCTTGTGCCATAAAACTCTACATTCAATCAATCAGTCATCTTATCTCATCTAGTCTCATCTTAAAGGATTCAATAAGTATTGTTTAATAGGGCAGTTGTACCAGGCAAGTGTGAGAGAGGATGGTAAATTATGCGTGTCAAAAGTGGGGCTTAGATGTTCAGTTGGAATCAGCTTATTATCCCTACGCGTTTTAATTTTCTAACTGCAATGATATGAATTCCGTGAAGCAGTGATCAAATTCTTCTAACAGTAAGAGCAAACATTCATAGAAGTTTAATCTTCGCCATCATGATTGTTTGTGATAATCAACGTACCTTATGGAAAATAATACCGTAAATAGTTGTTCCAGATGTGAGCTGACAGTGTTCAGTGGAAACAGCAAACACAATCAAATGGCAATTTTTGCAGATATACAATTTGACAATCTACTATTTTGCTTGAGATTGGCAAAGAATTCTTGGAATATCTATTTTAGCTACAGTTAAGTGATATTAAGTTTAATAACAAGTGTGTAGCTCAAAGTCATCCCATTTTAAACTATATAAAACTGCCAATTATAATTAAAATCTTATCTAAAATATGAGAATACTTTCTGTACTTATACATCGGAAATAAAT
This sequence comes from Parasteatoda tepidariorum, assembly GCF_982258835.1. Taxonomy (NCBI): domain Eukaryota; kingdom Metazoa; phylum Arthropoda; class Arachnida; order Araneae; family Theridiidae; genus Parasteatoda; species Parasteatoda tepidariorum. Next base: position 47,206,002 of record NC_141765.1, on the reverse strand, counting down.
AAATTTCTACAAAATTGTGATTCACTTTCTTAACGTCTAAAAATTGTTCACTTATAATTTATGTGTGAAGCAAATTATCTCTAATGAAGCAAATAACTTTTGTAAAATGCAATAAATGTGCAAAAATAACAATATTTTTCATACCCTTCTATTGTGCTTTGTTTTTCCCATTAACTTTCTTTTACGAAAATTAATAATTTTATATTTCATTTCATATCAAAAATGTGATAAATGAAGTCAATTTATAATGAAGTGAAAAGTAATTTCTTTTTTAGAGTTTTTTCTGGTATAATTAGGTTAATAAATCACCAATGTGAAACTTTTTTTCTTCTTTTAGCTTCCTCAAGAGAGCAGTACAATAAAAGAAAAATATTTCTAGATCAATATCTTTCTCCCCAAATTGCGGCACATAGTGAAAAAAAATATCAATATATCATAACTTTCTATTATTGCTTTAGTTATCATAATGATCTTAGAACAACCTTTCAACTGCGATCATTACTCGGAAACTCTTTCAAGGGCAAATACGTTCCAAATAGTATTAACTGAGGTTCACTGAGAAAGAATTATGGAACATAATTTTACCTTACTCAAAAGAATTTTCGTTAAGTACCTTTTCTCATAACTTCAAAAAAGGTAGATTTTTGTAAAAGGAAGAATCTTGTTTTTACGTGTTATTTTAAGGGAATGTTTATTTACAGTCTCAAGTTAACTGTGAGTTATTTACAAGATATAAAATGTTATAATTTTTAAAAGAAGTTAGGTTAGCGCATTTATAATTTAAATGAAATCTTAAAAATCTTAATCTTACTTTATTCACGACAGCTGAGGTTTGGATTCCGATTAAGTTAATTGATGATTTTTTTTTCACAAGTGCCTTTTTTTGGCAATATCACTCTTAAAACTAGGCTAAAATCATAACTAGGTAATACATTTTGAAACCTTACCCCACCCGATTAGGTTATTCGAAGATATACTAGACTTGCCACAACGACAGCTACCTGCGACTTAAGAATCAAAGAAATTGCGGGTTCATTGCCTAAAGGCCCCGAGTCAAGCACGATAAAAAAGACTATAGTTAAGCCGATGGACTGTAAAACTAACTTAAAACTGAAATGAATTGTTTAAAATCGGATCAGCAAAGTAAAATTTAATACAAAAGCTATTGATGGCTGTAACGCGCTAAAATTGCTGGGTTCCAAGTCACGTTGGAATCCCAGGCAATGATTTAGCCGATACAGGAGCGCGATCTGCTACTACTACTTTAAATTTATCTATACCATTCTGAGATGTAAAAATACATATTAAAAAGTATATAAAATCTTTATGGCAGCAGCAGTGGGATAACCAAGTGAATAATAAGTTGCACGCTCATAAGTCAAATTTGGAACCCTTCCCTGTGTTGCGACTACGTAGTGCAGATGTTAAGCTTATCCGTCTGCGAATCGGACACACCAGACTGACCCATCTACATTTGTTGTTTGGTGAACCACCTCCTCAATGTAACACTTGTGATGTTTAACTTTCGATTCACCATATTTTAATCACTAGCCCGTATTTTAACAGACATCGTCTTGCCTTTTTTGGCAGTTCTATTTTATCTATGGGAGATTTGTTAGGTGACTCTCATCATCCGAACATTTTTGCATTTTTACGTGCTATTGGCATTTTAAATTGTATATAAGTTTATTCTGTTCATGAATTTATTCATTTTTAGAAAAATATTCTTACTTTTATACTATTTTACTGTGTTTTAACTTTGACATGATTTTATTCCACTATTACCGTTGATTGTTTGTATATGATTTTATAAATTTTTAATTATATTTAGGAAAATAAGTATGCACTTCAATTTTGACATGTATAAACATATTGTTTGGCGCAGCATGTCCACATTTGGATTTTGTGCCATTAAACTCTACATTCAATCAATCAATCGTAACGCGCTAAAATAATTGGTACAGGACTTCGTTTTGAATAGCACAAAACTAGCTAAAATCTAGAAACACTGTTGATTTTTCAAAAATGCAACAAGAAAAAAGCATTCGTATTGAAGCCTTTTGAAAGCAAAGTTGTCAAAAAACACTTATAAAGGGGGATTCAAAAATATATGTAAAGGCAAGATGGGACCTAAATATAAGCATATTTCATATGGGAATGTGTGTGAGTTAAGCCGATAGAGAACGCTGTTTATCACGCATATACTACAACAGCCCAAGCTCCGTTGTGAATCTTTTATCTCTGTTGGTCATCCCTTCTTCGAGCAGCTTTGTAAACTGTAATTAATTGCAATTTAATTGTAAACTGTTTTATTTTGTATAAGATTGTAGATGCGAAAACCACTGACACGTGAAGCAATATTTATCATAAGTATGTAAAGTTTCAAGGTTCACAAAAGAAAACAGTGATTTATGATAAGTTTGCATTTAAATTACAATTACTCGTAGTTTACAATTGCTTCTCGAGAGTTAACAACAATAACATGGCAAAAGTAGCATTAGTAAGGAACAGTGCTCTACATTGACTTAATGCAGCATTTCCGCACACTACTATAATGACCTAATAAGCATATTTCCGCACACTAATATATAACCTAATAAGCATATAGGGGACCTAATAAGCATATTTCTTTATAAAATATGCTTATTTAGGTCCCCTTTACCCGCTTTTACATTTTAGACATATTTTTGAACCACCCTGTATATTAGGAAGCTAACACAAGGAAAGCGAAATCAACAATTTTAATCCCCTACAAATTTTTTTTATTTGAGTAGGAAAAAAAGCTGTAACCAGCAAAATGAACTAAACTATGAATTTATAATATCTACCTACATGAGTTTTAAGTCGAAGTGCATTTCAAACAAGCAAAGCATATGATAGAAAACCATAAATCAAAGCATAGGATCGCTAAAATAAACTTTAAAGTTGAGTGCTAGTTTTCAGCTGAGCTGGTTAACCCCATTCTTCTCGCTCCCATAAAAATGACGGGGTGAGATTTCGCCCGCTATTTCTCGCTCCCGTGATATTGACGGGCTGGAGTGTTCAGTAGTAACGCGCCAATAAGAATAAAACTAATTCATTTCGTTAGCCTGGAAAACATTTTATTTCTCATTTTACACACCTGATGGCAGTACCAGGATATTTTTAAGGTAATTGTAGATAGTTAGTTTGTTTTAAACTAGTTGCAGCACTAATCAAATAAGTAATTCAAGGCAAAAGCCAAAAAAATAGGCACTTTTATGACCGTTTTCTTGAAAATTAACCGATCGTTAAGGGGTTAAAATGTTCCAGGGAAATCTTGCACACCGCATTTAAAAACCACGTTCAGGAGCAAATGTTTTTAAATTTTCAACCATGCACTGATTGGTTAGCTAGTTGGATTGGAGTTATTGGCGCAAGAGCTAAGCAAGGCAATATTGCACCTACAACTAGGTTCATAAATGCAGATTAGAATGCTAAGTTTCAGCTCGGGGCTCCGGATGCTAATTTACAATTCAACGACCTTTACAACTATCGCTCTCTTTTTTGGAGATGTTCCTCCTGGCTTTAGCTGATTGCAATTATTATGCCAGCTTTTAGAATTTATTGTATGAACTAAAAAATAGTCAAAAGTCATGCTTCTCTTTATTTAAAAAAATGCCAAACCAGAGAGCAGGTCGTTAAATGCCACTGGATTGGAAAATCACACCCCAGATGCGAAACGCCAGTCATGCGAAAATGTATCCCCGAGAGTACGTATTGATTGATTGTATACAGTTTTAGTCACACACGCACAAAAAACTGATTCTTAATTATCATTAAAAGTTACTTTCTTTAAATTGCATCTAGTCAAAGTAATGTTTAAAGTGTTTCTTCCAGAAAGAATTGCAAAAAAATATATTTTACTTTAAAAAGAAGTTATGTTGTTATTCTAGTTTAAAATTTTGCATAACTTCATTAGTACTAAACGCATGAAACTAATCTAAAAAATTAAAAAATAGAAATCATTGCCACACATAAATTACTAGGAATAACTTTAAAGAAGGTGCTTAAAAATCATTAATGAAAATTTTACATGAAAAGAAACGAAAATATATTTAAAAGACGGTTACTTATCTTATGATGCGCAAGAATATTTATTATGCTCTGGTGACTAATAGTCTTTAAATTTTACTCTTGGAACTTTTTTTCTTCCTAAAGTCAATAATTCTGAAAAAAAACTTTTATGTAATATAATGCCTCAGTACCCCAGAGAAAGGTGGTAAAGCAAAGATAACAATGCGATGAAAGGCCCTCTTTCTTGTATCATATAAATACTTAAAATTATTTTTAGGAGATTAGCGTTTTTAAATATTCTCTAGAGTATTTTTAAAGACCAATATATAATCAGAAATAATTTTTATAAGCGTTGAAATGTAAATATTTACTGTCTGCAAACGTTTTTATAACGTATTGGTCTGTGGCGCTAATCGCTTTTTGTGAAATTATGCAGTTTTGGCAATTCTTTACGAACATTGCCATTCCTTTTTATAACATGTGTCATTGAGAGTTGAATTAGTACTAAATTATCATATATCTCTTGCTTGACTGTGCATTATAAAATAATTATCTAAAAGAAAAATCTCATTTTTTCCGCATTTTGCTCTGTCATTCTAGTGCATCAATGAATAAGAACTTTATTATTTTTTGAAAATACGTATTGCCTAATTTAGGCAAATAATAACAAATTTGTCGTTATTTTTGAAATTGGAACAAGTTCATTTGAGAAGTGGTAAAAGTCCGAGGCTTTTACCGCTTTTAATGGTTAGTGTTAGAATGAATATAAAAGTTTTGAATAATGTCAATCAATTTCAGAGATGTTTTTAACACAATAGTTTGAATACGCCTGTTTCGTTGCACTCAGTTTTATAAATTCCATGTGATTTTAATAAGAAAAAGTTTTAGTATACATTTACCTAAGATTTATTTTAAAACCGTTTGTTTGGCTCTGCACATCCTTCTGTGGACTTTGTGCCATTAAACCCTACATTCAATCAATCAATCAATCTATCAATAGTTTGATGAAACATTATAATTAAAACAATAATAATAAAATCCAAAAAAAAATATACTACTTTTTAGCTCCAATTGGATTTATTTCAAGAATAATCGTTCATATATTCATGTTTCAAAATTTATGTCGTTGTTCTCTAAAATAACCACACAAAAGTACAAAACAGGAGTTTTTCCTGTGAAACGATGCATTTTTGGCAGTTGAAAGTACAAATGACGTAAATTAATGTGGAATATATTTAATGCATGATTGAAACAAATTAACTTTTTTTATAAACTGAATTATCAATATTTAAAATTTGCGAATAAATAGCTATATAATAAAACAAAGTGCATAGAAACACCATAATCTACAGTTGAGGATCTCGTTGCAATGAAATTCTTGATTCCCTAAATTGTTGACTAGAGCCAAATTAAATTTAGAAAGCTAAAGATTTTACACGAAAGGAGGGCACTGATTTTCTATTCATGACCGGTTCTTGCACTTGTAGCAGCTATTATGTACACTGCTTAACTCATATTGTACTTGTACCAAACTGTTTAGTTGTGTTAACTGTTTAGTTGCATTAACATTTAATTTCAATTTCTGTAATAAGCGATTTTATAAAAATATAACTATCTTCTTACATTATGATATATAAAATTTGAGGTGGTAAACTATGACCATTCAGTAACCTTCAAGTAAGTTATTTGAACCTTAAATATGTAAAATATTTAAAAAAAATAAAGTAAAATATTTAAAAAAGCATGTTAATTTTATCCCTCAGGTATGAAATATAACGGTAGAATATTTTTAAATAATTTGAAACAATTCTTGACTAATTGATTCCGTCTTCAATATAAAACATAGGCATAAAATTTACCCGCATTCTATCTGGGTTTAAAAAATTTAAATGGGCATTTTAAAAAATATATATATGCATATATTTTAAAATTTAAAGTTCATATTTTCCGAATTGACAATATTTAAGGTTTGCATATCCGCTGAGGTTTCTTTTCCGTTTTTCAAGTAAAACAAACTCTCACTAGGAATGACAGCTAAAATTGGCTTTGCTGCGCAAATAAAGCATCACTTTTACATTTTATATGCACTGCAAACTCTGATCCTATTTGTGTGACATAAATTCAAGGTTAAAGCTTTCATTTTTGCGCTGCTTTTGGCCAAGTCAAATACCGTCACTTCAATAAAATGACCGTTTTGAGTAGTTGATAAAATATTCTAACACAGTAAAGGAATTAAAGTCAGAAGTTCACTTTCAAGGGATTTTACTAGCATTAGCAAAGCAATTGAAACTAAAGCAACCAAACTGTATGTATGATCTTATGCTATTTACAGAATTTGTAAGTTAGTTAGGGTTCATATTTCTGCCAAAAAATTTTTTGTAGTAAAAAAAAAGCTGCTTAACTGTATAATGAAAATAGACATTTTTTTCAAATGTTTTGTTTAATGTAAATTTTACACTGAGCACTATTTGCTGAAACATATTTGACATTCATATATTTTAAGATTTTTTTTCTATTCTAAAAATTAATATTTTGTATTAAAAATTTTCTGTTTTTTTCAGAGGGGATAATTTTACATAAATAAAATTTTAATTCTGAAGTCAAATGTGCTAATATAATGCTGCGCAACATGAAACTCCTGATTTACCTTACAATAATGGTAAAAAAATTTTTTTCTATGTAGTCCACTTTAATTGACTGTAGGGTTTAATGACATAAGGTTCAAGCTGTCGTATGCCAGGTACATATTAACGTTTTCATCACAACATGTTCCATTTATTTACCTCCTAACAATCCCATTTCACAAACTGTTTTGGATTATTTGATTTATCAGTTACCTACACCTCTTATTCTGCTGGAGGATTTTAACGATCATAATAAGCTGTGAGGTAGTTTACTCCAATACTCTGGACATAAAATAGAACAATTTATCAAAGACCATAATCTCTGCTTGCTTATCTAAGATAAAGACCCTTATTTTCTTGCACATTCACGAACATTCCATTATATTGATTTGGCTTTCTGCTTACCAGTTCACTTATCCTTCACTCAATTTACTGTAGGCAATATATATAAAAGTGATTACTTTCCTCTCATTGTATCATGTTCTGTTATTGTGCCCCTCACACTCAGACGCTCAGTTTTTATCTATCACCTTGCGAATTTTGCTCTGTTAACTCAACTTGCCCAGATAACCGATTCCACGGTAACTGGCAACACAATAGATAGCAGTGTTGATAAGATCTCTTCAATAATTATTCCTGCTTCTGTAGTAAGTATACCGAAAAAGTTGCTTTTACATCCTCGCTATCGCAAGGCTTTGGCAGAATGCGCAGCTGCTTATTATTGTCAAGTGTATACTTGTGAAAAATCTACACATTCAGTCGATCACTTGCTTATACCATCTTGGAACGTTTCACAATTTTGTCAATATATACCGGTTTTCACAGATGGTTCAAACTCTCCTGGCTATGTAGCCCGTAGTATTGTTATTGCTGGTGATACGTATAGTTATAAAATACCAACTACACTGGTTATCATAAATTAAGGAAAATTCACAAAAATCGCGATAACTCAAGAAATTACACATGGAATTTTATGAAACTTACCCACAATATACAACACATAGTAAGGTATTAAACAACATAAAAAGAAATTATCAGACATTAATAGTAGTATAGAAATTAGCACATGTATAAAATAAACAAATTGGAAGTATCGGTTTGCAATAGAAAAAGTACTTTTAATATGGAATATGATTGCCTCTAGAAGCAATACAGCACAAACAGCGATGTGTGATGCTTTCAATTATGCGGTCTATCAGTTCAATAGGAAGTGAGAGCCATTGCTCTTGTAAAGCAGTTGCAAGCGTGGCAAGGGTCTGAGGGGGCGGATTGATGGCAGATACACGCCTCCCTAGAGCATCCCAAACGTGCTCGATAGGATTCAAGTCCGGGGATCGAGCTGGCCACTCCATGCGAGTAATTGTTTCCTGTTGAAGATAATCATCAACAATGCGAGCTCTGTGTGGTCTTGCATTATCGTCCTGTAACAGGAAGCAATCACCAATTGCCCCGGCATATGGGCGCACATAAGCATCAAGGATGTTGTCTCGATAAACCTGAGCATTCACGGTTCCCCTTGGAAAGACATGGAGGTATGTGCGCCCTCCTAAGGATATGCCTCCCCAAACACTGACACTGCCTCTTCCGTATGCATCTCTTTCACGGATGTTTGATGGATGATAACGGGTCCCAGGTTCTCTCCATATCAAATAACGTCTACTGTCACTTTCTAGACTAAACCTGGACTCATCCGTAAAGAGAACAGGCCTCCATTGATCTGACGTCCAGTGGACATGTTGTCGGGCCCACTGCAAACGGTCTCTCCTATGGCGTGATGTGAGCGGCACGCAAATGGCTGGTCGTCTCGCATACAGACCACCTTCGTGGAGCCTTCTGCGCACAGTTGACGTTGACACCAACCTTCCGGTGGCTGCAGCAAGAGAGGATCTAAGATGTGTCGGAGTAGCGGTTCTATTCCTGCGTGCACTTAATGTCAAATATCGGTCATCGGCACTGGTCGTAACAGTTGGCCGTCCTTGACTGAACCTCCTAGATGCCGAATCTGTGGTTTGAAATTGCCTCCAAAGTCTATGAACCACAGATGGACTCACATTTAGCCATCTGGCCACTTCTGATTGACTCTGCCCTGCCTCTAGTCTCCCGATGGCTCTCCATCGTAGTTCTTCAGGCAAATGATGCCTAGAGGTCATTATTACGAATTGGCTATCTCAGATTTTCAATGTCGCAATCACAGTAAAATTTGTGTGCTTTCTCTCAAACTTGGACTTTTATGCTCCAGGCAGATGACGTAAGCCGAGTGCAGCGCCACTAATTTGCATATTGCAATTTTACTCAGCTACTCTTAGTGGACAACATATGCAAATTTTGCACGGTTTGGCTTACTTTTGAAAGAGTTATCGCTATTTTTGTGATTTTTCCTTAATTTATGATAACCAGTGTATGTGTTCCGTGTTCACCCCTGAAGACGTGCTATTCTATTGGCATTAGGGCTTATTTCAGCAGATTTGACCAAGAAATACTGCATTTACTCGGATAGTATGAGAGTATTACTCCAACTGAAACATTTTGACAGTAAAACTTATCCCATTTTGCGTTTTATTCGGCATTTATTATTTAGTCCTCATAAGAATGATTTCGATATTTTGTGTTGCTGGGTTCCAAGTCATATTAGAATCCTGGTCAATGATTTAGCAGATACTGTCTAGCGATTTGCTACTATTCCCTTGAATTTATCTCTACCTGTCTGAGATATAAAAGTACATATTAAAAAGTTTATGAAATCTTTATAGTAGTAACAGTGGAATTACTAAGTGAATAATAAATTGCACACTACTAAATCGAGTTTGGTTCACTTGCTTGTTCTGTCTCCGTTGTTCAGATGTTACGTTTATCCAGCTTCGAAATAGACATACTAGACTGACTCATCTTCCTTTGTTATTTGGGGAACCGACTCCTCAGTGCAACACCTGTAATGTTTTACTTTCGATTCATCCTATTTTAATCATTTGCTTGTGTTTTAAGCAACATCGCTTTACCTTTTTTAGTACTATTTCATGTGCAGAGGATTCATAAGGTGATACCCATCATCCAAATATTTTTGCATTTTTACGTGCTATAGGTATTTTGAATTGTATATAAGTTTTTATCTAATCCTAATTTTATTCACGTTTATAAGAATATTTTGTCTTTTCACCATTCTTTCCGATTTCATAAAATTTTATTGAATAGACAATTTTAGCTGATTTTATTTTATTATCACCTTTGATAATTCCTGTACCATTGTACCTATGTTTAATGTTTTTATGAAGGTAAGCCTTGGTATGCACTTAAACTTTTAACCTGTAACAACATGTTGTATTGTGTAGCATGTCCTCATTTGGATCTTGTGCCATTAAAACCCACATTCAATGCAATTCAATTCTTGTTCTAGTTAATAGAATCCAGGCTCAACACATGTTCCTGGATAATTGGCGGGAAGCAGATTACAACGAACCAATATCAATAAACTTCAACAAACCAATATATTTAGGACCAAGTGCAACCCTACATTCAATTCAGTTTTGTAGCTTAAAGTTAATTAGAATTCATAATTTTTTTTTTTTACTTTTCCACGGGTTTCATGACTCTGAAGTACCCCAGTTACCTTTTTTCTTTTTTTGTTCCGCCTTTTTCCTTTTAACTTGGGATTTAGTTCATAGTATCGTTTGACCCACTTATGTTGAATGAGCACGTAATCTTGCATATGTTTCGTGCGTTAGTGCAATTATCGATACGAGATTCATTAAATTTTACAATACTTTAACTGAAAAGCTGCGATGGCTCTGGGGATAGAGCGTTCGCCTTCCAATGAGGTGAACCAGGTTCGAATCCCTGCCATGGCCGATGGATACGAATCCATATCCGGCTTGCACCGACCACTTTGCTGACGTGAAATATCCCCAGTGGTAGACTGATCATGGGTTATAATCCCCTTGCCGTCATGCAAACTGTGAGAGATTCTCGTGGTCTTCCTCTCCATGTACCGCAAATGGGGGTTAGTTCCATCAAAAAGTTCTCCACGAAGGCAAATTTCTCCTAATACTTGATCCAGGAGTTTCCTTGTCTTCTGGATTGGTTTCAAAATTACACGGCTACGTTGTTGTAAGCCCAAAAATTGGGTCGGTTGTTCAACGATGGTTATAAAATATAAAATTCTTTAACTGATCTCAATATTGAAAAAATTGAAGGCCTTTTAGTTTTTTTTGGATGTCCACACTTTAAAATCGACAAAATTCAGGCTTTTTATTGTGTTTTTTAATGGCTACGAATTATTCTTCATGAAAAACTCAAAACATTATCTTCCTTATTTCTTTAAAAACAGCATTTTCAATATAATCTGGATTTAATAGTTTTGAAAATTTACACGAAAAACTTTCCTTTAAGCAAATGATGTTAATTTACAACAAACGAAAATCGTCCAAAAGTATGTAAATACCATCTGTAATATACATTTAATAATTTTAAATAATTAGGAAAGTAATAAAAATATGTTTCATTAAGCAAAGAGTAAAATCCTGAGCTTGAATGGAAGTTTTAAAAAAGTGCTGAAAGAGAATCTGTTATCCGTAACTTTCATATTTTCTTAACATACTAAAACTCAGCTTTTATCTTATTATTTGCCAAATACAGGTGTTCTTCGACAAGTACTTTCCCGTATAAAGAGAATAATTTGTTACAACGAAAAAATATATATATAAAAAAAAGTTCTTACTAGCCCCCTTTGTTATAGATGACATGAGTGTCATCTGATCATAACTCTTATTCAGGGGCAGTAATAAATGATTTATTCGCTGAAAATGCAATATGTTGACAGCCGCTTCTCTGTTACTATTTTTTTTATTCTGTGGAACAGAGAATTTTGAAAAATATTCCTCCCTGAATATAATATAATCTACCCTTTTAACTTGATATAAAAAAAGACGGCAATTGCTATAAATATCTTTTTTTCTTATTTGATCTGTAAAATCTATAACATTCGTGATTTCTATAATAATTATTTTATATGAATGAATAAAAATTCTAAAAGGAACGTAAGGATTTCAGGCAACAAAAACAGTTTTCTCTTATTTTGTGAAATTATTTATAACCTACATATCTTATTAATTTGATCATGTCATTCGGTATTTTTGAAAGTTCATCAAGGAAATAGGACATTATTCTCTGCTTTAAAAAACATCTTAGTTTAGCCTAGTGACCAAATTTTAACCAAGTGCCTGGCGCAGTATAGCCATTTCTGACTCTTGCGCCAATGAAATCCAACCAACCAAAATCAGTATTTTTGTTACACTTGACAAAAAAAAAGAATTATTTGGGCAGAAACATAATTCTACTGATAAACTGTTAAAAAACATGTCAATGTCAGATTTTCTTTTGATATGTTAGTTTAAATTTTTGATGCAAGAGTCAAGGGATATATCGCTATCAACACTTGGAAGTATCCAGTGTCTTTAAAATATAGCAAGGTTTCCGTGTGGATTGTCTCCAATTAAAATCGATAATTCAGGATATTCACTGTTAAAATATAGTCACTTCTTAGTTTTAAAATTGGAACACTGGGTCAAGACATGCTTTATAGTTTATGGTTCTCAGCAATGGGAGCAAACATGTTCTAGTTCGTTCAGTGAGAATTGCCTATGCGTTAATCTTGTATGACCTATATGCAATCTGTTTATCTGTACTTCACTTTTCCTGAAGCAATATAGAATATTAAAGGGAGAAATTAGCTGCTTCATTTCATACAGTTTATTATTTATTTCTGTGTTCCATTCCGTCTGTCAATTAGTATTTAAGACATTTATTATTTCGGTTCGATCATCCCGTCTTAAAACTGGTTTGTTAGAAAGATTGTAGTACAGCAAAGGAGATAATTTGAAAATAGGAAAATCCGGTCTTATTGGATTTTTATCTGGCATTTTATCTGAAGTGATCAAGCAAAAGTAGTCATTTTCCGCTGCATAAAGTATAAATTTTAAATTTGTTATATATTTTTATTTAGTTTGATACGATTTAAACAATTTTGGAATGAACTCTTTGGCAGCTTTCATCCAGATCACTCATCATCACTTAAGAACCTTACAAATCTTAATCTTATGAAGTTTTATTTTATAACCGGCGTTGAACAGGCAACCCAATTCCGAATTTACGAAATACAACCCTTTTGTTTGGAATTTTAATGAAGTTTTATAAATGTTAACCTAGTGATTAAATTTTAACTAAGCTATATAAACTTTTAGCCCAATTGTAGGCGTGTTATAGTCAAATCACAGCCCTTGCACTAAAAATTTACATCACTCACTCTGAATTTACGACTATCAATGCTCGACCAGGTAGCCTTTCACTTTGGAACCCTACCCAGAAGACAAGGGCACTCCTGGATCAAGCACTGGGGCCAAACTTGCCTTCGCGGAGGACTTTTTAAACCACGAAGACCTCGTATGATTAGTTTGACGTCGAAAGGGTTCTAACTCATAATCCCTCTACTGCTGAGGATATTTTATGTCAGTTCTGTGGTCAGCCCGAACCGGAACTAGAAGTCATACCAACTAACTATCTCTTGGATTCAAACTTGGGTTACCTTATTATGAGGCGCAAGCTCCATCCTCTGAGCCACCACAGATCATCATAAAAGCAGTTGGATTATATTCATTAATTCAAAAAAAAAAGTGCTACGTTTTAACCTAGTGATTGGTGCAGTAATCTGCTTACTTTGCTGTTTAAGCAGTTTTACTAATTGAATTTTAATATTTCTCTTTTTTTTTTGAATGAAAAAAGTGGTAGCACAAAATTTCAATATTTATTTTACAGAAACAAAATAGTTGTGCTTATCATAATATATTTTTTAACGACAGGCATTGAACTTATCGTTCTGAACTATGTAGGTTGCTAGAAGTGTTCCTCATTTTGTGATGCCTGGTGAGCACCTTGTGATCAAAGTCGTGAGCAACAATATCCTAGCCACACTGCCACAGATACCTGTTCATAGGGTAGACTACATTCACACATCACACATAACGCAGGAAAACACACAGAGATAAACACCCATGCTCTGCTCGGAATTTGAACCCGCAACCATTGGTTTCGCAATCAGGCACGCTATCCACACGGCCACCTAGCTGATGTCTATCATAATATAAATATTTATAATTGGATTTGAAGTCTGCGTTTTTAAAATTGAAGTTGTAGGTAAAAAGAAATATTTACTAGGGATAAACAAATCTGTACCACTACTTTTTTCATAAAAGGCCAATTTTTGTGATCAGTCATAATTGGGGAGGCTTAAATACAGCGATGTTTAAATTTTATTAATTTTCGTATAATATTAAAGAAAACACATGTTGTCACTTGTTTTCCTTTGTTAATTTATAATAGAACATTTTTTTGGTTGGTGCATTATTTCAAAAAGAAAAACAGAAAATTGTAATGTTCTTTTAATAAAATGAAAGTATTTTTTAATTTAAATTTTAAGTAAATGTTCACTTAAAAAAACAACACCCGAATAATATTTTTATAAATTCTGTAAAAAGCACTAGTCATTGAGAATGTATTCTATTAGACAAAAGTAAAATTGTTGTAGACACGACTCTATCTAGTTTTTGGTTGGTTGGTTGGTTAGTTAAAGTTTAATGGCACAAGAGCCAGAAGTGGCTATACTGCGCCAGTCACTAGGTAAAAGAATAGCACTTTTTCTTATATTAGTGAATACAGTCCTATTGTTTTGATGAACTTGATTAAATTGTGATGTATAGGGTTACTAAGTAGGGATGAAAGATTGGGATAAAATCTGCCGAAAAGTTTCTTCCTCAAATATTTGAATCGTCTGCAGTTAGTTAATATGTGTTTAATTGAAACGTCAACTTGACATAGAGTACAGATGGGTGCAGGTTCGGCTACCAGTAAATGCATATGCGTAAAACGAGTATGCCCGATACGTAGTCTGTTTATTAAAGTCTGGGTTTTGCGATCAACAGTTAATGTTTTACAATTATCAAGATTAGGATAAATTTCATGTAATTTATTATTATTTTGTCTATTCCAATGATTTTTCCAGGCTTGATGAACTGAAGATTTACAAATGTGTTTGAGGTCCAAACATGTCAAGAGATTACTGCTTAAGTTTTGAGTAGTTTTAGCTATGATATCAGCACGGTCATTTCCAAGAATGCCGACGTGTGAGGGTATCCAACAAAAATATATGTTGAACCCTCGGACTTGCAATTGCATAAAGTGGTTTTGTATTTTTTGAATTATGGGGTTTTTTCCAATGTAAGGAACACTAGATATAAAGCTACGAGAGTCAGTATAAATTATCCATTTATTTTTAGTTTGGTCTGAAATAAAATTAAGCGCTAGCAAAATAGCATAACATTCAGCAGTGAAAATTGAAGTTTCGTGAAGAAATTTTTCAGACATATTAAAACTTTCGTAAGCAACACCGCAACCAACATGGTTATCATATTTCGATCCATCTGTGTAAATAGGCGTAAAATCCATATATTGATGACGATGTTCGTAAAATCTTTGGGTAAAAACTGTTGGGTTTGTCTCGGATTTTTTCAAACTATTAAAAACGTTTAAAACACAAGCTGTAAAGTCAACCCATGGTGGGATAGCGTCTGTGTAAGTAAAAACCTCAAAATTTAAAATGTTAAGTTCACATAAAATGTTTGTGATTCTTATTCCAAATGAAGGAATGTAAGACGGGCGTGAAGAGAAGTGAGTAACAAGTTGTGGATGGCAAACACAAGAGTAAAGTGGATGAAGAGGATTCGCTTTTATTTTAAAATAATAGTCCAGAGATAACTTATATCGACGAAAATGCAGAGAAGGTTCAGAACATAACACATACAGACTCTCAACTGGTGAAGTCCTGAATGCACCTGATGAAATTCTTAGTCCTTGATGATGGATGGTATCCAGATATTTTAATACAGATTGGCGGGCTGATGAGTATACAGAAATACCATAGTCAAGTTTGGAACGGATAACGGAGCGGTATATTTTAAGCATTGCGTCCATGTCAGCCCCCCATGAGCAGTTTGTGAGGACCTTAAGAATGTTAAGTGATTGAGAACATTTTCTTTTAATATAAAACATGTGGGGTTTGAATGTAAGCTTTTCATCGAAAATCATGCCTAGATACTTGGTTTCTGCTAGAACAGGAATCACGTTATTATTAAGAGTTATCTCAGGATGAAGATGCATACCACGTTTACGACAGAAATGAACACAATGAGTTTTATGTGGAGAAAATGTAAAACCGTTTTCATTTGCCCATTTTAAAATTTTATTTACAGCTATTTGTAGTTGTCGTTCAATGAGAGACATATTGACAGATCGGCATGAAATTCTAAAATCGTCTACAAACAGTTCGCCATAGACAGTCGGGGGAAGTTGATTTAAAATTTCGTTAATTTTCAAAATGAAAAGTGTCACACTTAAAACACTTCCCTGAGGAACACCCTGCTCCTGGGGAAAAACATCTGATAAAGTTGAATTAAGTTTAACTCTAAATATCCTATTTGATAAAAAGTTTTTGATAAAATAAAATAAGTTACCACCTATGTCACAATTGATTAAATCACGCAAGATTCCATATCTCCATGCCCTGTCATATGCTTTCTCCATGTCAAAAAATATTGAAATAAAATGTTGATTTTTAAGAAAGCTGTGACGGATATCGGTTTCAAGTTTTAGTAAATTGTCAGAGGTGCTGCGGCCTCTACGAAAACCACTTTGATACGGAGAAAATTTATTTCGCGATTCAAGTAAAAATATTAAACGTTTGTTCACCATCTTTTCAAAAAGTTTACAAAGACAGCTAGTTAAGGCTATTGGTCTATAGCTTGTTGTTTCTTCGGGATTCTTGCCAGGTTTTAAAATGGGGATAACATATGCTGTTGACCAGTTCTGTGGAAAAATTCTCTCTGTCCAGATACGATTATATAATTGAAGTAGAAGCACTAAAGCTCTATCGGGCAGGTTTTGTAGCATTGAATAATGAATTTCATCTGGTCCAGGTGCTGAAGGACGGGTGTTTTTTAAAACATATTGGAGTTCATTTATTGTAAATGGCCGGTTATAGTTACAATCTGTGTCGTCTTTTGGCGTCAATTTAATTCTTTCCATATTTCTCTTAAACGTGGCGAAAGGTTCTTTATAATTTGAAGCGCTTGAGATTTCAGAGAAAGCAGCAGCCAGAGCATTTGCAATGTCAGGGATATGAGAGATATGTGTATTATTAACTTTGAGAATAGGTATGATGTGTTCACAATATTTACCGGATATAGTTTTAATTTTTTTCCAGATTTCAATTGATGGTGTATTACAGTTTATTGAGGAGACATAATTTTTCCACGAGGCTCTTTGAGCATTTCTTCGAACTCTTCGGGCTATAGACCGAGCTTTTTTAAATGCAATTAGATTGTCTGTGGTTGGGTGTCTACGAAAGATCTGCCATTGTTTTTTTTTGTTCTTTCTGTGCTTGAAAACAGTCTTGATTCCACCAAGGTTTAGGATGTTTTGGAAGCTTAGTTGATGTCATCTTTGTGCAGTGTTTCGCTGCTTCAAGTATATTCGATGTGACATGTTCTACCGCGTCATTTATATTAGTTTGATTTATCAAATTTTCAGTTATTGTTACAATGAATTTAAATTTGTTCCAGTTCATAGTGCTCATTTTAAGCCGTGGCATGCGGGAACTTTGAAAGTTACTGCTGCCTGTATAAGTTAGTATTAAAGGGAAGTGATCACTATTAAAAAGGTTATCATGAGCCAAAAATGACCAATATGGATATTGAGATGAGCTGCAAATTGCTAAATCTATGGCATGATATGATTGTGAAGGGGCGTGAAAATAGGTACTCTCACCAGAATTGAGAAGACTGAGTAAATGATTGTTGATAAGTTTTTCAATTAAGATTCCTCTACTATTTGTGTCCGAACTACCCCAGATGGGATTATGGCCATTAAAATCTCCTATTATAATGAAAGGTTGTGGGAGTTGTGCAATAAGTTCATCAAGATCTGCTTCAGATACATCATCTCGAGGTGGGATATAGATGCAACATACTGTCAATAAATATTGAATACTAAGGCGGACAGCAACTGCCTGCAAAGAGGTATTTAGTGAAACCATACTAGAGGGATACATGCAGGAAGTCATGATCATGACTCCACCTGAAGCTTTACTATTGCCTATATTATCCTTCCTGATGACGTTATATCCGCGTAATTTAGTTCGATGAATAGGTTTTAGTGATGTTTCCTGTAAGCAAATGCAACACGGAGAGAACTTATTTATTATATCTATAACGTCAGGTTTATTAGTGTTGTAACTCCTACAATTCCAAGATATTATTTTAGCCATTTATTGCTTCCGATTTTTAGATTTAGTATTTTTTGGACAGAGATTGGGTGGTGTTTCCAACCCTTTATCTGTTTGCATTTGTGTATCTGAAATTTCATCTGCAGTGTTTTCGTCTGTGCTCATTGCATCTGATTGTAAGTATTCCTGTTCTTTGTCTTTTGATTGTTTTGGCCTATTCTTATGAAATTTATTTTGTCTGCTCTTTGGTATATATTTGTGTTTAGTCACTAGTGGAGATTGGGTAAGTTTTTGTTGTAACGCAGTTACCAATTGTGGAGTCAGTTTCAGATATTTTTGTTTTTCTGTAGAGGTTTGTGAAGGGGTTGTACGAGAGATAACAGATTTTCCAGAGTTCTGTGATTTTAATGATGATTGAGAATGCTCTTTATTAGTTGAGCTTGCTGTTGGTTTAGGCAATAGTACTTTGAAATTTGTATTATTTGGTTCGGTATCAGCTGCGTCATACTGAATACCTATGGATATCTTCGGTTTACTATTGGATAATGCTGCAGAATATGAAATATTAGGTCTTGGTTGTGAACTTAAGAACTTAGCTTTAGCTTCAGTGTATGTCAGATTTTGATTAACTTTGATGTTGATGATTTGTTTTTCCGTTTTCCATTTTTGACAGAGTCGGGAGTTGGCGGAGTGAGGTTCTGAACAGTTGGTACATTTTTCAGGCCGGGTGCAAGTTTGAAATGTATGTCCAAATTCACTGCAGCGAGAACAGGTTTCTTTACCTCTGCAGTGATTAGTCGAATGGCCAAACTTCTGACACTTAAAGCATCGAAGAGGGTTAGGAACATATGGTCGTACTTTGCAATTAATATAGCCTACTTTAATGTCAGTTGGTAGAGTGGCGGAATTGAAAGTTCATATTAAATGTTGAGTAGTAATTATATCTTTGCCTCTCTTAATGGTTATATGGCGTGCATCAACAACTGATTGATCAGAAAGACCTTCAATAATCTCGCTGATTGGGAGATACTGTAATGATTGAACTGTAATGACACCTTTTGATATGTTGAGGGTATTATGAGGAGTAACAGTTATAGATATATTATCTATTTTACGTGATTGTAGAAGTGACATGGTTTGCTTATTAGAATTGGTTTCAACTAGTAAATCACCTGACGGCAATTGACGAACATTTTTAGGGTTTCCGATTTGGGATTCTAAGAATTTTTGAATAATGAATGGTGAAACAGTACTAAGTTTTTTGTCTTTAGAATTAAGAACTAGAAATCTGGATTTTGCTGGGTCGTAGTTGGGACATTTGGATAGATCAAATTTAGATGTATTTGCGATACTGTGTGCAGAATCTTTGGGTAACTCCATAGCTCATAAAAACGTTCATCTGGACACTCCCATGCCCACCATCGAGCCCAACAAGGGGAAAAGAAGCACCGGCTCTGAAAAGCTCAGCCTCGGTGTTCTGTTCAGGGTAGCTCCAGGTATAGCACTACAACAGGGGAGCGTGGATCCGCCAAAACTATCACAGTTCAGGGGCACTCTCCTGATGCAGCACGTAGTCCCTAGCAGGGTGCTACGCATGCCCTACCAGCCGATTGAAAGGGAGGGGGACCTAACCTCCTTCTATCTAGTTTTTAAACCAAAACAGAATTGTGAACCTAGCTGTAAAATATAGTCAAGACTGGCTCTTGCGCCAAAAACCCAAACAACCAAACCAAACTTTCCATCCATCATATCTTAATCATTTGCCCTTGTTTTAAACAACATCGTAATATCTATTTGGGTAGCTTCATTTTTATCTATAAGGGACTTGCTAGATGAAACTCATCATCCTAACATATTTGAATTTAGGCGTGCTATTGCTATATTAAATTGTATATAACTGTTTTATTATTATTAGATTTTTATCAGTTTTGCAAGTAATTACAATTTCAGCTTCTTATATTTATGTATTTTTAGAATATATATGCAACGCATGCACTTTCTAAACTGTTTTAAAACCATGTCCTTTAACGAACTGTTTGGCGCAGCATGTCCTCTTTTGGATCTTGTGCCATTAAACTCTACAATCAATCAATCAATAAAACCATGTCCTCTTCTGGACTTTGTGCCATTAAACCATACTTTCAATTCAATTCTATATATAATTGCAGCATTTACTTTGCGTTTTATCTTTTCTAAAACTTGTCTGTTCAGCACTGATGTCTTTTTTTTTTATACTTTGTGCCATTAAATCGAACATTCGTATAGTTTTAACAGTCTATATATTAATAGGCTAGCAATATTTTGTCTCGCTAAAAACTCCCAAACTACGCAACAGAATTAAACAAATAAGGTGTCGTTTTAAAGGTATTGTTATGTAGATGTGCAATAAGGTCTTAAATTATGAAAATTTCCTTTAATTAATTAATAAAATTAATAATTTAGTTTGAACCAATGAGAATTCAGCAAATCATTTTTCGGGTGGTTCGCATAAGCATTGTTTCCGTAAGCATCGTTTGATTTAAAGCATTTCTGAATTAATAGATTGATAAAAAAAACGGAACTGAATTTCTTAAAAAAAGAATTCAATATCTTTAGTTCCTTTGATAAATTTATAGTTTCATGATGAAATGCTCATCCATGATCATAATCTATGTTTACTGAATCAAGGTGAAGACACTCACTTTCATGAACCAACGCGAACTTTTCATTGCATTGATCTTGCTTTATGTTCACCTGCGCTTTTACCCTTTTCAGAATTTTCGGTTGATAATGATCTTCATAGTAGCGATCATTTCCCAATCATTGTTTCGTATACATCTACTGCTTCTATCACTACAAAACCCTCTACATTTATTTACCATCGTGCTGATTGGAGGCTTTTCGCACAGCTTGCTGAAATTACAGAAGATATGATATCAGATGAAAATCTTGAAGCTGCTGTTGAAACGGTGACTTCTGTGATCATCAATGCTGCACATAGTAGCATACCAAAAACATCAACTTCTCGTCCCCGGCATCGCAAGCCTTGGTGGACTGCTGAATGCTCCGCAGCTCACAAAGAGAAGCAGAGGCTATGGAACATCTTCCGTCGGTATCCTACAACAGAACATCTTGTCGATGTTAAACGAGCTAAAGCGATTGCACGCAGGATTCGGCGCCAAAGCCAGAGAGAATCTTGGTCACGCTATGTTTCATCCATCACATCTACAACATCTTCCAGACAAGTCTGGTCGAGGGTCAAGAAAGCGAATGGTACCGTGAATTCCATCTTCCGGTATTTGATATAAACGGTATCACGCACTCTGACCCTGTAGATGTGAGTAACATCTTGGGTGAAACATTCGCTGCCGTATCTAGCATTGACAGTTACAGCTCAGCTTTTCAAGCTCACAAGCATAGAGCTGAAGCCCAGACGCTGCAGTTTACGACTCGACGGCAATTTCAATATAATTGTAACTTCACATTTCATGAATTGCAACGAGCGCTGTCAAAAGCACCCAATACGAGCCCCAGCCTTGATGGTATATCATATCACATGCTTCGCCATTTGAATTATGCATCGTTGCTGAATATCCTTTTACTTTTTAACAGATTATGGACGGAGCAGATATACCCATCAAGTTGGCGGCTGGCTCTAGTGATACCAATTTTAAAGCCAGGTAAGGATCCAACGGAACCAACAAACTACCGCCCAATAGCTCTGACTAGCTGCTTCAGCAAGGTATTTGAGCGTATGGTCAACTCTCGCTTGGTTTACTTTTTGGAGAAGAAAAAACTCATCCCCGACTTTCAAAGTGGTTTTCGAAAGGGCAGGTCGACCATTGATAACATTGTTGCATTAGAAACACGTATCCGGAATGCTCTTGTCCGACGTAACCATTTTATCTCTATCTTCTTTGATATTGAGAAGGCGTACGATCGGACATGGAGATACGGCATTCTAAAGGCATTGTTTAATATGGGCCTCCGTGGTCACCTACCTATGTTTATCAAAAACTTTTTGAGTCAGAGATATTTTCATGTTAAACTGGGTAGTACACTTTCTGATCTCTACATCCAATCTGAAGGTGTTCCACAAGGTTGTGTTCTGAGTGTTACACTTTTTATAGTTCATGTTTCCTCCATTTTAAACATTCTACCCCCTGCAGTTTTTGGCTCACTTTATGTTGACGACCTCAATGTCTCATGCTCAGGATCTGACATGAGAGTAATCGAACGTCAGTTACAACTTGCTGTCAATAAAATAGTAAAATGGTGTGATGAGAATGGCCATACCCTTTCACCTTCCAAAAGCTCATGTGTACATTTTTGTCGGCAACGTCGGCTTCACAATGATCCTGTAATTCATATCCATAACATTGCTATACCAGTCGTTATGGAAACAAAATTTCTTGGAGTCATTTTCGATCATAAGCTTACTTTTCTGCCTCACATAAAACAATTGCGGAAAAGATGCGAGAGATCCCTAAATATGTTACGGGTGCTTTCTAACACGTCTTGGGGTGTTGACCGTACCGCGCTATTGCGAATTTACCAAGCACTTATACTGTCGCGCATTGACTATGCATGCACAGTTTATGGAACGGCTTCTGCATCTAACTTAAAACGTCTAGATACGGTGCATCATACGGCGTTACGCATATGTAGTGGAGCATTTCGCACTTCTCCTGTTGAGAGTTTGTATGCTGTGTGTCATCAACCTTCTCTCAATTTCAGACGCATGCAGCTCTCTTTAACATTTTACTTTCGCGTCCTGTCATCTTCATCGAACCCTCTTCGACGTGAGATTATTCCACTAAGTTTACAACGATTATATGATGCACGACCCTCATATATACCACCTTTTAACTCTCGCATGCGATCACTCATTCAGACATTTGATTTTTGTGATATACCATCGCAATCTGTAAATTATTTTCTCATCCCACCATGGACTATTTCATCATATTATCTTGATTGTTCATTTGTGTCATACAGTAAATCTAATGTCTCACCTAGCATTTTTCAACAGCTGTTCACTTTCCATCGTCATCAGTATATACAATACATAGCAGTTTTTACAGATGGATCTAAGTTCCCTGGACATGTTGGTTGTGGGATTGTTGTGGCTGATATTACTTACAGCTACGACATTCCTGCAATTTGCTCTGTTTTTACAGCGGAAGCATTTGCTATCCTTTTAGCTTTGAGAGTCATTTCTTCGCATTCGGCTAGAAAATTTTGTATATACTCGGATAGTTTGAGTGTTTTGAGACAGTTAGAACATGCGAGAAACGAAGCTCATCCAATTTTAATTTTTATTCAACATTTATTGACTTCTCTATACAAGAAGGGTTTTAAAATTTTATTTTGCTGGATTCCCAGTCATGTAGGTATCAAAGGAAATGACAAAGCTGATTCTGCTGCACGATCTGCCTCTTCTCCAATAACATTATCTGTCCCATTTTCTGATTTAAAAAACCACATTCGCAAACTTTTTCAGTGTTTATGGCAGCAACACTGGGACCTGCAAGGCGAAAACAAATTACATTCTGTTAAATCTACTTTGGAGCCTTGGCCTGCACTGCACATGCGCAGGACAGATGTCAAACTCACCCGCTTGCGAGTAGGACATACTCGACTTACTCACCTCCATTTGCTATTTGGAGAACCTCCTCCCAAATGCAACGATTGCAACGTTTTACTCACGATTCATCACGTTTTAATACTCTGTCCATGTTTTAACCAGCTTCGCCTCACCTTTTTTGGTAGCTCCATTTTATGCATAAAAGACTTGTTAGATGAAAATCATCATCCTAACATCTTTGCTTTTCTTCGCACTATTGGTATTTTAAACAGTATATAAGAGATTTATCCACATATAAAAATACTTGCATTTTCACTGTTTTAGAATTCTCATCATTTTTACTATACTTATTGTGTAATTGTACTCTATTCTACCTTTTAATATGTTTTTAAAACCGTGTGTCTGGCGCAGCATGTCCTCTCTGGACCTTGTGCCATTAAATCTTACATTCAATTCAATTCAATTTAGTTTCATGATAAATTTTTTGTTTCGTTGCAATAGAATGGCAATGGCATCGTGCGATTATTCAAACCAAAACAAACGTGCGAATATTCAAACCAAAACAAACTTTCTACAAACAATTATTTTGATTTGAGATTTAAAACGATATCTTAGTTATTTAGTTCTATTTTTATTTATTTAGTGCCTGCTGCCTAAATAAAATGCCTGCTATCAGGCGTCGAAATATCTCTGGCAGACGTCAGAGAAATGAATGCCGGAATTCTAAACGGGAAAGCATTTCTTATTGAGATATATTCTCTGCTACAGCTCCAAATTTCTCAGCTACATGAAGAAAAGATAATCAAATTGTGAAGGGGGCAGAGAAGTGTATAAATTTCATTAAGTAATTGATTTCAATATCTGGCATTTTTATTTTAAAATTTAAATTTGTTAAAATGTTTTTATAAGATTGCGAAGCAATATGCAATGGAACTGCGAAGCAGTTCTGGGGGTTGGCGAGAGTAGCGAGCAGGGGGCGGAGCCCCCTAGTATAATGTATTTTGGCAAAACAAATAAGCTTTATCTTACATTTGTTGAAGAAAGAAAGCCGCTCGTTTGGCGCAGCGTGTCCGTTTTTGGACCTTGTGCCATTAAACCCTATGTTCAACTCAACTTAACTCGAACATTCATTTCTAGATAAACAATTAAGACAATTACGAATAAACATTTCAATGAAGTATTTAGAAAGAAAAAAAAATTAATCGTTGAATTTTTGTCAGAGTAGTTTGGAAAATATGTCCAGTTTTAATTTAGATCTTACTTTGTAAAATAAGTACAAATGAAGAATTATTTTGACATAGTGGTAAAAATATCAATAAAATCGCTGCATTATTTTTCGAGAAATTTTGTTCACTGAATTCAAAAAATCAGAATGTTTAATAAGCTCTAATATAATAAAGAATCTAATCACCAAAAATAAGTCAAAATCGTCAATAAAATGTAGATAAAGTTGATTTAAAATATATATATATTTAATTCGCAATTTTTTACTGGGTGAAATTAACGAAAGGAAAAGAACATTACTTAATTATCAAAACCAAAATATGTTAGATTTAATGTTCGTTTATTTATCGAAAAATAAAATTAGTATACATATATTTTATCGAAATAAAATCAGTCATATCCTCCTTCAAATATTGTTCACATAGTATTTACTTAAACATAAATAATATATAAATAAACAAAAATAAAATAGAATGTTTATACGATTCCTTAAAAATTTCCAAATATTTAAATTGCTCGAATATAGCCAAATATTTTATAGAAAATATAACAAGCTAATCATAAAATTCTTAGATATTTCACAATTTATGAGTTTTGAAGAAACTATTTGATATTTCTGTCGGTTTGGAAAAATCTTATCATTCTAATGCCAAAACTATCTATAGTATCTCTGCCACTTTTATTCAAACTAACTTTAAATATCTACATAAACTGCAACCGTATCCAAGTATAATTCATATTCAAATTTATGCTTTAAGCTGGAGACGTAAGTCATTTCTTGACAATTTCCGGCATAGCTATGTAAATAGAAACTGGTATCGTCGGATATTAGGAAACTATTTCAAATTATTAATTTTCAAGAGACACATTACTAATCTCTTCTCTTCAGCGTGGCTATATATATTTAAATAAATTCTGTCACCACTTTAAAGGAACAAGGCAACTATCAACCCCTTAGCTAGTATGGTATTTAATCCTCCTTTTTGAAATAAATGAGAGAAGTATTTGCTTTTTGGAAACTCAAAACGAGGAGAAATGGAGATAAATATCTTTTTAAGACATTTGCCCAAAAACAATTTATTTCCAACATTCTTGGGATAGAAATAAGAGTTTGTATAGCAAAAGAGAAATAAATGTGAAATGGGAATTATGTTTTCTTGTTGATATGAAATGAACTATGCGAATACTTTTTAAAATATATTATAAATTTTCATTTATTAATTGTTTATTAAACTTAGGGAGTATAAGTGTTTATAATGGTTAAATTCGTAATATTGTAATTATGCCACCATAATTTTTCAGTCACGATTAATCATTTGTCTCTGTTTTAACCAACATAGTCTTACCTTTTTCGATAACTCTATTTTATTATAGAGAAATTTATTAGATGGAACTCATCATCCAAACAACTTTGTATTTTTACATGTTCTTGGTATTTCATATTGCATGTAATTTTTTATCTGATTTTATTTACTTTTTACTTTATTAACTAGGATCCATTTTAACATATTTTGCATAATTTTAAGGTATTTATTAATTTTATCAGATTTTATGCACTGTTAAATGTATCTCTTTCATTATGTATGGTTTTACCAATTAAATTTATTATAGAAGTTTTTTTGATTTGCTTTAAAGTACTGTTCCCAATTTATCGGCACAGCATGTCCTTTCTTGGACCTTGTATCATTAAACTCTGCATTCAATCAATTAGTTCCCATTTTATCTATTTTACTTTATGACTATCCAAAACCGAAATATTACTAGTTTAAAGACACTGCACAAATTTATTAAATTTAAACCATAATTTTATACTGGACAAGTGTTTTTAGGGTATAGCTTTTCTGGACTTCAGCATTAGAAATCAAATATTAACGTATACACACTTTTAAATGAGCCTGCCTTATCATGCGATTGTTTTATCAATTTCATCTATTTTAGTCACAGAAATTTGTGGGTTTAACCCACAAAGCAGAGTACGCTAAAATAATGAAAATACAAGTAAACTGGAACACCATCATCATCATCAGCATTGGCATGACAGCCCTTTGTGAGCCTGGGCCTTCCTCAGAAGCTTTTCCCATTCTGCCCTTCTCCCAGCAATTGTTTTCCAGTTCTTTACTTTTAGGATGGCAAAATCCTCATCTACACAGTCCTTCCATCTCTTTTTGGGCCTTCCTCTTGGCCTTTTATTGGAGGGGGTTGCATTAGAGACTCTCAATGCTGTTCGTTCTGGGCTCATTCTCACTACATGCCCGGCCCATCTCATTCTACTTAATTTAATAGATTTAATGATATCATCGCCATCAAAGATCCTATATATTTCAAAATTATATCTTTTCCTCCAGTTGTCGTTATCGAGTATAGGGCCAAAGATGGTTCGTAGGACCTTCCTTTCGAAGGTTGTTAATAACTTTTCTTCCCTTTTTGTTAAAGTCCATGTCTCTCAAGCATAAGTCAAAACTGACTTGATTAATACCTTATAAAGTAAGATCTTAGTCTTTCTTTTTATTAAGTCTTTTTATTAAACTGGAACACAGCATTTATTAATATTTTAAATGTTTAACTTAAATCTGAAAGTCGTAATGTTGAATAAATATATACAGAATCATCATCTACAATCCTAATCCTATGACGGATATCAGGCCATCGGCCAAAGACTAAAAAGAAGGGCGGACTGTTCATACATGCATGAAAAAAATTGTTCGCTCTTTTATAGAACACGATGTCTTACGTCACATTGATTAACTGATTATTTCTTGACTTCTCTTCACTACCATTCTGGAGGCGAATCTGCAAAAGACTAAAACACGAAAGTTTATAACTTGAAATTACTTATTTCCACAAAATTTGCAGTGCGCATTTTACCTTATGATTTATTTTAACACTGGTTTTTTTCTTTTTTTTTTGCTCAACGCATGTCCTCCTTTTGGGACTTGTGCAGTTAAACTTAACAATTAATTCAATTCTATAATTAGAAAGAAAAATAAATTAAAATTTAGACGAGGAATTAATGTCACAGTCGTAAATAGTCCTACGCAACCTATTCCTCGGATTTGAAACTCATGAAATAATGTAATATATTTATCAAAATGTTTAGTCAATATGTATCTTTCCTGAAATATTTAAGTACAAAATGTCAAAACATAAATATAAATTTGAACATATTCATAAAAATAGGTTTAACATTCATATTTTTCCACTGATATGTAAAAAAAATCCTATTACCTAGATAAAAATCGTGGTGTATTTTACCACAAATGCTCTCCTAAATAATTTGAAAATGTAGCGTATATATTACCCCAAGTTCACTTCACTGCTTTCATTTTCATAATATTCCTTGTTCCGATTTTGATGCAAGTATGATTAAGATTACATATTTATTCCCAAAACTTTGGAAATGAATTACAATTTTTTAGCCATTAATTGAAAAATTAGTCTTCATTTCAGTGATTTAACTCCAAGTAGCCATGGATTTTAAAAAAAAAAAAAAAAATCATCGTCATGAGTATTCTCAGTATGTTTCTGTTTTTACGGATGGGTCAAAATCTCCAGGGCATGTCGGATGTGGAATCATTATAGCTGATCGAACATACAGTTATATCATACCTGCCATATGTTCTGTATTTACTGCTGAAGCTGTGGCCATTCTCATAGCTTTACGACTTATCTCATCACTGACCGCACGAAAGTTTTGCATTTACTCTGACAGCCTAAGTGTTTTACGTCAGCTGAATAATCATGTAAACAACGAAGCTCACCCTATTTTATGCATCATTAAACATCTGTTAGTTAGTCTTCACAAAAGTGGTTTTAAGATTTTATTTTGTTGGATTCCCAGCCATGTTGGTATTTCAGGTAATGACATGGCTGACTCTGCTGCCCGATCTGCTACGACTCCATTAACACAATCAGTCCCCATTTCTGACATGAAGAATTATATACGACAGTTTACTATGTCTTTGTGGCAGCAACACTGGGATTTACAAATTGAAAACAAACTGCACACAATTAAATCCAAGCTAGAGCCTTGGTCTGTGTTGCAATTGCGCGGAGCAGATGTCAAGCTCACCCGTCTACGTATAGGACATACTCGGCTGACTCATCTTCACTTGCTGTTCGGAGAACCGCCTCCTCGATGCGATACTTGTAACGTTTCACTTTCAATTCATCATGTTTTAATCGCTTGTCCATGTTTTAACCAACAACGCCTTACCTTTTTTGGAAGCACGATTTTATATATAAAAGACTTGTTAGATAAAAATCACCATCCTAACATCTTTGCATTCTTACGCGCTAATGGAATTTTAAGTTGTATATAATTGTTTTATACCATTTAGTGTTTTAGTAAATTTACCATGCAGTTTTATTGATTTTAATGTATGTAACTTTACAACATTGTTTTAGAATTTTCACTACCTTATCTGATTTTATACGTGTGCTTTACTTAACCTTTTAATCTGTTTTTAAAACCGTGTGTTTGGCGCAGTATGTCCTTTTTTGGGACCTTGTGCCACTAAACCCCACATTCAATTCAATTCAATTTAAAAAAAAAAGAGACCCAGATAGATGAAATATTTCCAGATAACCTAACAACCGTCACAATAGTAAGATACCATTTAAAAGGCCATTTTCCTCAAAGTTTAATTCAGTCTGTTCAGTGAGAGTACTTCTAAATTTTTATAATTTATTTTTTTTAATACGTAAGCTGATCAGCATCCGGCAAATACTTAAAAAAAATAGTTGTAAGGTTCCTAAAGGAAATTAAAAAAACAAGATGCTTTACCTTTACAATTATTCTTTTAAATAATATCTCTGTTTGAGAGTCTTTATCAAGGATATCAGTTTACACAATATTAAATTAGAAAAGTAAAGGAGTGAGTATTCGAAAACTGTACTACAAGTTTTTTAGTCCCCTCAGGATTTTTTCAGTCCCCACATCGTTTTTTTCAAATGTCCTTGTTCTGTTCAACAGAATATGAATGGAACAAACGTACACATCTAGCTGGAGCGAAACAATTGTGATACCCATTTCAAGATCGAGTAAAGGCCCTAATGATCCATTTACAGCAATGCCAGCTTGCATCGGATAGCGGATAAATATTTTCGAGTGATAATTTTTTAATATATGATTTTTGGTTTAATGAATTCGATTTATTAAGTTTCTTTCCATCACTATTTCTAAATAATTCGAAGGCTTAAATAATTCACCACTTTATTACAGTTAAGTCATGCTAAACCTTTTAAAAAGGAAGTAAATTAACCAAATATCCGTAAATTTTAGTTTGTAGCTATTTACCGTTTTTTTAAAATTATTTTGTCGTGTCGAGAGCAGTTGGCATCGCTGACCTTATCTATTACCCTATAGCGCTGACATCAGTAAAACTGCTTAACCATCTGCAAAAACCATGCTCCAATTTAAATTCTAATAATTTGTTTGATGTTCATTTTTATGTTTCATCTTAAAGAAAAGCACTATAACTAATAGTTGTAATATATAATAATTACAGGATGGATACAGATAATCAAACTAAAAGTTAAAATAAAAATATTTATAGTTACAACAATAAATTTAATAATTGCATAGTAAATTTAATATTGTAATTTTACTAATTGTATTTTACCTCAAAAAATTGTAAGAAAAGTGGTATTAAATTTTTTTTAGCGACTTGAAAATTCCGATTCTATATTCGAAAAAAAGAAAGTTTACTATGTGCCAAAATAAAGTTTCAGTCGAATTTAGTAGGACAAACTACATGACACATAGTCACCTCATCAAAGGCGATGACATTGTGTGTGATAAAGAAAAAAAAATTATCACCCTTTAGAATAATTTTCCACTTACCACATGAAAAACAATTGTGCAAATGTAATAAATAAACTTTTTAGAAAACTATATAATATAAAAGAAATATCTAAGAAAAGGATTACAAAAATCACGAAGTTCCTTCAGTTAACGGAATTATAGATTCTACTTATTAAGATACTTATTAAGACGTTAAAGTTAGCTTGAATGCAAAGCTAATAAAAACCTATAATGCTCTTAAAATTTGAAGAAATAAAATCATATTTAGTCGATATCTATAAACAAGCATAAATATATATTTCATTAAAATTCAATTCCTCCACATTTATATGAAAAGTGTACATCATTTGTGCACTATATACATCGACACATTTAAACTACTCCAAAATTTCTATTATTTAATGCTCTCTTTTATAGATATACTGTATTATACTTTCTTAAAGAAACTTTTTTCATAATTGCGTGTTTGTTACCTCATATTAAACTTAATTTTTCTTTATAGAGGAGTTTCAAATGAGCATTTTTTCTTTTATAAAAAGACACTTCTTTCAAAGCCATGTATCGCTTAAAAGCAATTTCAGCTAAACACAGAGCAATCTTTAATTATGGAATACTTGATGAAGGGGAATTTTTCTTTCAAAAAGCAATAGCAATTGTAGCTATACCTCATTAATGCAAGAAGGGGAAAATTACAAAAAATGTGAGATAGAAAACGAAAACAATTGCATTTTTTTTCTTAATGTAATGCTACCAAACACTCTTATATTATTGATTTGTTTAGCAAAAAAAAATACCAAAAATTACAAAAAAAAAAAATTATGAAAGTTTTTTTGTACCGTTTTATTTTTTTTATTTTTTATCTCGAGGCCTTATGTTCGAACGCTACACAATCTTTTAGAGTTTCATCCGCTTTTTATTTATAATTAATGAAGTGAGCGAATTTTCGAGATGTATATTAAAAACGGTTAACTATACGTTACAATTTTTTTATATATATTTCTTTAAAAGTAAAAAAAAAAGTATAGTAAAATAAAAATAAAAAATTAACCAGTCATTCTTTTTTTGATGTGTATATTTGAGAAAGACACGTTTTATTAAAATAATTGTAACAAAACCTTTTACGTTTTTTCCCTATTTTTTTTTTTTTTTTTGTTTGTTTATCAAATTATTTACTGCACTGGTATGAATTTAGCGTATTTTGAAATTACTTTAGAGAGCAGTAACAACCTAATTAATTTCGTTTAAATCTTGTTAAGTTGTTAAAAAAAGTAATAAAGCTTGTATTATCTCTGGCGACAAGTAAAGTTAGATATAATTAGCTGTAAAATTTCTTTTCTTTACACTCTGGCTTTTACCAACAAAAATATCTAAAAATTTAGTAATTTTATCTATACAGGTTGTTTTGAAATTTAAGGCTTATTCGGAAATAAAATGGCTTCAGAATTAATGATTGTTCGTATATAACTTTGGTTCTGGCACCTGTCCAGTACGTAATTTCATAGTCAGCATCAATATTTAATTAAAAATTTGACCAATGGGAAGCCTTATGAGAAACTAAAAAATTGTGGAATCTTTTATTTAAAACCACAATTTCAAAAAATAGATAGTCTAAAATTGGCTTTTATTTCCCAGT
This sequence comes from Parasteatoda tepidariorum, assembly GCF_982258835.1. Classification (NCBI taxonomy): domain Eukaryota; kingdom Metazoa; phylum Arthropoda; class Arachnida; order Araneae; family Theridiidae; genus Parasteatoda; species Parasteatoda tepidariorum. The sequence continues at coordinate 47,173,794 of NC_141765.1, read as the reverse complement.
TTTGTTATTAAATAAAATTAATAAAGTGTTTGGTCTGTGACTTAATTTATCTAGAGTTCGACTCTTTTATTTGATTTTTCTCTGAAATATGTAAAAGAATGTATTATGTTCTATATATTCAAATTAAATCATAATTGTGCTTCTTGCCATGCCAACCATTAGCACCCTCATATGCATTTTGCGTCAAAAACTTCTTTGTTAAAAAATGCTTTTACAAATTAACAAACCTGATAATGAGAAAAATGAACAGCTTATATGTGAAAATATTTACTTCTAAAAAAGTATTTATTAAATTTCCAGAACGATTAATATTTTATGGCCAAAATGTTCATCGTAATGCTTTAAAAAATAAAGATTGTTCATAGCATAACAACGAAACACTCAAGTAAATATTCATAAGCAAAATACAAAAATTAAATAGTGCATCTTATTAAGATGACCAGCATCTCATGAAACTAAAAAAAGTGGTTAAATTGAATTGAATGTAGGGTTTAATGTCACAAGGTCCACAAAAGGACATTCTGCGTCAAACAAATGGCTTCACAATAAATCTGAAGTTAAATTCAAACTAGAAATTTTTCTTGCAAAAATATCTGGAATTTATAAAACTGTATACAATGAAACGAACTTATTCCAAAAGTGAGTAAAACCAGATAAATGTAAACATTATAAAACAGTTGCATTCAAAAATGAATAGAATCAGATAAAACGATTATATACAGTGTAAAAGACGGATTGCGCGTAGAAACGCAAAAATGTTAGGATGATGGAAATCACTTAACGAATCCTCCAGAGATAAAATGGAACTACCGAAAAAGGAGATACGATATCGGTTAAAGCGTTGGCAAATGATTAAAATATGATGAACAGTGAGCAAAACTTTGCAATTCTTCATTGAGAAAGAGGCTCTCTGAATAGCTAATGTAGATGGATCAAACTACTGTGGCCGAATCGGAGAGGGGTTAACTTAACATCAGAATGCCACTGAGATCAAAGGTTAAAATATGTTTTTAAAGAGTGCAATTTGTTATTAATTTTAAAATCTCTTCTGTTGTTACCATGAGGATGTGATGAACTGTCGAATATAAGATTTTATATCCAGGAAAGGTACATGTAGAGTTAAAGGAGAAGTAGCAGATCATGCAGCCAAATCATCCAAGTCGTTCTTTTGTATGCCGACGTGACTGGGTAAACAACAAAATAAAATATCAAAGTCATTATTGTGGAGGGTGATCAGTAAATGATAAATGATGCATAAATTGGGATGAGATTCACTTGAAATATTTTCTGACTGACGTTAAACGTCCATACTATCGGAGTATAGACAATACTTCAGTGTGGAAAGGAAAAAAAACAGTCGTAGTGCCAAAAGGATGAAAACAGCATGAGCAGTAAAGACAGAACCAATATCAGGAATTTTTAACATAGCTATATAGGTATGTTAGGTATGCATATAGGTATGCATAGCTATATATTTATAACATTTATAGCTATAGGCATCATCAGCGATGATGACGGTGTAGCCTACTTATCTAGCAGGTTTCGACCCGTCCGTTAATAGTGGCATGTATATAGAATATCAGTGATGATGTGAGATGAGGAGTTGATGGAAAATACTAGGTGCAACATGGCTTTACTGTATAAGATAAAAGGGGGAATCAATTGATATGGTGAGACATTTCATGGTGGTATGAGAAAATAATCAATTCATTTCTTTGGTAATTCGCAAATGTCAAAAGATTGAAAGAGTGAGCGTACGCGAGCTTGAAATCGCCGTATGTGAGAAGGTCTAGCTGCGTACAATCGTTCCAAGGTTGATGAAATTACATAATGCTTTAGTGGATGAGATTAAGAGAACATGATACGAAAGTATTAAAGCAGAGACAGCTGTTAACGACATAAATCTAGTGGTATTTGATTGCAGAAAGCATATAAACTCTCAACTGGGGATGTGCGAAAAGCTCCAGAACATTTACGTAGAGAAGAATAGTTCACTGTATCTAAGACACGTAGTTTGAAGGAAGTTGCAGAGCTATAAACTGAACATGCATGATCTAGCAGCGAAAGTATTAGTACTTTATAAATACGCAGTAAGACGATTTGCTCCTCAAAACATGTTTGGCAGCATAAGCAAGATGTTCAATTTGTACTCGCATCATTTTCTCTACTGTATGATATGTGGGATTAAAGTGAACTTTCTATCAAAAGTGACTCCTAAAAATTGTGTATACGGCAACTGGTATAGCTATGTTATGAATGGAGATGACGGGATCATTATGAAGAGGGTGTTTACGACAGAAATGGATGCAGCAACTTTTAGATGGCAAAAGGGTGTGGCCATTGTAATCACACCAGTCTAAAATTTTCTTCACGGCTAACTGCAGTTGCCGCCTGATGACTCTCATGTCCAGTCTGAACAGGAGATGTGCAGATCATCAACATAAAGAGAGAGACAGCAGGTGGCAATGTATTCATGTAATGAATAATGCGACACTTAAAACGCTGCCTTGTGGGACTCCTTTAGTCTGAATGCAAAGATTACAAAAGGTAGATCTAAGCTTGACATGAAAATAGCGCCTCAGCAAGAACATTTTTAATATTATTGGCAAATGACTCCGGAGTCCCAGTGCTTTGAGAATTCTATAACGCTATGATATTGAGTAAGATTATGATCGCTAAGTCCGATCATAAGCTTACTCAATATCATAGAAGACAGAGATAAGATGATTTTGCCGGGCAAAGGCATTGCGAATTTTAGATTCTAGTTCTAGAATAGCTGCGAATCTAGTTACGTATTTCAGATTCTAATTTTAGAGATCGTCGATTGCCCCTTAAGGAAGCTTATTATGTAAGCTTCCCTTATGGAAGCGCTTAGTTCCGATATATTAAATAATCTGCTCAAACCAACTTTTAACATTTATTTTAATTATCTGTATTCATCCTGAAATTATTATTTATAGTGGCTTTGTATAAAATGAAACATTAAAGTGGTCACCAAACAAATTATTAAAATTTAAACTGGAGCGTGTTATTTCTTGTAAAATTTTTCTTGTTCCACACAGCATGTCCAGAAAAATGCAATTCAGACTAAGCCTTTCTAGGCTTTTTATTTGTATGATATATTTTAACCTAATGCTTACTCTATTATCAATTCCGAAGCTGTTGCTATATTATTAGCATTGTAACTAATTTCATCCCAGTCTTCACAAAATCAATGCATTTAATTGGACAGTATGGTCATTTTACAGCAACAGAAACATTTTGAACATAAAACGAACTCCGTTTTATGTTTCATTCAGCATTTATTATTTAAATTTTATAAGAATGAGTTCTATATTTGTTTTGCTGGATCGTTAGTCATATCTCGGGCAATGATTTAGCTGACCTGCAGGACCTTAATTTTGTCTGAACTTTTCTCAAATATAAAAATACATGTACGACAGTTCATATCATTTCTATGGCAACAAGAACTAGATTTTCAAATCAACAATTGGCACTAGCTAAATTCATAGCTCTTGCGCCAAAAATTTATATCGATCAATTCAAATCAACAATATATGTACACCGTTAGAATCGCTTTGGTTTCATTGTCTTTGTTACGTTTCCGTAATACAGACGTTAAGCTGACTAATCTTACTCGATTGACATATTCATTTGCAGCTCCGAAAATCTCCTCCCCAATGCCACACTTGTAATGTTTTACTTACGCTTCATGACATTTTAATCATTTGCCCATGGTTTTATTCAATAACGTAAAACCTTCTTTCGGTAGATCTGTTTTATGAAAGAAAGAATTCTTACAGTTACAGTTTTTGCACTTTTATTGGTATTTTAAATTGCATATAATTTTATCTGATTTTATTCAATTTGTATCTTTTTAACTATGTACCAATCTATTTTGAGATTTTTAAGATTTTATACAATTTTAAATGCACCACTTTCATTATATACCGTTTAAATATTTTAATTTGTTGTATAAACTGTACCATTGAATTTGTTCTCAATTTATCTATTTAACTTGGTGACGATCCAAAACCGAAATCTTGCTGTCTTAAATACAATGGATAATTTTATTGAATTTAAGCAATACTTTCATATTAAACAAGTGTTTGGGGTTGTGAAGCTTTTTTTGACCTTATCGTTCGAAATCAAAAATGAACATTTAAATAAAAAAATTTTAAAATGAAGTAACTCAAAATACCCTTTCTTGAAGAATAATCTTTCTTAAATCAAGCAAGATACTCATTACTACTATCGTAAATTAGTCTGGTATGCATACCTGCCAAAAAGTAATATTGCAATCAGTAATTAATTTTATTTTGACATCACTTACAGCACAATAAAATGACAAGTCTGCTTTAAACTACCTAAATCTAGTGTAAAGTCAAATCGAGTTAAATTTTTTAGATCGAGAATCAAGTATGAATGCAAAAATTTCGCCACCCACAGACATGCCAACTTACTCCGGACGGCAAATAAATATTTTCAAGTGGTAGTTTATCAATTGTGATTCTTGGTTTAATGAATTCAATTTAGTAGATTTTTATCCACCACTATTTCTAAATATTTTGTAGGCTTATATACTTCACTACTTTGTAATGGTTATTTAATGCTATACCTTTTAAAAAGCAAGCAAAAATAGTAAAATATTTTCAAAATTTAGTTTGAAGTTATTTACCGTTTCTTTAATTATTTTGGCGTGTCCGGAGCAGTTGGCATCTCTGCACCCATTATAAAAGTTGGCAGGTATGATGCTACATGTCATGTTACATACTTGTAATCGTTTTAACAGCTTAATCCAGTGTTCCAATTATAAGGAACTATTCACAATAAAACATATTTTAATCCAGTGTAAAAAATTTATTCTTCAGAGAGAAAGCCACTTTTGTAGCTTCGATCCATCACTAATTTTATTAAGTGCAGGTGACCCTCATTCCAACGTTTTCTCTCACTGACATAGGTTTTTATTCAAAAACTCCAAACTAGCTAATCAACAGCTTAATCACCCGGTAATGAAAATCTTATGAGACATTAAATATAAATAAACAAATGACTATGTTCCGATGCTTAAGTTGACCTTTCATTGTCAGAAATCTTTCATAGACGAAATCATTGATCTTTCATAGTCTGAACTTACATAGACGGAGGATATATCGTTTTTTTATGTGTTGATTATTTTTCTTGCGATGTTGTATTACTGCGTGAAACGAGTTTTTCGTGTAAAATCATTCTTCCATTTTTATCCTAATTTAATATTAAATAGTATTCATCTATAGAAAAATTTATCTGAAATGTGAGTGTATAGTTTCTGAGCCACTTTTATTCAAAATTATATGAACATAATTTAATTTTTATTTGCAAATGATTGATGAAATATATATAAGTTGTATTACACCAAATAAATCATGTATAATGTTCATCATAATAGCATTATTCAATCCCTTTTTTTAGACACAATTCTATAACAAAGCAATCTCAGACTACTCTAGCTGTAATAAGTCTTTAATAGTGGCACACATTTTAAGCCAGTGCCATAGGTTTAAATTTCAGAGAGAACTTAATTTTAGCTGCTATTGCCCTGCTTTACAGTTACTCATTGGGGAAAAAACGACAAGCTAATATTTTCTTATACCTAAAAGACATTGGATTTTATACATAGATTTATTAACCACATAAAAATATGTTATTTAAATAGAAAATAGGCTAATTCAATGCAAGTAATTGTTATTTATACCAAGTTAATGGTGCGATACAACCATTTCTGACTCTAGCAATAAAACTACAAACTAATTAAAAGCCGTCGATTTGGCATTTCATCTTTTTTATGTTATCTTGTGCCATGAAAGCCCGTATACAATCAATTCGGAACATGAACAGTTAAAAGAAGTCAATACTATAAATCAAGTCGATTTAAAAAGTGTTTTAAAAGAAAAGTGTACCTGATAAGTCTCCATTAAATAAAATTGCCATATTTTTTTCAACACTATGGTATTTGTGATCTGTAATTACAGCAGCAAATGTGCTACAACGATCTAAGTCGTACGACTTAGTTACTAATAAAGCTGTGTACTAAATTTTAAAAATTTGCAGAGATGCCAACTGCTCCAGACACGCCAAAATAATTTAAAAAAATGGTAAATAACTACAAAGCAAATCTTGCAAATATTTGACTATTTTTGCTTGCTTTTTAAAAGGTGTAGCATGACATAAGTACTTTTACTTTATTTAAAAACAGCTGGGCACCTGGGCCGCGCAGCGTCCCCTATCCCATTCATCATGAAACTACAAAAATGAGTTAAAAACATTTTGAATATAAGCAGTCGTTGTGGTAGCTTTACAATAATATTACCATGATTAGAGAAAATACAAACTTGAACAGAGATATTTACATTAATTGCCATAAATATATACAGAAAATTGAATATGAGCATGAATAAATGATGATTATATAAATACAAAAGTCGTGACTCATAGGCGTGAAGGTTTTACATAAATTTTGTCAAGCCTTAGTGGCGCCATCTAGTATGATCAACTTTAATTTGAAAGGGCAGTATGCAGTATTTATTTTAATAATCTGTATGGAAAATTAGAGTTCTGAATAATAATAAGAGTTCAAATAGAAGTTCAAATCAAGTAAAAAAAAAAGACGTTACTGTGCAAGAGTGGCTTCCCCCATAATCCTCTGAAGCAGTTGAAGCACTTCTTGATTTTTTAAAAGTTCTTGCAATTCTTTAATTATTGTAACCAACCTTTGAGCTAGTCCTGTTGTTGGTGGTGGTATGGCACGTGTTCCCCTCCTGCGGGGACGGGCTCTGCACCCCGTGTAGTTGGCTGTATGAGAGTCTCCACAGTTACTGCACTTAGGTGGTGTATTTTCATCTTTTTGGCACTCGTATGATCGGTGTTTGGCGGCGCACTTAACACATCTTGATGGTGAATTACATGATCTTTGACTGTGTCCAAATTCTTGGCAGTTGTAACACTGGATTGGATTTTGCCCGCCTCGGAGCCTTTCAATACTGACCGGGATACTTTGTATATTGGTGATAGAGAAAATTTGTCGATTAACATCTGTTTCTGTGAGAATTGTGAGAAAAAGTGGGAGGAACCTGTAGGTCCCGCCCACTTTTCTCTTAAACTGAATTATCTTTTGCGTTATGATGTCTGACTTTTCCAGTTCCTGGGAGATATGATCAGTATAGAATCCAACTGGAAGACCACGAATAAGAACTTTTATATGCTTAATTGGTTGAACTTTTGCTGGAGTTGTGGGTGGATCTACAGTTGAACTGGAATCCTCCTTGGGTGGAGCTAAGTCAGTATCAGATATAGATTCAGATGGTTGTAAGGAGGTGGCGGTATCTATCGGTGAACAATGTTTACTATTTGTGGTCATGATTAGATTTGCTTCAGCTTTTTTGACATTATTTTTCTTTTTCTTCTTCTTCAAAGGGGGTTCTGCAATATTTTTGGTTGAGCTTTCTGAATCTCTGGTTGACTCATTCCCCGTCTGCTCCAAAAGTTGGTCGCCTTCATAAGTTTCAATATCAATTGGTGTTGTCGGTATTTCGGGCCTATTTGGCACAGGCATGAGAGACTGCTCCAAATGATTTAGTTTCTCAAGTAGTTCTTTATTTTTCCTTTCATCTTCTTTAATTCTCCCTCCCATGTCTGCTAACTTTTCAGCCATTTTGGTTTCAAAATCCGAGCATTCCTCATCCGTCGTTGAACCACGTGCACGTCTTTCGGTCAGCCGCTTTCCGCCACGTCCGTGTTGGTGATACGTAGCCATTGTTGCGTGATTGCGAATATTAACTTCAGCAGTGATGTTAACGTAAATTGAAAGCTACTATATCGGGCAGAATCTTAACTTAACTTGCATCTACTCATACTCTTAAGTTAATTCAGAATTAGAAAAACATACATGATTGCAAGAGTATGAAATAGGTATTACTCACTCAAAAGTCACCAATGATAATCCGAAAGTTCTACGACCTCCTCGCGTCTCGATCAAACGTTTTCACATCACATAACCATAACATCAGGCAGCAGAATTTCGCATCACGATTTCGAATCGAATTCCGATCACTGATCGCTCTGTCATTTGCTCAAAGAGAGTTAACCATGACATAAGTACTATAAAGTGGTGAACTATATAAGCCTACAAATTATTTAGAAATAGTGGTGGATAAAAATCTACTAAATTGAATTTATTATACCAAGAATCAAAATTGATAAAATACCACTTTAAAAATCGATATTTGCTGACCGGAGCTAGTTGGCATCTTTGAATTGATTTTAATATGTAATTTTAAGCACGGTATTGGCTATTTTTCGAAAAGTTTACATCACTCACTAAATTTATTGTCAGTTCTTTCTTTATACTTCATTATAAGAAATACTTCGACAAACTAATCTTTAGCAGAGCAAGTCCTTTACCTTGATCCATGAAACCTCAATTTCAATTTAATGATATTTCGCAGCATCAAATGCTTTTTTTCATTATAAATAAGAAAATATCTGAAATTAGACATGTATTCTTAAATAATAATTTTTTAAAATGAAGCTAGTATTAATTAAAATTAGAACAAATATGTAAACTCAAGTTTCAAAGAAACTGCATAAAAATAAAATATTCACTATGCAAAAGCACAAAGTGCTTAGAACACAGTAAACTTATCCAAGTGAAGATTAAATAAGGTTAAATTTCGCTGGAATAATAAAATCCGTTTTACAACCTCAACCAGGAAAGGGTGTTAATGAGATATGTCAAACTTTCAAAAGGCTTCGTTTCCTCCTTTCAATTTTATTCAGACAAACATGATCCAAACCGGTAGTATCATTTGGTGGAAACGCAAGAATTTTCTAAAAGACGGTATCAACTAGTGAAATTCTCTGTAGGATATAAAGGTGAAATAAGATTTACCATAAGCTGTCTAAGCATTAATTTTACAAATATAAAACAAACTGGTGGACAGTTTCGCTGAGTGCTTCCAAATGAATTTTCCGGCTTATAAGAATCTTCCCTTCCCTGTGGCTTAATCTGACTTGCTTTGTGGCTTTGGTTTTAAGCTGCCTTGTTATTCCTCTAAATAAGAGTTGTCGAATTTTCCACTGATTTATACGAGGATGTTAACATGAAGAGATTTATCACGTAGTGATTAGTTTAGGAGCTATCACTGCTATTTAAGTGCAAATTTAAATAATTTGTTTTGGAAAACTAATGTTATTTAATTAAATTTGTAGAAGCTGTAATTTGTTTTAGAGAGATATTTAATACATTTTATAATGTAATCATTGATCTTTATCCATTTCAGGTCAAAATTGCGATATGTGAACGAATGAAGTAGGATTGGTTCCTCCCTATAAAACGTGCTGGGACGTGTGTGTGACTCAAGTCGTAACTTAGGCCATAGAAGTCTCCACTGAAACAAGAAATGCTCCTTTTACTTTAAAACTTTGCTTGATTTCCCAAGCAGGCTTGCTGATATCGGCAAGTGGTATAAGTAACAACAACAGCATAATTTAATCATGCATTTTTTTATTTAATTACAATGACATGCTTAATTAAATATTACATGCTTTTATTTGGTTTCATGCACTTCAATGCATTTGATTTTTCAATGGTAAGATCAAATTAGTTTTTAGCTTTACATAAACATTCATTCTTTTCAATTGTATCTGTATAAATAAATTGCCTTGCAGTTTTTTTTTCGCTTTTGTTACGATATTCATGGTATCTTTATTTAAAGAGCTTATTTATCGAATTTTAATTTAAAAAATACAAGGTAGGTAACAATATTTGAATGACGAAAATTCTGTTACAGTACAAAAAGCTATTAAAATTATGCTTGACTGCGTCTACTCTGTTAGCTTTCTCTTATCTATTGCCAACCATTTATTAAGCTTCATTTCTTTACCCAATTAAACAGAAGGTAATTTTAGTGATTTAAAGTTTAAATTTGACTAGAATGTCAGTTGTTTACTTTTTCAGGTAACTTATTTTCATTTAAGCCTCGTTGAACATTCGTAAGAGAGGGAACATAATACAGATTTAAGTTAATGGTTTAATTTTTTTAAATTTCATATTTCAAATCAAAGAGTGCACCGCAGTTTTAAGTTTTATGAGCTAAAATCATTCCAAATACAGCTGAAATTTTCATGATCAGTAGTTCGAATAATAATTTAAAGCAAAATTTAAATGCATTCCTCTATTTTGAAAATGACCCATAAGCATTTGAAATTGCTACATTGATTTTTTGCATTGTTTTATTTCAGATTAATGAGACAAAAATTAATTGGCATGACAGTAATAAAAGGTTTTAATTATTCATTGAAAATGGCTGGGACTGATTGCCATTTTTGACCCATGTGGTAAAAAACTCAAACCAATCAGCTGCTCTTTGAAACGATAGCGAGTAATAATTTTGTAAAACAATATATTTATAAAGGAACTTAAAGACACTAACTTCAAATTTATAAGTACGATAACTTTTGTTTTTCATTTTCAGCTTATTTTTTAAAGATAAATTTTATTCTGCATAAAAACGCTTTGATATCGAAATAAAACTTTTTTTTCGAATGAAATAAATTTACTCTGATTTAGTATCTACAAAAGAAGGGATTCCCTCCAATACTCCAGACATTCTCTTGGCTTCCTTTTGGAACACCAAAATTTAAAATTCTGATACGGCATAGAAATCCTTGAATTTAGAGTGCTCGCTAGCACAAAAAGAAAATGCGAAGAAAGAAGAAAAGAAAAATGCTACTGAGATACCATTAGAGACTTCAATATTTCCATTCAAAAAGAGAATTTTAGTGCGGTTGTCAAAACTGTTGTATGATTGGCAGATAAAAACCGAATGTAAGTTGCCACCTGGCTCGTCTTTCAACATTTTTTATGATAAGTTTCAATCTGTTTGGAAGAAAATGAAACATATGTTGAGACAGACATTATTGCAGAAAAAAAAAGTTAGAACTACTTTATTTAAAAAAAAAAATAATTATTTGACTTTCTAAAAACTTCAAAGCTATATCCAGTTCAATTTGAAAAGCTATATTTGTTAAGCATCATGGTATCTAATAAAACATTAATCTATTAATTTGTGTCATTTTATAGGCTTTGTGCCATTAGACTTCACAATCGACTAAATGTTATAATTTTTTTATGGTTAAGCAACTCTTAAAGAGTTACAAATTGGAAGTGCTTTTGAACCACTTCTGTCTTGGAGTTCCTTTATAAAAATATAAAGTTGCAAAAGTATTACTCGACATCATTTCAATCAGCAGTTTGTTAGTTAATTATAGTTTTTCAACACAAGCGCCAGAAATGATTATAATGTGCCAGCTGCTTTCAATGACTAATTAAAATAAATTTCTTACTGTTATGCCTAAGAACATGGTTTTTGTGTCATTAATCTATCATAGAACAATTCAAAAAATCAATGTAGCAATGTCAAATGCTTATGGGTCATTTTTGAAATAGAAAGGCATATAAATTAAAAAAGTAAATCGAACAATCAAGTGTTGATCGAGGTATAACCATCTTAGGCTCTTGCAAAAAAAAAAAAAAAATTAAAACTAATTAACTGAACGACTTGTATATTGGTCATACTCTACTAACCCACACATCATTTTCTAAACGAACCAGCGACTGAATGTTCAAGTTATTTGGAATCGCCTACAATGAAACACATTTTGATCCAGTGTGAAAAATTTATTTCAGAGACAACGCCATTTTGATTGCTTCATTCAATCATTCATTTTATTAGTTGGAGATGATCCTCATTTTAACATTTTCTCTTATCTCAAGGACATAAGTTTCGAAGATTGCTCTTAAAAGTTTTTATAAATTATCGACTAACTTTTTTCCCCACTGAGTATATAAAATTATGCAATGGTGCGGAATTACAGACCGAACAAAAGAGCAGTCTATCCGGTTTTAACCATTTTTGTTTGTTTCAAAAAATTTCTTATTTAATGATATCCACCATCTAAATGTATTTGGGTTTCTACGTGTCATTTGAATTTCAAATTAACTTTATTGCATTGACAATTTGTTTCTCAGTTTCATCCACTTTTGTAAGTACATTTTTCCTATTCACAATTTTATCTATTTTATTTATTTTCTGCTAATAAATTAGTATTATGTATTTAACCTTTTTACATGTTTTAAAACTATTTGTTGAACATATCATACTTTTTGGATTTTGTGCTATTTAACCTTACATTAAACTGAATCAGATAATTTTGATATAAATTAATAGCTGATAAAGGATTAAGTTTTCAAAATATTTTTAGTTTTATATATTTTAATTTGAAATTCTTATATTATTATACTTTGCAATTGATAGATAATGTACCCTATAAGAGAAGTGAATTTATATGAATTTCTATGTTTAAATATTTAAATTTCATCATGAAGCAAGCATTAAATTACAATGTATGTTTCAATTAACGAAATTTCTCTAAGGTATCGAGTTTTGTAATTACATTAAGTTAATTCATCCTTTACTATAGATATCTTATTAATATTTAATCTTCAGCAAATAATGCAATATACCCTTACAATTGCAGTTTATCATTTATTAGTTAACTAATGATATAAATATGATGTGTATACTAATAACTATTTTATAAATTAAATTTAAAGAATATTTTCCAATCAAGTTATGTTATTCGGTGCTTTACCTTTGCATTTTCTATGACTATTTTTCTGAAAATAATAATGTAAAAATTATTTTTAAATTTAGTTTTTCTTAATAAGAAATAAATAGAAATTAAAATGAATCACTTTTCTTTATTTCTGTTTTTTTTATTGCATAGGAACTTTTGAATTTCATTGCATTTAAAATCACATTTTATTCCAATCACTTTTTCTTATTTTTTAAGAATTTAATCTAAAATGTCTGAAAACTACTTTTGTTTTATATGCTAATTTAAAGAAGAAAAAAAAACACTAGAAAAAACTTAGCCATTTGAAAAATAGTCCGGAGCTTTTATAATGATTTTTCGACACTCAATCAAAAGTAATGAAATTCAACTGCAACACGCGATTTATTTTGTAATTAAAATTGCTTTTTACTTATATTAACTTTTATTCATAATACGAAAGAACTTTGAGGAAACTTGTTTTCATATTAATACAAATACTTTTACAATAAAGAATGAAGCATTCAGAATAAAGAAAGATTAAATTGAAATAACTGAAGAAAGAATACCAATATTTTTGAAGCAAATAATGCATTTAGAAAATCACGAATATTTTTATTATGACAAAATATCTGGCATTATTTAAAATTTTATGTAATGCGCGCTTAATTGAATCATAAAAAGTCTATATTGTTACATTTTTCTCGAACAAAATAATTTCATTCAAAATGCGGTTTTTTTTCTACAGTTTTGTTATTTTTGAAAAAGACTAACATGTCTTGACATTATCGTATGGTACCGACCAATATTCTATATGACGAAAAAAAACTATTTTAGTGGCTCCTAATCAGGAGAAAATTTCCCTCAGGGAATTTCAAAGTTTCAAAGGGGAGGGGAAAGGTAAGTCTCATTACACCTGCAAAACTCAAAATCATTTTACGCGATTACAAGACAGAAGATTCAGTGTATATTTTTACTGGATACCTTCGCATGTCGGCTTACTTGAAAATGACCAGGCGATTTTTTAGCTAAGACAACTCAAAACTTTCGAAGTAATATCTTAACTCCTTTCACGTATTTGTAAATCTTCAGTACAACAGGCGTGGAAAGAACATTGGAGTGTACAAATCAATAAATTACATGAAATTTATCTTAGTATTGATAATTGTTGTTATATATTGATATCAAAAAGCAGATTTTAATTGATAAATTACGTTTCGGTCATTCTTGTTAGACTCATGCAATTGCTGCAAGCCGAACTTGCACCTAATTGTTCTCTATGCCAAGTCGACATTGCAATTAAGCATATTTTAACTGACTGTGAGAGATTCAAATATTTGAGAAGCAAAGGATTTGGCAGCTTTTGTCCTAATCTTAAAACTTGCTCGGTGACTCTATGCATCACAAACTTATTAAATACATGAAATCAATAGCACTATAGTCATTACGTTAAAAAAATTGTGTAACTTTCTAACCTAATAGTGGAGCAGTATAATCGTTTTTGGCTCTTGTAGCAATAAACTATAGCCAACGAACCAATTGATTACACTTGATTTCTTCTGTAGATACATTTTTATCCCGAAAAAAGAATTTAGGGTAATGTTTTCCTGAATTCCTTTATGAGAAGTAAAGTTTAGATCTCAATTTATTCAATTGAAGAAATTCTCAATGTATTGCAAGATTTTTGAGACTTAAAAATGGTCTGCAAGAAAAGGGATCTATTTAAGAAATCAGTCATGGAACTTTGATCTTAATTGAGAAAGTCTTATCCAGAAGTTTCAGAAAACTATCAGATCATTATGTTACATTTGTGTTGAATCATCTCAGCAAAATTTTACAAATAAATATGACTTAAAGAAATGGATTGGAAGTTGAAAGTGATTTGTAATTTGCTTACTTAATGTCTTGAAAAATGAGTGGAAAAAAAACATTTCCGCGAAACACAGTAAATTAAAAAATGATTCATATTACACCGGTGTGCTGCTGTACTACTTTTTCTATTAATTTAAGAATTATTTCTCAGGCTTTGCTTTTGCTTTTATTATCCAAAAACTGGGCACCTGAGCCGCGCAGCAGCCCCTATCCCATACCTCATGAAAATTAATTTAAACATTGTATAAAAACATTTTGTGATGAGCAACATTATGGTAGCAATTGAAAAAAGAGTTACAGACATTGTTTGAGTGATTTACAGTTGTAGGTTGTCTTTACAAAAATTAACAATTCTATTGAAAAATATTGCTTATCAAATAATACATTAAATATTAAGGCATTTTTTGAGTAAATATTAAGAATTTTGAAAGTTCAGAGTTTATGTTTTTCCATTTGCTCTGTATACACTATGATGATGCACAAATATTGATGATTCATAGGATGCGATGATAAGTTGATGATATTTACAATGATCGATGATTCTATGCACTATGTTTCTCTATGTTATGCTTCAGATGATTTTGATGAATTTTTGAAAAAGTGAGCTATCAGATGGGATCGAACCAGGGAACTTTGTGACTGTAGACGGGTGCGTTATCCATTACGCTATGGCAGTTTACTTCGATTGATGTTGGTGATGATGATAGGATGCATCAGATGTATAGTAGGCTGCAACAGGTCTGAGCTGACGGTCTTTTTTATAGTTTTCACAGGAGAAGATCTGATTGAAGTTAGCTGCTTGACATTTTTCTGCTTTTTTGTAGAAGTCTGCGTTCAGTTTGTGGATGTACTCGGAGAGAAAAGGAATTTTAAGATCTTGATGAATGTTTGTATTTCGAATGAACCAACGGGCGCGGGTGATTTTTTGGAGAATTTTATTTAGACATTGATTTAATTTGTTCATGAGATGGTCCGGTATGGTTGCCCAGTCAGGTGAAGCGTAAGTTAGGATTGGCCTGATCATGCTGGTGTAGAGGAGTTCTCTGATTTTTAAGGATATGTTTGGATTTTGCATTAGAGGTTGGATAACGTTTACTGCTGTATTTGCTTTATCTATGATATGTTCCGACTTGGAGTATTTGTTATTAAACCAAGCTACGTTGCTTTCTTTACTATTGGGATGGGGGTGTTGAAGAGTTTCGGTTTGCAGTTTGGCTGGATTTTAATTCTTCTTTTTTGGATTATTAAGATTTGGGATTTATCTGCATTTATTGCTATTTTCCATTTCTTGCACCATTCTTCGACTTCCAGCAGTTGATCTTGTAATTTTAAAAGAGCTATGTTGGGGTTTCTTGACTTTATGATGATGCCGGTGTCGTCTGCACAAAAAGCTGTAATACTATTGTAGTCATTTTTATTAATGGGGAAATCATATGTCTGTAGAATGTAAAGTATCGGACCCAGTATGCTGCCCTGAAGGACACCAGCTGAGATGTTTCTTTTGGTTGATTTGAAATTTTGTAAACTGACTTGGAATGTTCTGTTAGTGAGATAGCATGAAAGGAGTTCGATGAGACCGGGAGGAAAATTGAGCTGCATTAATTTGTAGATTGTACCTGTGCGCCAGACTTTGCCGAAAGCTTTGGAGATGTCTATCATAAGGAAAACTATAGATTATTAACTTATTAATGATCTGCCAGAGTAGTCTATTATGCGTAGTAGTTGTTTAGTTGCGTCTAGTTTTTCATGGAATTCATACTGCTCTTCAGGTAGGGCGGTTAAGAGAGGCTTAATTCTATAGTAGATGATTTTTTCATAAATGTTACCTATTATATTTAGCAGACTTATTGGATGATAGCTCTCAGGGCAGCTAGGGTTTTTATTTTTCTTTAGGAATAATATAACTGAGGAGTTTTTCCAGATGCTGGGGTAATAGTTTAGGATTAGGCAGCTATTTATTATCTGTGTAATTTTGCTTACGTAGTTGGGTGGGAGTAGTTTGATCATGAGATTTCTTATGCCGTCTTCTGGTGCCTTTTTATTCCTTAGTTTTCGGGTTATGCTATCGATTTCATTATTTTCTGTTGGTTCAATGGTTTCATTCGTTGGATGTTCTGCATGGATTTTGCTTGCGGCGTCAGTTATTGCATTATTGTGGTTCATGTCGGGGTTTGGGTTTGGAGAAAATTGGTTTTGCAATGAGTCGGTGAAAATGTCTGCTTTTTCTTTTGTGGTGTAGATTAGTCCGGTTGGTCCTTTGATGCGTCTATTGATCTGAGGTTCCGTTTTAAATGATTTTGCCATCTTCCATATCGAATTATCCGGAGTACATAGGGTGGCGAGTTCATTTTGCCAGAATTGGTTTTTATGATTTTTGCTCAGTTTTTTGATTTGTTTGTTAAGTAGTTTCATTTCTTGAGAGTATGCGGGGTCAGTCGTTCTTTGATATATTTTTCTGCAGTGGTTTCTTTGTCTGATGATACTTTTTATTTAAGGTGGGAGTTTGTATTGATAGGCTATCTTGGTAATTTCTGTGGTTGCTGTTTTGTACGCTTCTAAGATTTCTTGCTGGAGTTGGTGGATATAATTTTCTATTGTGAGCTCGTCGTCCAGGGCAGGTGGGTTTACTGTTGTTTGTTGTCAGGATGCTTTGTTATTGGTTCCAATCTGTTTTGAGTTTCGGTTTTTCGTAGTGCTGAGTGGGTAGGCCGACTGAAATTTAAACTGGCACATGATTGGAGGATAGTTGATTATGAGTGCATGCAACTATGGGAACTTGAATGTTTGTTATGGCGAAGTCTAGAATATCACAGCTGTGAGTGGGTGCATTTGAAATGTAGGTTGGAGTAGTTGGTGCAATAACTGTAAGATGATTTTTTATAACTTGTTTTCTTAGATGGGTTCCTGTGTGATTGGTGTTGTTACATCTCCATATTGTATGCTTACTATTGAAGTCTCCGGCTATTATTGTTGGTGTGCTTGTAGGAAAAAGTATTTGAATATCTTGGTCTGTGAGCTTGTTTTGTGGTGAGTTATAAATGCCTGTTATTTTGATGTCTTGGTTCTGATGGTTTAGAAGTTCTGAGATCTGTTCATATCCTCTGTCATTAGATTGATTGTAGGTTGTGGTTGTTAGGCTATTTTTGGTCAATAGTGCTACTCCGACTTCTCTGTAATTTCGATCACCTCTATGTACTCCGTAATTTGCTATGGTGAAGTTTTGGGTTGGATTTAGATAAGTTTCAGTTATAATAATTATGTCGGGATAGTAGTCTAGGATAAAATTTCTAAATTCGTGTTGTTTGTCTTAAATTCCATTTGCATTCCAGATTATAAGGTTGAGTGTTATTTTTGTTGTAATTTTAGAACTCATCTTGTTCGGTTTCTTCTTGATTTTGGTAAATGACTTTTTGCATGTTTTTGAAAAGATTGAATCCCTCGTTGCTCTGTAAGAAGTCAACAAAGAGCTTCAATTCTGACATTAGCGATTTGGCTTCTTTTATGGCTGTGATGTCCATTATTGAGCTGTTTGTTTTTAGCTTATCTGCATATGAGCTTGATTGTACTTTGGTAGGATTAGACATGGGTTGGTTTCTGCTTCTATTGATTTTCTGATTGATTGGATGTTTTTCGCATTGCTTGTAGTTAGCCGGATGCGGTCCGCTGCAATTCGCACATGTTGCTGGTGCTTCTTTTGTTTATGTGCATATATATGTGAGATGCCCTTGACCGCATTTTAGACAATTAGTCGAGTGCCGACTGGATGTCTGCACATGGTTGAATTGCTAGCATCTGTGACACTGTGTGAAATCTTTATGCCCTCTGTTGCTTGTTACAGAAACAACGAGGTCCATAAACCTGGTCATATGAAAGATGTCTTTATTTTCTTCAGTTTTCTTTAGTGTTACTATGTGTAGTGGGTGATTTATTGTTCCTTGATCTGTGCATTTCTTCATTTGCTTAACATCCAATGCGGTATATCCATAATGCTTCAGGTTTGCTTTCACTTGGTCTGATGTGATGTCTATGGGTATGCTGCTGATTACGACCTCTTAAAGGTTTTTCGGTGTTCAGCTGGAAAGTATGATACGTACTTGAGTTGTTGTTGATCTAGTATATCTATAGCTCTGCGTCTATTGCCGATTTCGAAGAAATGAAGTTTGAGTGAATCACCTGTGTATTTTCCTACAAAACCAGATATGTTTTCTTTCTGTAGAGTTTCTTTGAGTTGAATCCACGTCATTTTCTGATCTTTAATGATTATCGGCGGCATTACTGTTCTTCCGCGCTTTTGGTTTTGAAAATAATCTTCTTCCCTCATCTCTTCATTGTCTATGACGTCATTTTCCCTGCTCAGACGGCTTTTCCCAGGTCCGCTGCTGCTGCTGGGCGTTTCTTTCCGAATGCATTTCTGAGGGAGGGTACTTGTTGATTGTTGATGTGTGGTGGCTCCATCTGTTGGTTTTTCCATTATTGAAGTAATTTTCTGTGTCGTGAGTTTTTTATTGATTACAAAATCTTCCTCTTCAGAACTCGATGATCTGTTTCTTTTTTGAACAGTAGATTGTTTCTCATTTTGATTGGTGGTATTGGATTGCTGCTCAATTTTATTCTTTGCAGTTGACTTTTTCTTTCTGTGTTTCTTCGGTGATGAATTTATTTCAGCTGCCGAAGTTTCAGGAATTATTACAGGTGCTTCTGGATTCTGTTTGGATACTTTTGATAAATGCTTATTTGCATTTTTTAGGATTTCATTCTCTGCTAGTAGTTTATCAAATGTTTCGTGTAGTCGGCTCATTTCTTTTTGAAACATCTGTTTCATTTCTTCCATTTGCTTTGCTTGATGATCTATTTCTTTTATCTAATGTGTACCTTATTGAATTAAAAAGCTTTTAATGTAAAAAATAATATTAAATGTGTATTAGTTTGAATTTAATTAACCTTAAAATGAGATACGATCTTAAGTCTACAAGCTTAGTATTTAAATCAGTTATGACTCTTACGCTAAAGAAATTCTATCAATCAATAATCAGTTTTAATTGCTGATTGAGTAACGTCGTTAAATATGTATTTTAATAAATGTTAACAACGTGCATCCTTCCAACACGAATACGGGTTTTTTACTGAAGAATAAATTATTTAGAGAACGATTGCAGATCAAAACCGAACCACATACTATTGACTATGCGTTCATAAATTATACCTAGTAGGCACGCTGATTTCCGCAGCATTTAGCAGGAGATTTTTTCAAAATCCTTACGTAGTGACCAAACTTAAGGCTTTAACATTAATTCCAAATGATTTTAAATGCAACAAATATTTATATCAAAAACCTAATTGGTTTTATATGATGGTTTCAGGTTTGAAATATTTTTTTAGTTGCTACAATAAATGTTGTAAATGGCTGAAATTTTCGGGCTAGCAGCTACGTATCTATATGAAATTTATACATTATAAAATGCAAGAAAACTAATAATGAAATGTCATGTAATAAGGAAATGTGAAATCTACTGCAAGCTAACATACACACAAGACCATCCATATGCAGTGAGCTCTCCTTAAAAAATAAATAAAATAAGTGAAAGTAACAACCTCAATAAATTTTTGTACAATTGATCGAATTCTCATATAGCCTATGCTAATCTTAATGTCTGAACGGGTTCCCCTGAGGGGGTTTACCTTCTTTAGGTAAATACAGGGAGTCACGCCCCGGGGTACCCTAGTGATCTATCCTCCCTTCCGTTTCCTCTCCCTTTTCTCATACTTTCTCCTTTCTCTTCCCCCTTGACGTGGTTGCCGAATTTACTGGTAAGGGCTTTTTGTCTGTGTTCGATTACCACCCTGTTGTATCGAACCCAGATGGGAAGAGACCACCCGCGTGTTTGCCGTGCGTGGAGACCCGTGTCCCTGGAAAAGGGGATCCTGGCAGTTGAGGGGCATCTTGGTACCCCAATACACTGCTTTGGCCCGTGCTTCAGGTAAACGGGAGGTGCATATTGGCCTGTGTGCATCAATCGGCTGATCACAATCGTCATCTGTTGACTAGGGTCAAGGCCGGGGTCATCTACTGGGCATCTCGTTAAGGGTGGAGGCTGCCTCAGGGGTGACTCACGGTCGTATAACTATCGGTCAGCATCGGTGTTGAGTAACAAGCTGGTGGCAGCATCAACTTGTTATTTGCATCCCCTAAGTTGGACTCCGTGGTGGGTGGTGCCGCTGATAGTGGAAGTTAGTTTTGCTTTCTATGGACGAAAATGAACAGGTGTTCAGTTCCGCACACCAAAACAAAATCAGCGGAACACCCTCAACACCATATGAAAACGCACGATATTTTATTATCACTTTGAAAAATCCAACTATACCCAACACTTCATTCACTAACATTTCACCATTTCTCATTCACAAGGCTCTTCTTTCGTTTCTGGGAGAAGTAGCCTCTGTGAAGAAGATACGTTCTGGTGACCTATTAGTTGAAGTTTCCTCCTCAAAACAAGCTACTGCCCTAGCCGCATGCACAACCATGTGCTCATTCAATGTAACTGTTACACCTCACAGATCACTAAATACTTCTCGCGGTGTGATATCAGAATCAGATTTCGTAAATGATACAGAAGAAATGATATTAGAAAATCTACAAAGTCAAAGTGTCTCATCTGTCAGAAGGATTAAGATTCGCAGGGATGGTAAGCTCATCCCTACGAAACACCTTATCCTCACGTTTGACTCATCTAATTTACCATCTGAAGTCAAAATGGCCTGGATTAACTGCCCGGTCCGACCTTATATCCCAAATCCTTTGCGTTGCTATCAATGTCAAAGGTTTGGGCATTCTAAAACATCTTGCCGAGGTCGACCGGTGTGTGCCCGTTGCTCAAGTACAGACCATGAAGACACTTCTTGCGAGCTGCCACCTCTTTGCATCAATTGCAAGGGTGATCATGCAGCTTACGCCAGAAGTTGTCCGAAATGGTCACTAGAAAAGGAAATTCAGACAATCAAAGTATTGCAAAACCTATCATTTAACGAAGCCCGTCGAATAGTTACGGCCCGCACTCCCCGTCCGGGTGTATCCTATTCAACGGCAGCTAAAACTTCATATTGCTCAGTAAGTACGCAGACAGATCCCTCAATATCATCTACCTCACAGCAAACAAAACAAAAACCACAATTTAATTTTACCGGACCCTCTACTTCTCGCAGACCTGCATCCAAATCTCCACCTCCGAAAACATCGCGATTGAAATCCCCAGAAAAGCCTCGTCCTGCCTTAAAGCAGCGTCCGAATGTAAAGTTGCCACCTAGCCAAAAACCAGGTATTCCTAAAAAGAATAAAGACCCAAAATTTATACAGATCATTAAAAAGTCCACTTCAGATATCTTACAGAAGATGGACACAGAAATAACACTACATCCATCGGATGACGAATCGGTTTTCGACGACCCACCGATGGATGTTGCGTCTAAGTCAAATTTTAAATCCAAAAGGTAATGGCAAATTCCATTATCTCTTGGAATTGTCGCAGTGTGCGAAACAAAATCTCTGACATCAGAGATTTAATTTGTAAATATCACCCATCATGTTTTGCAATCCAAGAAACTCATTTAACATAATCTGATAATTTTAATGTGCGTAGCTATATATGTTACCGAAACGATCATGAAGAAGGTAGTAGACCTAATGGTGGTGTCGCTATTTTAACATCAACAAGTTTTCCATCAACTCACCTTTTATTGTCAACGTCATTACAGGCTGTTGCAGTTAAGGTTCATCTAAACATTATCATTACAGTCTGTTCCATTTACATACCTCCACATGCTTCCGTTTCACAACATGATTTAAACTCATTAATTCATCAATTACCTCCGCCTTTTATTTTGCTTGGAGATTTTAATGGCCACAGCTATTTATGGGGTAGTTCCGACACAAATGCCCGAGGGCATCAAGTTGAAACCCTCATCCATGATCATAATCTATGTTTACTGAATCAAGGTGAAGATACTCACTTTCATGAACCAACGCGAACTTTTCATTGCATTGATCTTGCTATATGTTCACCTGCGCTTTTACCCTTTTCAGAATTTTCGGTTGATAATGATCTTCATAATAGCGATCATTTCCCAATCATTGTTTCATATACATCTACTGCTTCTATCACTACAAGACCCTCTACATTTATTTACCATCGTGCTGATTGGAGGCTTTTCGCACGGCTTGCTGACATTACAGAAGATATGGTATCAGACGAAAATCTTGAAGCTGTTGTTGAAACGGTGACTTCTGTGATCATGAATGCTGCACGAAGTAGCATACCAAAAACATCAACTTCTCGTCCCCGGCATCGCAAGTCATGGTGGACTGCTGAATGCTCCGCAGCTCACAAAGAGAAGCAGAGGCTATGGAACATCTTCCGTCGGTATCCTACAACAAACCATCTTGTCGATTTTAAACGAGCTAAAGCGCTTGCACGCAGGATTCGGCGCCAAAGCCAGAGAGAATCTTGGTCACGCTATGTTTCATCCATCACATCTACAACATCTCCCAGACAAGTCTGGTCGAGGGTCAAGAAAGCGAATGGTATCTACCGTGAATTCCATCTTCCGGTATTTGATATAAACGGTATCACGCACTCTGACCCTGTAGATGTGAGTAACATCTTGGGTGAAACATTCGCTGCCGTATCTAGCATTGACAGTTACAGCTCAGCTTTTCAAGCTCACAAGCATAGAGTTGAAGCCCAGACGCTGCAGTTTACGACTCGACGGCAATTTCAATATAATTGTAACTTCACATTTCATGAATTGCAGCGAGCGCTGTCCAAAGCACCCAATACGAGCCCCGGCCTTGATGGTGTATCATATCACATGCTTCGCCATTTGACTTCTGCATCTTTGCAGAATATCCTGTTACTTTTTAACAGATTATGGACGGAGCAGATATACCCATCAAGTTGGCGGCTGGCTCTAGTGATACCAATTTTAAAGCCAGGTAAGGATCCAACGGAACCAATAAACTACCGCCCAATAGCTCTGACTAGCTGCTTCAGCAAGGTATTTGAGCGTATGGTCAACTCTCGCTTGGTTTACTTTTTGGAGAAGAAAAAACTCATTCCCGACTTTCAAAGTGGTTTTCGAAAGGGCAGGTCGACCATTGATAACATTGTTGCATTAGAAACACGTATCCGGAATGCTCTTGTCCGACGTAACCATTTTATCTCTATCTTCTTTGATATTGAGAAGGCGTACGATCGGACATGGAGATACGGCATTCTAAAGGCATTGTTTAATATGGGCCTCCGTGGTCACCTACCTATGTTTATCAAAAACTTTTTGAGTCAGAGATATTTTCATGTTAAGCTGGGTAGTACACTTTCTGATCTCTACATCCAATCTGAAGGTGTTCCACAAGGTTGTGTTCTGAGTGTTACACTTTTTATAGTTCATGTTTCCTCCATTTTAAACATTCTACCCCCTGCAGTTTTTGGCTCACTTTATGTTGACGACCTCAATGTCTCATGCTCAGGATCTGACATGAGAGTAATCGAACGTCAGTTACAACTTGCTGTCAATAAAATAGCAAAATGGTGTGATGAGAATGGCCATACCCTTTCACCTTCCAAAAGCTCATGTATACATTTTTGTCGGCAACGTCGGCTTCACAATGATCCTGTAATTCATATCCATAACATTGCTATACCAGTCGTTATGGAAACAAAATTTCTTGGAGTCATTTTCGATCATAAGCTTACTTTTCTGCCTCACATAAAACAATTGCGGAAAAGATGCGAGAGATCCCTAAATATGTTACGGGTGCTTTCTAACACGTTTTGGGGTGCTGACCGTACCGCGCTATTGCGAATTTACCAAGCACTTATACTGTCGCGCATTGACTATGCATGCACAGTTTATGGAACGGCTTCTGCATCTAACTTAAAACGTCTAGATACGGTGCATCATACGGCGTTACGCATATGTAGTGGAGCATTTCGCACTTCTCCTGTTGAGAGTTTGTATGCTGCGTGTCATCAACCTTCTCTCAATTTCAGACGCATGCAGCTCTCTTTAACATTTTACTTTCGCGTCCTGTCATCTTCATCGAACCCTCTTCGACGTGAGATTATTCCACAAAGTTTACAACGATTATATGATGCACGACCCTCATATATACCACCTTTTAACTCTCGCATGCGATCACTCATTCAGACATTTGATTTTTGTGATATACCATCGCAATCTGTAAATTATTTTCTCATCCCACCATGGACTATTTCATCATATTATCTTGATTGTTCATTTGTGTCATACAGTAAATCTAATGTCTCACCTAGCATTTTTCAACAGCTGTTCACTTTCCATCGTCATCAGTATATACAATACATAGCAGTTTTTACAGATGGATCTAAGTTCCCTGGACATGTTGGTTGTGGGATTGTTGTGGCTGATATTACTTACAGCTACGACATTCCTGTAATTTGCTCTGTTTTTACAGCGGAAGCATTTGCTATCCTGTTAGCTTTAAGGCTCATTTCTTCGCATTCGGCTAGAAAATTTTGTATATACTCGGATAGTTTGAGTGTTTTAAGACAGTTAGAACATGTGAGAAACGAAGCTCATCCAATTTTAATTTTTATTCAACATATATTGACTTCTCTATACAAGAAGGGTTTTAAAATTTTATTTTGCTGGATTCCCAGTCATGTAGGTATCAAAGGAAATGACAAAGCTGATGCTGCTGCACGATCTGCCTCTTCTCCAATAACATTATCTGTCCCATTTTCTGATTTAAAAAACCACATTCGCAAACTTGTTCAGTGTTTATGGCAGCAACACTGGGACCTGCAAGGCGAAAACAAATTACATGCTGTTAAACCTACTTTGGAGCCTTGGCCTGCACTGCACATGCGCAGGACAGATGTCAAACTCACCCGTTTGCGAGCAGGACATACTCGACTTACTCACCTTCATTTGCTATTTGGAGAACCTCCTCCCAAATGCAACGATTGCAACGTTTTACTCACGATTCATCACATTTTAATACTTTGTCCATGTTTTAACCAGCTTCGCCTCACCTTTTTTGGTAGCTCCATTTTATGCATAAAAGACTTGTTAGATGAAAACCATCATCCTAACATCTTTGCTTTTCTTCGCACTATTGGTATTTTAAACAGTATATAAGAAATTTATCAAGTTTTATCCACATATAAAAATACTTGCATTTTCACTGTTTTAAAATTCTCATCATTTTTACTATACTTATTGTGTAATTGTACTCTATTCTACCTTTTAATGTTTTTAAAACCGTGTGTCTGGCGCAGCATGTCCTCTCTGGACCTTGTGCCATTAAATCTTACATTCAATTCAATTCAATTAAGTCTGAACGGGTTGTCCGAAAATATGCAAATTGATAAGTGTTAAATGTAATTTAAATATTGAAATAAGATATTTCCAACAAATATATCAAAATATTTCCAACGATTAAAATAATAAAAAATAAAGGATATTTATTAAATTTATTTTTGCCTAAGATCATTGGATAACTGTATTTTATTATTGTTTGTAAAAAGTATTCTACTACCCTTAAAAGATACTGAGACAGCAAAATACAAAAAAAAAAATTAACATGAAGGGAACCAAATTATTAACCGCTTTTCGAACCAAATTCATTGGGATAAGAAAATTCCAGGCTGCGGTTATCCTCATAAATTTGTAGGATGAAAATTCAAAATCCGTCAAAGAAGTGTGTATATTCAAATAAATTACGTTTACATGACTGGTTTAAGGTACCTAACTTCCTTTTAAGCCAATTTTGACAAATAAAATATTCTTTTGCCTTTTTTATATAAAATAAAACTATGATTGTTTTTAAAATAGTTTGAGTTATGTTTCTACGTCAAATCAAACAGAAGTTATGATGATTTAAAAATAATTTCTTTTAGTTATTACTCTGTAATTGTGTTTTTTATCCTTTTCTCAAAACTAATTTTTCGGTTATTTTCCTAAATTTCAAATGCAATGTCTCTGAATATTTTAGTTCAAACTACTTGAAATTTATCTTGAAGGTTTTCTATACATATTTTTAAGGAATAGACTCAGACCACTGGATTAAATATTTAACAGCTAAAATAAAAATTACTAATTATTATTTCGTGCCTTTTTTGTCAAAAAAGTTTAATTGGCTGTAAAATATTTAAATATTACTTCTAACACGTAGTCTTTTGCCTAAGTTGAATTTTTATGAGTATTATAAAAGCAAGAGCATTGAGAAACAGTAAATTTCATCTAAGCTATGTATTTTTGAAAAGAGGTCTGTTTTTTAGTTTTTTTTCCCCAGTTTCACCCCCCCCCCCTATTATGAAAATTTTTTTAAAATTATTTTTCGTATTTATGCCATGTTTTAGTGTATAATGCACCAATATGCACTAGTGTATAATGCATAAATCCAAATAAAAAAATTTACCTCAGAAGGTATTCAGGTACTGACTAGAGATAGATAGAGCATAGATAGATAAGATTAGTGATTTGAGCCATTAATGTTAGACGTGAAAATCCAATCACTATATCAGAAATTTCTTAGGGGGATAAATTTTGTTACGTTTTGTCAGGTAATAATATGCGTATTATTCAGTAACTTAGTGCTTGGTTTACTATCCAAGCAATGTCATTCAATATGTATTGAACAAGAATCTAAAATGCCTTGGACCTACTTAGTTTCCATGCTAATTTCCTGTTTTCAAATCAGTTTTTGTGTGGTTGTCCAATATTAATAAGCAATGCTGTGTAATACGTCATCGATTGAGAGTAATTGTAATTTTATATAGTTTACATCCTTTAAAGTTGGTAATAAACTGGAATCACGCCTTTATGGATACAATACACATTAAAAACATTCTTATTGTATCAGATAGCCAGAAATGTCAATTTGTCTGGACAGCGGATAAATATTTTCGATTAGTAAATTTTTAATGAATGAATTTTGGTTTAGTAAATTTGATTTATAAGGTTTTTACTAACCACTACTTCTAAATAATTCAAAGGCTCATATGATACGCCCCTTTGTTACTGTTAAGCCACTTTGAGCTTTTCGAAAATTTGGTAAAAATTTATCAAAAATCTGCAAATTTTCGTTTGTACATCCTTACCGTTTTTTTTAAATTTTTTTGTCAAATACAGAGCATTTGGCATTTCTGAATATCATCTTGTTAAGTGCTTCCAAACTTATGCTTTGCATTAAAAATATCAGATTTCATAATTTTATTTAGGTTTTATATAAAACAAAATGGTCAATTTTAATGTAGCTATTTTGATTTTAAAAGTGGCTGTTGTGCCAGTATTTCTTGATTTTAGCCAAGTGACTTCAGTTAAAACCTAGTTTATTTTACTTTAACCTCGGTTACATGAATTTAAACCTTGTTTTAGGCGAGGGATAGCCTAATCATTAAATTTAGACCTGCGCCAAAAATTTCACTCAGTCACTTCATGATTTCGTTTCGCACGTTACATGAACTAAAAATATTTGTCAAAAATATTTTGCAACTACATAACTGAGGCTGAATTATCTTAATAACAAAGGGGAATACATAAAAAATACTTAGAATAATGTAATTTAAGATTTTTTTCTGTGTCATGCAGTTGCCTTGTTCAACTTTGAATGTAAGACTTTCAGGTTGACAATTATTGATCTATATAAAATAAAACGTAAATCATTTAAAACTTGCTGCGTGCACAAACTTTGTTCAACACGTAAAATTCACTACAGATATTCGGATTTAGGTAATGGCTCGTTCGATATGCCGGTCGTCATTGGCTATGATATGGCGCAAACGAATAGTAAAATTCCGCTTGGCTCTCTGAAGTGTCGGAACAACTATGCAGTCGATGACCACTTGAATAGTAATGTTCAACTCAGAAATGGTTATTTATGTACACATTGTCTTTAATACAGCCCAAGAAAAATTTATCACATGTGCTCATATCCGGGGAATATGGCGCGCAAGAGACTCCCATTCCTGTGTCTTCTGGGTACCCCAAGGTCAGAGAGTGGTTCCCAAAGTTCTCCTCCAGGACATCAAACCATCTCTTGGTCTGATGGGGTAAATCTCCGTCTTGTAAGAACCATATCTAGTCGAAATCAGGCCCACTTTGCATAATGGGGATGAAATCATGTTCCAAAGCCTTCACGTATCGTTCAGTAGTCACAGTGCCGTCAGCGAATATCGCACCAATTATTCCATGTATGGAGATTGCCCACCACACAGTCACCAGTTAAT
The DNA here is from genome assembly GCF_982258835.1 of Parasteatoda tepidariorum. NCBI lineage: Eukaryota > Metazoa > Arthropoda > Arachnida > Araneae > Theridiidae > Parasteatoda > Parasteatoda tepidariorum. The sequence goes on along the minus strand of NC_141765.1, from coordinate 47,145,007 downwards.
GGTGGAGACACTTCCCGACCTCAAAATGTGGATTCTCAGTCCCCAAATGAGCCAATTTTGCTTGTTGATGAACCAATCCAAATAAGAGTGGACTTCGTCTCTAAACCAAAGCATATTCGCATCATACTTCTGTTCGTCAATTCTCTCGACAATAGTGATGGCGAAACACAACGGCTGTTCGGGGGCCATAGGCTTAAAGGCTGATGGACTTGGATTTTGTATGGGAAGACATGCAGTTCTTCAACAAAATTTATCGCAGTCTCCTTGTTGATTACCACATGTTGTGCAGCTCGTTTGAACGATTTTTTTGGGCTTGTTTGAAACACTGCGCTTGTCTTCTCGATGTTTCAGGCAATTTCACACTTGTCTGTCGATCGACATTTTCAACACTGTCATCGCAAACGCTACCAGTTCTCTCAAACTTACGGATCAAATTTTTGATTGATAGCCTATTTGGACCGGTTGTCTTTAGCTTGTACTCAGTCACCAAATTCTTTTGAGTCACAATTGGGCTGTTATTGCTCACATAGGCCTTCACAAGAGATCGATGTTCAAGTTGTGTGAGCATTCGCATACAATAATTATTTCCTCTGGTAGAGTATACTAGTATCCGGTAATCTAATGCGTAGTCCAGTGCATACTAATTCTCATCATACTAATTCTAATCCTGTGGCCGAACTCGAAGTTTCAACTTGATCTTGCAAGCTGTTCGGAATTATGACCGTTTAATTTCTTATAGTTCAATAATTACAACCCTGTATTTGACCATCGAGAGGGCATTATTGTCATCTTTAGTTAAAATTTCTTAAATTTGAAACCCGGAAAATAATTCTAAACAAAAATATGCGTTTACAATTATGTAGTCTGCGGTATTAATTTCTAAAATTGCAGATATTTTCTAATTAATTAGAGGACATATGCTGATTGGCCGATGGAATTAGCGAAGTATTTTTATGTAAATATTCTTTGAAGGTTCCAATATTGTACAAAATACACTAAAGGAGAGGAGAAATTATTTGAATTGTATGCTCTTGCAATACCAATTAATACAAGTTAAATTGAAAAAAGGATCTTAAAATTATATACTGTCTGTGGCAAGATTTACAAACTTACTAACTAAAATAAAACTTTTCTTACTTAATTCAATACAAAATTTAATTAAATGTATTTTTTATATACCTATAAAAAGTGAAGAATGTATTTTTTTCAAAAGAAAATTTATATCAAATCTGAAGCTCCATAGCTCTAATTTTGATGTTTAATCTAAGTTTTCTATAGAAAATTGCTTGATAATTTTTTCTTTAGTTTAAGAATGACATATCTGATATTTCTGGTAATAAAATGTATTTCCGTTAACGTGAAAGTTTTGCTTTTTATTTAACAAAAATACAGTGATTTTCAGTGATTTGGAAGAAAAAGAAACTTAGAACTACAGTTTTAGAAACGAAAGAACCAGGCTACCCACAGATATTGTAAAACATAGAGTTGGTATTCAAGAAGACAACTTCAAAAATAAAGACGCCAAAAAATCAATTTTTTCCGGTTCAACCAAAGAAAATTTTGAATACATGCGACAGAAACTTTCCAATCTTCAGTAAAGATCAAACGTTTATTTTAAAGGAAAAAATAACGTTTAGTTTACGTCAATCTGAAACATAATTTTCTTCCTTCGCCAAGATTCTATTGAATTTAAATGAAGCGCTTTTGCATGGAAAATATTATTTATGATAAACTTTACATCAGAGATTTGACATCAAAATATTCGCGAAAATAACTTTCTAGCTCAGTCTAGTTCTGAAAAAAATTTAGGAAAGTTAACTCTAAAGTTTATCTCATGTAATACAAACATCTTTTTGAAAAATATGGCAGATTTCTAGGAATGAAATTGAATATATATGAAATTTATATCGAGGTGCTTTAAATTATATACTGAAAAATATAAAGTTCCGTCATGAAATATTTTGTGTGAGTAATTTTGATGAAGGAACAAATATACTATCAAATACAAGTTCATTTAAAGCAGTATTTATATTTGCAATACACTTTTTTAAAAAAATTACACTTATTAAAGAAAATTACGTACTTATTTTGATTTCATTATTTTCTTTTATATACTATTTTACGAACACGATTTTTTTCCAGAGGACTACTTCACTCATCAGTGGAAACTAATCGCCCAACAATCTTTTTTTAAATTTGGACATAATTATAATAGTAACATTTTATTGGAAGATTTAATTGTTTTTCACACATTGCGTTGACGTAACATTACTCTCGTAACTCAAAAAAATGAATTTTTTAAAAAACGCAAACTGTACCCAATTGCTATTGATTTAATATGAAGTCATCATGTTGCAAGTGTCATCAAATCGCAATTTAGTTAAAATTAAGTTAAAGTTGTTTACGCGACCTATATAACTTATTTTTCTTATTTTTCTTATTATAACTTATTTTTCTCTACCCTAATGCCTTTTCATACAAACTATTTACTTTACCTCAAAGACGCGGGGTATTTTCCTCTTACTTATGTTTTACAATACGTAGAATTGCCATTTCTGGCTCTTGTGTCAATATACTTGAAAGTACTTATGAGTGGATATGCAAAAAAACTTTTAATCTCACATGGAACAAGTTAGAAATGACTTTCACAAAAATTTGGGATACGATTGTTGGACATAATTTATTGTCTCTTTTTAAATGGACATGAATGCGAGTGACGTTTCATATATTGGACAAAGTATATATTTTCGTCACTTAGTGCCATGCACTTCGGAGTGGAGTATTAACTTTTATAAGGAAGTTTGTTGCAACACGTCTACAATTTTATATACTTTTATAAACATCTTATCACCTTAGTACCATTTTACTTCGTGCTTTTTATGCTGTATTCATACTTTTTATCTGGTTTTACTCAGTAACTATTACTACTTTATCAGTTATAATTGTGCTACAATTAAAAATTGTGTATGCACTTAGGTTTTGAACTGTTTTACCGTATTGTTTGGTGCAGCATGTCCTCATTTGGACCTTGTGCCACTAAACCCTATACTCAATAAATGAATCAATTTGGAAGGAAATTGGAATCTCAGATTAAATGTGTGTTGCAAGGAAAACGTTTAAAATTATTGCACTGCCAGACATGCAGTGTTTTGATATCAATGCTTCCAACCAGAATCAATCTGTAAAATGGTGCCATACAATATTGAGCTTTTTTAATAACAATATTATTAGGAATTTTATACAACATTTGTCTCAGATCAATGCCTGATGCCAGAAAATGATGGAAGACTTCGTAGGTGTATTGTTTAGAGAAATGATAATTTCTAAAAGAATTGATCCAAAATGGATTTCGTTGTTGGATTTCATGTTCTCGCTTGGATTTCGTGTCATTAAACCCTTTATTCAACTCAAAACAGATTTCAAGCACTTTCAGATTTCAGTTGTAACTTTGCTTGGAATTGCTAGTCACGTTCTCAAATTGTGAGTGAAAATGTTCTTTAAGTTTATCGTTACTCGGGACAGGTTAGGAACTACTTTCACCAAGTTTTTAGTTGTAATTTTTGGATTCAACTTTCTTTGAAGACATTTTTTAAAATGGTTATTGCATGATGTTTTATATATAGCCCAATGTTCTTCCTTTCCTCAAACAGAGCCATGCACTTTTGAGTTGAGCTGTAATTTTGCTTGAAGCAGCCGAATTTTTTTCATTCATAATCACAAATTAATCACTGATTTTGCAACTTAAAGAAATTACAATTATGAAATATTGTTTTTCATAGATCTAAATAACTGCAAATAAGTTCAATTCTGAAAAGTTGTCAGGGAGTGAGCCATGTTTGGAAAATTTTACCTTTATCGCAAAAAAGGGACACCGAGGTCCGAGGACGCTGAGCATTTCATAAATAAAGTTATTAAAATGCTAAATATAATATTTTTACCAATATTAATACAAAATAATGAAAAAAATATTGAAAATATATTGAATGAAAATCCTGCACCAAGGGGCTAATTTCAAATGTTTGCACAACGAGAGTTAGTAATTAAAATTGAAGCCCACGTTATGGAGTTTAATTTTGTTTAAAAATTACAGACAGATACACAAATTTTGAGTGAAATTAATACTGAACTTAATTTTATAGGAGAAATTTTAAAAGTTTGCTTTTAGGGACCTACAATTTTAAAATATCAGTATTTTATTCTAGAATTTTCTTTACTCTGTTATCAACCACTATAGAGTTGAGCTATAATTTTGTCGGAAAATCGCTGTCGAAATATCAAATTGGGATTGAATTTCTTCTCTATAAAAGACACTTGAGAAACTAATTTTAAACATTTTCTTTACCAAACCTACATTTCTTCTGTATTTTAGTGTTTTGTTATTGAACAAGAATCATTATTGAAAATGCTCCATAAACTACGCAGTTAAGTTTTAATATTTTCTGAAATAGGCAATCCTAATCTTAAACCCCGTGATCGCTACTGTACAGTTTATAAATTTTTTCTTTAGGTTTGTATTTAATATTTAACTATAATTAGAAAAAATGTGCTTTCAGAGCCAGAAAAAAAATGAATAATGAAAGTTAAATTTGAAATGGAGGAAATATTTTTTTTTGCATACTATAAATTAATTTATAAAAAAATAATTGTCGTAGAGCTTTCAATATAAACAGAGTATTATACTTTACGTTAAATAGTTTTAGAATGAAAGTATTTTCATATGCTCCATTTAAAATTATCTTGATATACAACTCTACTAAAGTTTGTATTTGAATGGTCATATTTAGCAATATAACAGCAAGATATTGTTTTTTTTTCTGAAAGAACAAAAATCCTGTTATAATACCGAAAATATTAAATCCTTTGTCAGTAATAAAGAACCAGAATATTGTATCTCCCGGAATACATGCTCCAATCTATCACTGGATTGAATACTAATCTCCTAAAAGTTGTTGGACAGAAAAGTGATGTATTTTACCCAATGGAACTCGGATAAAAAAAACACACACACGTAGTAACAGATTTATCAGATCATAAATAGCTACATGCGATTGAGTATCATTATGACTTAAAATATAGGAAATATGTAATATATTTGTATAAGTTTTTTGCTATTTTTGCAGAAGTTTCGCTATTTTTATAATTGTGCAGAATTTTCTATTTCTCTTTGAGTGTACGGCATGAATATTAAATCAGTCAGTTTTTTGAATAAAGAACCTATTGACATCGAACATTGCAATAATTTAGGGAATACAAACAAATATATGAATAAAATTCTATCGTTTAACTTTTTAGTTAAGTAAATATATGTCTTTTACTACTAAGTGTAGTAAAAGAAAATATATCACCTCAAAGAAGAAACTCAATGTTTTAAAAATAGATGTATACCTATGCGCTTTTAAAGTTTATAAATTTACCGCATAGGAGCAGTTTAAATTTTGTTATAAAAAAATATATCTTCTTAAAATGGATCTCTCTTCTTTAATGTCCACAAACAAAATTTACCTTTTCAAGAATTTTTATATTCGGAGTTTAAACGAAACTGAATGAAAAATAAGCTTCTACGTTTAAATTTCTTTCAGTTTAAAAAAGTGTCAAAACATTTTTGAACACTTCTTAGGAAAGTAACTGAGAATATCTTGACAAACAAGGTAAGATAGCAAGTTGCTAAGCCTATTTGTAATAGACTTGGATCTCTTCAGAATAAAGCGAAATATATAAAGACAAGCATAAAAATATATGTAAAATAATAAATCCGTCAAGCTGCAGTTTTTGATTCCTACACGATAAACTAAACATATGTTTACAAGCTTCTTTTTGAGTCAGTTTTTCAGAATAAAAGTATTCTGTAAATTGAAAATGCTCAATAGCCAAATGATGCAAGGTTAAGAAAATGTAGTTGACGACACATTGAAGTTTCCTATCTAACTTTGTTCTGGATGCACTATCGCATTAGGCTCGACCAGTGTATTAATGACCATAATGAATAAGAAGTATTGGTCTGAAAAATAGCAATTAATAACACTTATTAAGCAAAAGCGTAATTAAAAAAACTTTAGAACATTGATCTCCTCTGTTTCATTTTTAATAGAAGTCAATTTACGAGATGTATATGCTATCAAAAGCATCAGATCTATGAAACTTCAGAAACATTATTAAAATTGATTTTATTTTACGCAACGAATTTTTTTGAGTTTGCCATTTACCTTGGAATTTGGCTTGTCACAATGATCATAAAAGATAAAATGTAATTACTGTCTTTGTATTAGGTCTCGTGTATAAGTTTAGAATTTGAAAGACAATTATGACAAAAAATGGATAGCTAGCGTAAAAACAGGTGATAAATGTTAGTTAGAGCTAATGAGTTGAAAGAATTAGTTATAGAAACGTTAAGGAACGTTTTATTTTAATTAAATATAGAGGCATGTTATATAGTTTTTTAAGTGACTGAAATGCATAAAAGTGTCCTAATATTATTTTATTTTAATACGACAAACATCTCAATATTATCTTTTTTTTAATCAAGAGTTTATTTTTCATTTCCTCGAAAAGTTTGCCTGTTAAAGTTAACGTTTACCCTACAACCACAAGGCAAGCCAGTCTTCTTTACTCCTTTTTTTTTTTGAAAAAAAAAATTGCTTCGATTTTGTTTATAGCAAGCTTGGTTTGATTTACCTCAATTAAGTTTGGCGTAGTTTAACTGATTTTGACTATTACACCATCATACTTCATACTTAATTTCTCAATTGCGTTTTCAAATCACGTGTAACCTTCTTCGTAATTAAATTAAATTGATGCCCTGTAAGTAAGGAGTTTACTTATTTGGAATTAAGAGTATATAATGAATATTATTGCTGTGAATAGATTTAAATAGGGAATAAAATGCGTCTGTTAAAAGATGTAAAACAAAGAGAAGTCAAACAATAGTTAAGTTTGTTTGTAGTTAATAAAAAAATATAAATATTTCAACTATGAAAAAAAAATCGAATTTAGGTTTTTAAATTCTAAAATATAGGAAGTAGTGTTAGTAACTAAAAATTTTTGCAGGTGAGAAAAAATAATATTTTTGTTGGTTTTTTTTTCAATTTTAAAACATGCATTTCTGATAACAAAACCCATTTTTTTAAAGATAAACAACGCCAAATACTTTGACAATGTACGTAAACATTCTAGTTTCCTGAATAAGTTTAAGCTGAATATAAAATTTGCTGCAATGTTAAACAGAGAAGTAGTCCCGGAACAAAAATTTAAATTTCTATTCAAACATACTCGCTTTTTAACAAACCATGGAAATTTTAAGAGATATTTATTTCGTTTCCATCTGCAGACCAGTGGAATTTGTGTTTGCGGTGATGCTGATGAAGATGCCGAACATATTCTTCTTCATTGTAGTCTGTATGCGAGTGCCCGAATGAATTTAAAGACTGATTTGAGGCGTCTTTCTATTTGTTGGCCACCTGTCTTATCAGAACTGGTCAAAAGTATTGAAAGTCTTGCGGCCTTGCGGAATTTTGCTTTTAATGAAAATTTGTCTTCTTTTTGTTTTCTACTTACAACTGTAAGCCTCATGCTATACTTTGTGGTGCATGAGGAGTTTTAAGTCATTTAAATAAAATAAAAAAGAAAACATACTCGCTATTGAATTTATATTCAAATGTAATTTAGCTGTTACTATGAAAATAACAGCATGGCAACAACAAAATTAAACTGGTAAAGCGTATGCGGGTGTTATGTAAAATGTCTGCTACTATATTCTCCAAAACAATTCTTCGGCCTTATAATCTGTATCGGCACCGATTAGGAGATTTTCAGAAAACTGAACTTAGTTATTTCAATAACATGTATGGGCATAATCGAATTATTCAAAAACAGACATGGAACAGACACTAGATTGATCGTAACACAGGTTTTTCAGTAAATCACCGATGTCAAGCATCACTGGCAGTGGTCAGTGAGCAGGTAAGTCACCACTTTGATTAGCCAGCGGACGGACCCAGGGTGCACGGCATCTGTTCTCGTTAATATTAATAATGTTCCGTAAAGTGCTTGTTTACATACTCAGATCGTCGGGCTGTCGAAGCGGGAGAGCTTTTCCTGAAGAGGATCAAAATCATGATGGCTTGTTTTCGGATTATCCTCAGGGATATTTCAAAGCCTTCGCCAATAGCCCATTGTGCAGAAAGTACTACTATTGCTGCTAAAACAGACATATTTAAACTTTTTATTGGATAAAATTTTTTTCAAAACGCACACACGTTGTATCAAGTGTTAAACCGATTTGGAAGATTAAAATAAAAAAAATTTATTTCAGTATTTTTTGTTTTGACAACAAAAATTTATAAAGTATTCAGATGTGCTAAAGAGTATACAGTTTAAAGAGTACACATATGTGCTCTCCAAGCTAATTTGTAAAGCATGTTCTATATAGCATAAAAGATACTTTTTGTACAATCATATTCACAATCTCTTAATTTACATTTTAATTGGTTCATGTTTCAACAGACTTCATCTCATCTTTTTAGTAGCTCTATTTTGTAAATATTTGTCAAATGAAACTTTTTATTCAAATATTTTTATGCTTTTTAGCCTTTGCTGGGGCTTTAAGTTGTACGTAACTGTTTTATAATATTTAATTTTTATCCTATTACATTTCATCACGTTTGTGCCAGTTTAACTATGTACCGTATTTGATTTCATGTTTTTTAGTGTAATAAATAATCTAAATTTATATCACTTTACATTCTGATCTGTTTCATATGATCTGTTTTGGTGTAGTATACTTTTTATGGACTTAGTGCCATTAAACTTCACAAACAATTCAATACTTGTGGGAAATAGATTTTTCCAAAATTAACTTTAATACTGTGCAATTTCTTTTGACTCGAACTTCCGGAAACAAATTTACCGATGGAATGTATAATTGCATAAATCCCAGCTCTATCGAGGCGAAGCCAATGTTTTTTAAAAATTTATTTAGTGAAATATTTAGTAAAGTCGAAACATTGTTAAAGTCATTTTCAACAAATTTTGACACACCTGGATGGAAAAAAAACATGAATGTGAATAAGTGCACCTGAAGTATTATTTTCATCCACGTTCTAAAATCTTAACTTTGATTGACATATCTGATGGCTTTAGAAAATTAAAAACGAAAGGCGGTAGGTAAATGTATACATTTTATAAACCTCATATCCTTTAACAGGAAAATGCAGCATTATTTTCTTCATAGAAATATTACTTTAATATTTCAAATGAATTCTTTTTCATAATCTAAAGAAATAGATACCTTGAAAGCAAAATACAAGTGTGAGCATTTTCTCTAATCTTATTAAAGAATTCTAAGCCAGACATACATAAATTCAAAGGGAACTGTGGTAAGGGGCTAAATTCCGGTATGTCATTTTAAGTAAATTCCGTTCTTCGAAAGCCAAAACCGATGTCATTTGTTGTGGCAGTCAGCCAATTATTGTTTTGTGGACTCTCCTTCTTTTCTAAACATAGAATACATGCCACTGATAACAGATAATGGTTTTCTACAGCATGTTCCGTTAATGAAAAGTATGCCAGCTTTTCATGACAGCATTTTCTTAACATTAGTTGCAATTACTTAGTAGCATTTCCTGAATGAATAAGTAAGTGGGAAAAATACAGAAGGATATAATGGTGCAAATTGATCAAAATTGCTAAATATTGCCATTGAAATAACTAATTTGTATAATAAATGTTGGACATAAATATAGTCGGTCCGAAAAATCTGTCGCTGAATAAAATGCCTTATTGTATTTTCCATAATTACTTAGGATTTTAACTTTAAAATATACTTTACGTGTAAAATTTATGAAATTTAGAAAAATATTCACAAAACTGTAAAATTATATTTCAGCTAATCATGCGTTAAATTATCTACCTGTTACCGTTCGTATTAGTAAGGATTAGAAGTTAATTCGCAATTCTTATGATGACTTTATATGGACATGAACATAATTTTTGTTTCATTGGCAATTTTTGTAAAAGAGCGATTCCAGGGTTTTTATTTAGCATGATGAACAAACTAATTAATATATTTGTCAAAAAATATTTTATAAACATGCATCCAAACCTTAAAGGCCTCAGTACCAAATGTGAATACATTAAAATACTTTTATTCATAATCACTAAAATTTTTAATATTAATAATTTCTTCTACACAGTGGAATTGTCCACAAAGATTATTATGTCAAAGATTGTCTAAAGATTGTTTTACTAAGTAAAAAAGAAAAAAAATGAAGCTTTTGTTTTTATAAAAATGGTGTAAAAATGCAATAATGTAGATTCGTTTTTGTATGAAATGTCCTAGTACTATAACATCGTCTTCATGAATCAGCATCAGCCAGGAAACAATGGTTAAACATATCGCCCATGGGCTGCAACAGCGGCACAACTCAAAATATCATGTTTTGAGATATGTGGGTTTAAAGTTTTCATTCTAAGAAAAATGGATTGATCTCATGATCACTAATGATACACACTTAAGCCACTATAGTGTTGTAGACATCATTACTGCCTCCGACCATGAGCTCCTCACTTGCACCTACACACCCGATACAAACCCGCAAACCTCTTATAACCAAAACAGGGTATCACGTTATCATTATAGTAAATTAAATTGGATTACTCTCAAAATCGGCCTAACAAACCTACCAGAGCAATATGACCCTAATACAATAAACGATAAAACGGAACTGGAAGCTTTCATCACTGACGTCGAGTGATATCGCAGCTATTTGTGGAAAGGCAAACCGCAAATCTAACGGTCAGAAAGGGAAAATAAATAACTACTGGTGGACTGACGAACTAGCGATAGCTAGAAAAAGAGTGAGAGCCATGAGGCGGAGGTTCCAAAAATGCACGGAGCCTGCTAGAAGACAAAAATTTCTAATTGATTATAAATCAAACTTAGCAAAATACAGAAAGCTGATTAGACTTCAAAAAAGAATAGGGGTCAAGAAATATGTCGACAGTTTCACAACAGAGTCGGCTTTTGGGAAACCATATAAGATTGCAAAAAACTTGAACATCAGATCACAAGAAAATATCCTTACCGTCACTAGTGATGGGAACGAAACTTCCGACTTCAAGACCTCAATTATTAACATTCTGAACCATCATTTTCCAATGATACATAATCCAGAGGTTGATATCAGACTCAGTGGTACTGAGGAGGACGAATTCACTGAACCCGAAATTGAACATGCTATCAGATGTCTTAAACCTAACAAATCTCCTGGTCCTGACGGCATTCCAGCTGAGGTGTACAGAGAATTATACTACTGCAATAAATCTTGGTTTAGGGCAATCCTCAACAAATGCTTTCAACTAAGAATTTTCCCCACATGTTGGAAAACCGCCCTGGTATGCCTTATCCCAAAACAGGGAAAGGAACCCCGACTACCACAGAACTATCGACCTATCTCCCTGCTCTCTACCTGGGGAAAAATCTTAGACAAACTATTAACAGAACGTCTAGTATATTTTCTGGAATCCAACAATAAGCTAAACCCCAACCAATATGGCTTCAGGAGAGGCAGGGGGACAGAAGAGGCCTTAGGTGCAGTGGTTGATTTTGTAGGTCAGGCTAAAAGTGAGGGGAAACATACCGTGGGGGTAGCCTTGGACTTCGAGAATGCTTTTAATACAGCTAATTGGCAAGTCCTGAAGCACTGCCTCAATAACCTTGGGCTCAGTGATTCGGTGTTGGCACTTGTTTACGATTTCCTTAACAACAGACATGTCTGTTATTATTTTAATGATCAATTTGTTATTTTACCAACTAATAATGGTGTTCCACAGGGATCATCGCTGGGACCAATTTTATGGCTAATTTTAATTGATTCGCTTTTAACTAGTTTTGATTTTAACGATTGCAAACTACTGGCATATGCTGATGACGTCTTCCTTTTAATGAAGCACACCACTTTTTATCGTCTCGATAAGCTGGGGACCGAGATTATTCAAAATATGGTAAATTGGGCCGGTAGTCACAAATTAAAATTCTCACCCGACAAGACAAAACTTATAACCTTCCCCAAAGACGCGAAATGTATTAAGAGAACACCTCGCTTAAAAATGGAGGGGACCAGGACGGCCTATCTAAGATGCGACAGGACACTGAAATACCTTGGTGTGGTGCTCGATCCTCGGCTGAGCTGGATCCCACACCTGGAGTATCTAAGAACAGATATCATCACGTTCTATGACAGACTAAAACAGTTCAGTAGAGCCACATGGGGACTTAGTGCGAATATCTTGAAATTGATATACCTGCAGGCTATTGAAAAGAAAATCATTTATTGTGCCTCCGTGTGGTATAAGAATAAAGTTAAAATAAACCAGAAGCTCCTAACTATCCAAAGAATTCCATTGCTCAACATCACTAAATGCTACTCTACAACTAGCACGGAGGCACTACAAATACTTGCAGGAGTCATACCTATTGACTTAAAAATTAGAGCAACTATTTCGATTAAACGACATACCTGGTCACCAGAGGAATTTAACGACAGCGATTATCAAACAGATGAACTTAAAAATTATATCCCTTACTCAGTCCCTGTGTATGACCCTACGAAGTTAAAAATCGTTAGTAGGGGTTTCGGCTCACCGAGGGGCGTTGGCTACGAGTTCTACACTGATGGCAGTAAGAAACAGGTGACCAATGAAAGCACAGGCGCTAATGAAGATCGGGTGGGTTGTGGTTTCTTGGTGAAACTGGATAACCATACTATTTACGAACAGACCGCACGTTTAAATAATGAGTGTAGTATCTACTCCGCCGAACTTACGGCAATCAAATTGGCTACCCTTTGGTCAAACAATAACAATATTGAACAATACACCATCTTTTCTGACTCAAAGTCCTCGTTGCAGGCCCTTGAAAACCCAACCCCAACAGACCCTCTTGTTGAAGAAATTAAGGAAATTGTTCAAAACAAACAATGCTTATTTAATTGGATTAAAGCCCACTCGGGGGAGCCTGGCAACGAGGAAGCAGATATTTTAGCCAAAAAGGGCACCTTATTGGGCGGGGTGGACTTTCACTACACCATAACAAAACCCCAGGTCAAACATAGACAGAGGCAGGTCAGTAGGATTTTATGGCAGGACAGGTGGAGCAGCTCTGCAAACGGGAGACACACACACTATTTGATACCTACAGTTAACGAATGTTTTTTATCCAGCGATTTTTACTTTAATCAGTTCTTAACTTCCCATGGTGTATTTGGCGATCACCAAGCTAGGATGTTTCAAAAAACCTCCGCGTGCAAATATTGCGGTCACTATCAGACTAGTAAACATCTGATGCTTGACTGTCAAAAATTTGCAACCATTAGGGGAAATAGTTTTGACAGAAGAGGCGACATAAGATCTTGGTGCAGGACTAATAAACCGAGGCAAATTATTAAAAACATCATTAAACGCACCCTGGAGGACGCACTCGCCCCTGATGACATTTTGGATCCGCTCTACACGAACTAAACTCATTCCCGGTTGTTGGGCTGCCCGCCTGTTCGCTTCCCATTATTTTGACAACGTTTTGTTGTTTTATCTATCTCATTTGCTTTTTAATTCTGTTTTAATCTATTTATTCACTACATTGTGCTTTTTAATTGGCTTATTTACATTGCCTTTCCTTGCTTTGCAAATTTTAGCGTCGCCTTTTAATTGTATTTGATAATTGTTTGTTTTACCACTTTACATCTTCACCTCCTTTTGTTTTACATTTGAGATTTTCTTGGCTCATTACGCCTTATTCTTCTGTCTTACCTGTTGTCAATTTGTCGACTGTATTGGTTCTTTGACCTATATTAACTTGGGACCTCCGTTTACCTGTGACCTTTTAATGTTTTCTTATGTTCACTCCAGGTACACGTTTTTTTTAATGGTTCACTTTATGTTTTACTGTTCTTGAATACATCAACAGTTTATACTTTGTGTCCTTTATATCCTGTCACAATGTTAATGATCGCTTTGGTTTAGCGATCCAACTTACATATTACTCGTTTCAATCCTATGTACTGCCCCCCTGAGGGGGTTTACCTTCTTTAGGTAAATACAGGGAGTCACGCCCCGGGGTACCCTAGTGATCTGTCCTCCCTTCCGTTTCTTCTCCCTTTTCTCCTACTTTCTCCTTTCTCTTCCCCCTTGTCGTGGTTGCCGAATTCACTGGTAAGGGCTTTTTATTTGTGTTCGATTACCACCCTGTTGTATCGGACCCAGATGGGAAGAGACCACCCACGTGTTCGCCGTGCGTGGAGACCCGTGTCCCTGGAAAAGGGGATCCTGGCAGTTGAGGGGCATCCTGGTACCCCAATACACTGCTTTGGCCCTTGCTTCAGGTAAACGGGAGGTGCATATTGGCCTGTATGCATCAACCGGCTAGTCACGACCGTCAACTGTTGACTAGGGTCAAGTCCGGGGTCACTTACTAGGCACCTCGTTAAGGGTGGAGGCTGCTTCAGGGGTGACTCGCGGACGTATAGCTATTGGTTAGCATCGGTGTCAGGTAACGAATTATGTTACTTGCATCCCCTTAGTAGGACTCCGTGGTGGGTGATGCCGCTGGTAGTAGAACTGTTTTTATTTTCTATGGCTGAAGATAGTACGGTGTTGAGTTCCGCACACCAATGCAAAAACAGCGGAACATTCTTAGCACCATGTGAATACGCTCGTTACTTTTTGATGAATCTGACAAACCCAAACGTACCTAATACCTCATTTACCCACGTATCTCCATTTCTGATACATAAGGCTCTTCTTTCCATTCTGGGAGAAGTTGCCTCAGTAAAAAAGCTACGCTCTGGTGACCTCTTAGTTGAAGTCTCCTCTGCAAAACAGGCAACTATTCTGTCAACATGCACCACCATGTGTTCATTTAATATAACAGTAACACCTCATAGATCTTTAAACACCTCTCGTGGCGTCATATCAGAAACAGAATTTATAAATGACACAGAAGACATGATATTAGATAACCTTCAATCTCAAAACGTTACATCTGTTAGAAGGATTAAGATTCGCAGGGATGGTAAACTCATCCCTACGAAGCACCTTATCCTCACTTTTGCGTCTGCTAAATTACCGACTGAAATTAAAATGGCTTGGATTAACTGCCCGGTTCGGCCTTATATCCCAAATCCTTTACGTTGTTACCAATGTCAAAGGTTTGGGCATTCAAAAACATCTTGCCGAGGTCGACCGGTGTGTGCCCGTTGCTCTAGTACAGAGCATGAAGACACTTCTTGTGAGCTGCCACCTCTTTGCGTCAACTGCAAGGGTGATCACGCAGCTTACGCCAGAAGTTGTCCGAAATGGTCACAAGAAAAGGAAATCCAGTCAATTAAAGTATTACAAAACTTAACATTCAACGAAGCCCGCAGAATAGTTACGGCCCGCACTCCCCGTCCGGGTGTGTCCTACTCAGCAGCAGCTAAAACTTCCTATCGCACAGTAAGTACGCAGACAGATTCCTCAATATCATCTACCCCACAACAAACTAAACAAAATCCAAAATTTAATTTTACCGGACCATCTACTTCTCACAGATCTGTATCCAAATCTCCACCTCCAAAAACATCTCGAATGACATCCCCAGAAAAGCCTCGTCCTGCTTTAAAGCAGCGTCCGAATATAAAGTTGCCACCTAGCCTAAAACCAGGTATTCCTAAAAAGAATAAAGACCCAAAATTCATACAAATCGCTAAAAAGTCCACTTCAGATATCTTGCAGAAGATGGACACAGAAATAACACTACATCCATCGGATGACGAATCGGTTTTCGACGACCCACCGATGGATGTCACGTCTAAATCAAAATTTAAATCCAAAAGATAATGGCAAGTTCCATTATCTCTTGGAATTGTCGCAGTGTGCGAAATAAAATCTCAGACATCAGAGATATAATTTTTAAATATCAGCCATCATGTTTTTCAATCCAAGAAACTCATTTAACATCCTCTGATAATTTTAATGTTCATAATTATGCATGTTACCGAAACGACCATGACGCCGGTAGTAGACCTAATGGTGGTGTCGCGATTTTAACATCAACAAGTTTTCCATCAATTCGTCTTTCATTGTCAACGTCATTACAGGCTATTGCAGTTAAGATTCATATAAACATTACGATTACAGTCTGTTCAATTTATATACCTCCACATGCTTTAGTTTCACAACATGATTTAAACTCATTAATTCATCAGCTGCCTACACCTTTCATTTTGCTTGGGGACTTTAATGGTCACAATGAACTATGGGGTAGTTCCGACACAAATGCTAGAGGGCATCAAGTTGAAATGCTCATCCATGACCATAATCTATGTTTACTGAATCAAGGTGAAGACACTCACTTTCATGAACCAACGCGAACTTTTCATTGCATTGATCTTGCTTTATGTTCACCTGCGCTTTTACCCTTTTCAGAATTTTCGGTTGATAATGATCTTCATAATAGCGATCATTTCCCAATCATTGTTTCATATACATCTACTGCTTCTACCACTACAAGACCCTCTACATTTATTTACCATCGTGCTGATTGGCGACTTTTCGCACAGCTTGCTGACATTACAGAAGATATGATATCAGATGAAAATCTTGAAGCTGCTGTTGAAACGGTGACTTCTGTGATCATCAATGCTGCACAAAGTAGCATACCAAAAACATCAACTTCTCGTCCCCGGCATCGCAAGCCATGGTGGACTGCTGAATGCTCCGCAGCTCACAAAGAGAAACAGAGGCTATGGAACATCTTCCGTCGGTATCCTACAACGGACCATCTTGTAAATTTTAAACGAGCTAAAGCGATTGCACGCAGGATTCGGCGCCAAAGCCAGAGAGAATCTTGGTCACGCTATGTTTCATCCATCACATCTACAACATCTCCCAGACAAGTCTGGTCGAGGGTCAAGAAAGCGAATGGTATCTACCGTGAATTCCATCTTCCGGTATTTGATATAAACGGTATCACGCACTCTGACCCTGTAGATGTGAGTAACATCTTGGGTGAAACATTCGCTGCCGTATCTAGCATTGACAGTTACAGCTCAGCTTTTCAAGCTCACAAGCATAGAGTTGAAGCCCAGACGCTGCAGTTTACGACTCGACGGCAGTTTCAATATAATTGTAAATTCACTTTTCATGAATTGCAGCGAGCATTGTCAAAAGCACCCAATACGAGCCCCGGCCTTGATGGTGTATCATATCACATGCTTCGCCATTTGACTTCTGCATCTTTGCAGAATATCCTGTTACTTTTTAACAGATTATGGACGGAGCAGATATACCCATCTAGTTGGCGGCTGGCTCTTGTAATACCAATTTTAAAGCCAGGTAAGGATCCGACGGAACCAATTAACTACCGCCCGATAGCGCTGACTAGCTGCTTCAGCAAGGTATTCGAACGTATGGTCAACTCTCGCTTGGTTTACTTTCTGGAGAAGAAAAAACTTATCCCCGACTATCAAAGTGGTTTTCGAAAGGGCAGGTCGACTATGGATAACATTGTTGCTTTAGAATCACGTATTCGTAATGCTCTTGTCCGACGTAACCATTTTATCTCTATCTTCTTTGATATTGAGAAAGCGTACGATCGGACATGGAGATACGGCATTCTGAAGGCATTGTTTGATATAGGCCTCCGTGGTCACCTACCAATTTTTATCAAAAACTTTTTGAGTCAGAGATATTTTCATGTCAAACTGGGTCATACACTTTCTGATCTCTACATCCAATCTGAAGGTGTTCCACAAGGTTGTGTTCTGAGTGTTATACTTTTTATAGTTCATGTTTCTTCCATTTTAAACATTCTACCTCCTACAGTTTTTGGATCACTTATGTTGACGACCTCAACGTCTCATACTCAGGATCTGACATGAGAGTAATCGAGCGTCAACTACAACTTGCTGTCAATAAAATAGTAAAATGGTGTCATGAGAATGGTCATACCCTATCACCTTCCAAAAGCTCATGTGTACATTTCTGTCGGCAACGTCGGCTTCACAATGATCCTGTTATTCATATTCATAACATTGCTATACCCATCGTAATTGAAACAAAATTTCTTGGAGTTGTTTTTGATCATAAGCTTACTTTTCTGCCTCACATAAAACAATTGCTGAAAAGATGCGAAAGATCCTTAAATATGTTACGGGTGCTTTCCAACACGTTTTGGGGTGCTGACCGCACCGCGCTATTGCGAATTTACCAAGCACTTATACTGTCGCGCATTGACTATGCATGCACAGTTTATGGTACTGTTTCTGCTTCGCAATTAAAACGCCTTGATACGGTGCATCACACTGCATTACGCATTTGTAGTGGTGCATTTCGTACTTCACCCGTGGAAAGCTTTTATGCTGTTTGTCATCAACTGCCACTGGATCTACGTAGAATGCAATTGTCCTTGACGCACTACTACCGTATCATGTCTTCAGCCTCACACCCCTTACAGCATGAGGCTACTCCAATAAGTTTAATGCGCCTATATGATGCTCGACCTTCTTATGTACGTCCTTTTATAGCTCGCATGCGATCGCACATTCAAACATTTTCTATTTTAGATTCACCATCACAATCAGTTGACCACGTACTTATCTCACCATGGACTGTTTCACCATATCATTTTTATTCTCTATATGAGGTGTCTAAGAAATCTCTTGTATCACCAACCATATTTCAACAACTTTTCCTTTCTCATCGTCATCAGTTTTCTCATTATGTTCCGATATATACTGATGGCTCAAAATCTCCTGGATATGTTGGCTGTGGTGTCATCATTGCTGACGTCACAAACAGCTACCAAATTCCTGATATATGCTCCGTTTTCACTGCTGAAGCTGTTGCTATTTTATTAGCATTACGACTAATTTCTACACGCTCTACTCGGAAGTATTGTATATATTCCGATAGTATGAGCGTTTTGAGCCAATTAGAAAAGTTTCACTGTGATACTCATCCAATTTTATGTTTCATTATTCATTTGTTAACTACTCTTCAGAAGAAGGGATTTGAAATTTTATTTTGCTGGGTACCAAGTCATGTTGGTATTCCAGGTAATGAACTAGCTGACTCAGCTGCACGATCTGCCACATCTGTTTTAACATTGTCCGTACCCTTCTCTGACATGAAACTACATGTTCGAAAAATTGTAAAATCATTATGGCAAGAACAATGGGACCTCAAAGTTTTTAATAAACTCCACAGCATCAAATCTGATTTGGACCATTTCCCAGTACTTCGATTGCGTAGAGCAGATGTAAAACTAACCCGGCTTCGAATTGGTCATACCCGGTTGACACACCTCCATTTGTTGCTAGGAGAACCCGCTCCTCAATGCCATGGTTGTAACGTTCCTCTCACAATTCATCATATTTTAATAACATGCCCATGTTTTAACCAGTATCGGTTAACGTATTTTGGAAGTTCTATTTTATGCATGCAAGATTTGTTAGATAATATTCATCATCCAAACATTTTTGCGTATTTGCGTGCTCTTGGTATTTTTAACTGTATATAAATGTTTTAATACATTTGCAATTTTATTCACTTTACTTACTTCATGTATTTTATTTGATATTCACACTTTTATCTGATTTTATTCATGCCTTTTACCTGATTTTATTCATCAACTCATACAATTTTATCAGTTATAATTATACGAATAACTAAGTGTTGCACGCATCATGTCTTATGAACTGTTTTTACCGTATTGTTTGGCGCAGCATGTCCTCTTTTGGACTTTGTGCCACTAAACCCTACATTCAATCCAATCCAATCCTATGTACTGCCTGCACATGATGCATTGTATGTCATACTGTACTTTCCTGCGATGTGTTGTAAAATTTTCATTTGCGTCTTTGGCTCACTATAAGGGAAGCCCCGTCAGCTTCGACACTATAAGGCGGGACTCTCGGAGCATTTTAATTATTTTACTGCTGTTGCCATCAGACTCTGTAATGTTTACATAATGTTACTCTGTGATGTTACTTTTTGTATTTTATGTACTTTTCTGTTTTTCTTGATTTTAATAAACATTTACCCGTATGCCCTAAATTGGGGCAGGTCGGGGTAAATATTTCATTCTAAGAAAAATGAATAAGAAATGCTTTAGTTTGCCTAAACGAAGATTACCTTAAAGTTGAATTATGAGTTGTGCCAGTATCTGCTGAAAAGAAAGTGTATTTTCATATTTACAACAGTTCTTACTCCAAAACGCGTGCTTCTTGAGTTGTGCCACTATTGCAGCCCATGAGCGATATGTTGTGTCAGTCCTTGAAATTTTAAGTCAGGGAATAATCAAGATTTTAATAGTGATTTCTCTCAATCTACTTTGAAGGAAAGTCACCTCATCCAAATCGCATACTTTATCTCAAGGATACGAGATATTTCCTTCTTATTTTAAGTTTTGCATTCAAACTAACCAATCATAATCTTATCTCAGTAGCAGATTTTAATTCGATTTAATTTAAATTTAAACCTTGTTATCCAGATTTTAAATTAGTTACTTTAGTTAAAACCTGGTGGATTTGAGTTTAATCCCGTTGCTTGAATTTTTATCTAGTTATTTTGATTTTTAACTGGTTTCATGTGTAAAACAGGACTCTTGCCTCAAAACTTTATATCAATCAATCAATTATCCTTATTTAATATGCATAATTTGCAAACCATTTTAGCGGTTCGGATACCGTTTGCAACATTCCTTTGAATCATATTGATTAACTTAAAACATAATATGCAAGTTTTTAAATTATAAATTAAATTCTCATCTTGAGTATTTTCAGAAATGTAATTTTCAGAAATATAATTTAAAGCTAAAATTTATTGTTTCGCAAGCTCTATTAATTTAAAGAATAATTGCGAAATATATTTCTTAATAATTTTAAAGGAAATGTTACCCTTTTTCACTAGCCTTTCCCCCTTATCTCTAAGAATACAGAAAATTCTAGTTTAATATCTTAAATTTTCTTGCACATATACATGCAATAAATATACTATTAATGTATATTTATGAAGAAAGTCTACAGAATCAAAATAATTCTATTATTGACTATAACTTTAAATGGGTATCTAAGGTCGTCGGCATTGATTTTAACTTTTGTAGTTTCAACGGATAATATGTCAGAAAGGAAACATTATGAAGATTCCACTGCCGAATTTATTCAAATATGCAGAAGGAAACTAAATACATAGTAAAATCTATTATGAATATTCATCATGGAAACGGAATGAATAGGACTTGTTTCTAAAACCATATTTAAGGCTTTCAAGGGATGATTTTCAAAAGCATGTATCTTACTTAATGCCAACTATAAGGAAATTGACTTTTAATTATAATTACTTTGTGATTGTTATAAAAATATAACTTCAATTTTTTTAATTAACAGATGCATTTTATGTTTTATCTTATAAATATAACTATAATAAATAATTCTTGAAAAAAATTTAGGAACCTCATACATAAGCTTTCTAACATTGAGTGAAATCACTAATGAAAAATTTCAGTTATTTTAAGCGCATTATGATACTTGTTTTATGCATTATATCAATGGTAGTATTGTCCTGGAAAATAATCACACTATCAAAAGTTTCCTATCATATACTTTTTAAGATGTATAGAAATTAATTTAATAAAGGTGTGAATCTATCATTTTATATGCTTGAAGTCAGGTAATATCAATTGGATTTTTCTCGAAATGATTTGCAAAGAGAAAATTCACTTATTTATTTTTGTTAAGCAATATGCCAGTTTAACTGGTTCTGTGCATATATTTTTTCTTTTCAAATCAAATTGCAAAATTTGCTTTTACATAATCTTATCGTATTTAATTAAATGTCTTTAAACGTTCTCAAAACACAAAGATTGTTAATCTCACCACGTAAGTATTTTTTTTTTGTTATTTACTCAAACGATAAAATAGCTTTTCTTTATTATTGAGCTCCTCCTATAGAAAGTCCAAGACAGGAGCTGAACTATATCAATCGATTATTATTTTTCAATCAGTTGCAGGGATATTATGGTTGTTAATGACAACCAGTTATTTACACTATTTTATTTTCAAATGAAACTCATTCCAATATGTTGATACATATACTATTTCAGATTTTCTGATCCATTCTGAAGTACCATATTCATAAGTGAAGATTCGTCTGCGACCAGCACCCATACAAGCAGAGACTGATATTGAAAAAAAATTAGGTTTACTCAAACTTGTATCAAAATTTTAATTCGCCAATAGTAGATAAAAATTAAAAGCATGAAAGGAAAGCATAGCAATGTTTAAAAGAAGGATGGAATAAAAATATAGTTAAAGCTTCTAAGTAACTAAAGAGAAAAAAATGATTTTAAGTGTGCTTTCAAATTTTTACAATAATGGCTTTAAGATATATCACACCAGATTCTACTTTTTTTCATACAATTATTGGAAAAGTTTGACTTACCCTAGCATATACATATCAAAATTTAAATTTTTAAACTTAGGATAGAAAAAAAAAATTTACGAATTTTTTTTTTTTTGCTTTTTCTAAATTTATTTGGAAATTTACACAATAATAATTAACAGTAATTTCTATTATTCTAAGTCTGAAATCAAATCGGAGCATTTTAACAAATTATCATATCTCAGGTTCAAAACTAGCAGAGAAGTAACATTTTAAATTTACGTAAATTCAACCTTTAAAAAATAAGCATTTTTTCCTCTCCTTTATCAAATTCTTTCAACCGTAATGAATACATTTTGGTGAATAAAATTGCATTCTTCAGTGGCACGAAATCCTTGGGTGAGCCCTGGCCTTCTCAATAAATTTCCTCTAGTCTTCTCTATTTTTGACCATGGTTTTCCAATTAATCTCTCTTAAAATGGCGAAATCTCATTCTCGGCACTCAAACCATCAGAGGTTGGGTCAGCTCCTAGCTCCTGTTCTAAAGGGTCTGGCCATGAATATTTCCTGAGCTGGACATTCGTTTTTCATTCCAATTACATGACCAACCCATTTAATTCCTCGGATTTTTATATATTTGATGACGTAGGGTACTTTGAAGGCACGATAAAGTTCTAAATTAAGCGGCTGTGTCATAAGCTATAAATTTGTTTTTCCTCAAATATAGCTCTTAGGATCCGCCGTTCAAAGACTCTAAAAGTATTTTAATCTTTTTGTGTCATTGTCCAAGTTTTTAATGAGTATGTGAGTATAGGTCCTTTGAATAAAATTGTACCAAAGCCCATAATGAATACTTTATTTGCAAACTTAAGTTTTCGCAATTGAGATATTATAGCACTGCAAGCAGGCTGCACCTGCTTGATGAAGATATCAGATATCAAAAGTGGTACAAAATATAACTTTAAAATTCCCTATAGTGTATCAATAAGGATAATCTTGCATAAATGAGGAATCATTGCGTTTTCATTCGATCTCTACCTATTCTGAAATTTTATTGATTATGAAATTAAAAAAAAACTCACACAGTCTTGCTTGCCTCAGTTTATATTATTATTTTGAAATCTGAGATAAAAAATGATATGCTGATAGTGTGATAATTTGCAGCACCTGATGTCGTGCTGGAGGGTACGTGTTAGCTGAGTCACTATCGCAACCTATCTTACTACACTGCTCAAAAAAATTAGGGGAGCAATGTGCTCCCCTAATTTTTTTGAGCAGTGTATATTTAATGTATTTCGGTGGCATTATACACTGCTCAAAACAATTAGGGGAGCCATGTGCTCCCCTAATATTTTTGAGCAGTGTAGTATTGTTTTATCAATTATAATTGCGCAGCAATTAAATTTTTGTATGCACTTTAACTTTTGAACTGTTTTACCGTATTGTTTGAAGTAGCATGTCCTCATTTGGACCTTGTGCCACTAAGCCCAACAATTAATCAATCAATTGATAAATTATCAGTAGGCAGGTAACTGAAAATGAAATTAGCTTAGACATCTCTGTTGTTTTTATTTTTGTAAAATAAGCTAAAATTCGTTTTTCCAATGAAATTTGATGTATTAATTTGATGTATTAATTTGATGTATTGTATAATTTTCAAAAATAATTAAACACATATCAAACTGTACTTGAGTAATTCACGTTTTTAGAATAGAATTGATAAATATTGAATGAAATGAAACATATTCTAGTAAGATATTTGTAAGCATTTGATTTTCTATATAATACGACAGAAAATATGGCACAAAACTTTTATCTGCTACAATAGCAAAAATATATCCAAACATAAAAAAATACTTTGGTGACTTTTTTCGATCCTTTCTATCTTCTAACCGCTTTAGTATTAAGCTAACTTCTGCATTGACAAAAATGCTCATGATATTTTTTATTCTCTATGCGCTTTGTTTCTGCCGTATAGAATAAAAATAGAAACAGCAGCTGTTCTTCATTTAGCGAAAAATTGAAGAATCTAAACTTATCATTTCTTTCAATAGAAGTGACTATTTTTTTAGTGTGTTTTAATGTAAAAAAAATTCATTACAAATTTTTAATCAAAAATATAAATATAGAATAAAATATATATCTATAAAAATTAATCATTCGTATCATTCAAAACGAGTTTTTAAACAAAAGGTTAGAATGTCTTCGATATGGAAACTTAATTAGATAAGTGTTTGTCATTTTTAAAACGTAATATTTTTTTTAAAATCAAAGAATGTACACTTCAATGAAATATTATTTAGCTTTATTGAAATAAAATCCATCAATTCGTGATTAATTCTCTGGTATTCAAGAAATGCATGCAGTTTTGGTCTTTACTTAATAATTGTCGTACTTGGATTTTGTGACATTAAATCTGGCGTTATTTTTAATTCATTTCAACTTCTATATTTAATAATTAAGAAATTGAATGATTATGTTTTTAGATCCAAATATATAATCTGAATTTTCTTTTTAGAAATGAAATATTTAAGTAAGTTTATTTAAAAAAATTTAAAACCCACTGTTCAGAGTAGCATGTTCTTTTTTTGGATCATGAGCTATTAATCCCTAAATTAATTCATTTCTAAAAAAAAATAATTCAATATTTTTGTTATAATGTAATCTTTTATCGAACGTATTTTAGTCTGAAAGTTATTGTTTCAATTTTATTTTTATTTTTAAATGTAGGAAATTTAAAATATTTTAACAGATTTATAAAGCTGAACTATAAAAACAGGATTGTTTTTAAGAGCTTGTCACTTTTTATTATATGAATCGTTGCCATTTTCGTTTAAAATATAAAACATGTGCATCATCTCGTATTTTAAGTTAATAAGGTTTTGACAATGAAATTCTTAACTTAATATTATGGGTATTTTGTTCATTTGTGGTAAGTGTCATTTAACCTCATATGAACAAGGAATATTTTTAACATGAACAAGGAATATTGAACATGGAATATTTTTAATTGGAAAATTTATTTTCCAGTTACATTAGAAACTTTAAAATGCATTCAAAGCTCGAACAAAAGTGTTAGTTTTTTTACAAATTTAAATGAGGTGAATTATTAAAAAAAACACGATTTTCAAATGCATTTAATAAATACCTAAACTTATAGAATTTATTAATGGAACGAACTAATTTTAATCAAAGCAATTTGATTGTATATTTAGAATTTTTTACCTCATTTTTTCCCTTTAATCTATTTCGTGTATTTTAAGCGATTAATAACACACCTTAATATTACTTAAAAATTCTGAAGTGTTTTAAAATCGTCTGCTAGTTCTTCTTTGGACCCTGTTCCTTTAAACCCTACATTCAATTTGATTGTAATTGCTGAAAAAGTTTTTAAAATTTAGTTGGTTTCGTGGTGGCTCAGGGGATCGAGCTTTTGTTTTCCGGTGAGGTGACTCAATCTCGAATCTCAGTGATGGCAGGTTGATACGAATTTTGCTCCCGGATCGCACCAACCACAGTGATGACGTAAAATATAAAAGGTAGCCTGGTTGTAGGTAAGAATGCTCTCACCGTCAGGGCAGTTCTCCAATTGAGAGTTCATATGCCATTTGTCACCAATAATCTTTCGATTTACGTCACATGCAGTTTTCTCTGACCTATTATTATAGTATCATGTCCTGTGAATCACATTCCCTATAGCATGGTGTTACTTCATCAAGCTTGAAGTGATTGTATAAAGCTAGACCTACACACATCTATTCAACTCATACACGTGCGCTCTCACTCATACAAACATTCCACATTTGCGAGTTACCATTGCAGTCAGTGGATCACCTTCTCATACCACCGCGGATCATCACATCATATAAGTTTTATTCCCCTTTTATGATGTACAATAAATCTAACGTTGCACCTATTATCTATCAAAAACTATTTATTTCTCATCGTCACCAATATTCAGGATATGTACCTGTTTTTAATGACGGTTCAAAATCTGCGGGATACGTCATAGGCTGTGGTGTCATTATCGCCCATGATACTTACAGCTACAAAATCCTAGATATTTGTTCCGTCTTCACTGTTCACTCTTCAGAAGAATGGCTTTGAGATTTTATTTTGCTGGGTACCAAATCATGTTGGTATTCCAGGGAACGAACTAGCTGACTCAGCTGCACGATCTGCCACATCTGTCTTGAAATTGTCCATACCTTTCTCTGACATGCAGATACATATTCGAAAGTTTGTAACATCATTATGGCAACAGCAATAGGACCTCAAAGTTCTCAATAAATTGCATAGCATTAAATCCGATTTAGACAACTTGCCAGTGCTGCGCTTGCGTAGTGCTGACGTAAAGCTAACCAGACTCCGAATCGGTCACACCCTGTTAACACACCTCCATCTACTGTTTGAAGAGCGTCCTTCTCAATGCAGTATTTGTAACGTTCCTCTCACAGTCCATCATATTTTAATAACGTGTCCATGTTTTAATCAACATCGCTTAAAGCTTTTTGGGAGTTCTATTTTATGCATGCAAGATATGTTGGATGACATTTACCATCCAAATATTTTTGCATTTATATATGTCGTTGGTATTTTTAACTGCATATAAAAGTTTTAACACATCTACAGTGTTATACACTTTTGCAAATATCTTACTTCCTTTGTACGTTTTACTCACTTCGTGAGTTTTATACTGTACTCAAACTTTTATCTGATTTTATTCATACCTTTTATCGAATTTTTATAGCATTTATCATGTTTTATTCACATTCTAGCACTGTTTTTTCAGTTATAATTGTGTGTTACAATTAAATTTTGTATGCACTTAGGCTTTTGAACTATTTACCGTACTGTCTGGCGCAGCATGTCCTCATTTGAACTATGTGCGATTAAACCCTACATTCAATCAATCCGTCTTCACTGCAGAAGCTGTTGCCGTCCTTCTGGCATTGCGGCTGATTTCGTTCGTTCGTTGTAGTGGAACTGGGAGTCTGAGGGCTTACGGCCCTTTTCCCATTTATCCTGAAATTAAACTAAGAAACATCATGACAAAATTAAAGTTTGGGGAGCAAAATGGAGTTCTAGAGAGAAAAAAATGGTACTTTGCAATTATTAGGCTATAACAAAATTACATGTAATAAAAAAGTACATGAAAAATGGAAATACATACAAAAGAGGGGCGAGTTAAAGGAATGTGAGGATGTGTATATACGAGTATGTGTAAGTAAGTGTGGCTCTGTTAAAGTAGAGATCTGGCGGTTCTGGTAATTACCACTCGTGCCGGGTAGCACTCTACACTTAAGTTACAGGGATTATCTTACCCCTGATCAGACCCCGAGGGATTGCTCTTTCACAGGGATAAACTGAATCTGCTTGTGAATAACTCAGTGAGTGTTTGTGTTAAAAGTTAGTATGATATCAGAAGTGTAGAAGTGTGCAATAGGTAGAATTTTTGCATCCTCTTTGAGATTTATGCAGTCGAAAATACACTGGTTATCATAAATTAAGGAAAAATCACAAAAATAGCGATAACTCTTTCAAAAGTAAGCCAAACCGTGCAAAATTTGCATATGTTGTCCACTAAGAGTAGCTGAGTAAAATTGCAATATGCAAATTAGTGGCGCTGCACTCGGCTTACGTCATCTGCCTGGAGCATAAAAGTCCAAGTTTGAGAGAAAGCACACAAATTTTACTGTGATTGCGACATTGAAAATCTGAGATAGCCAATTCGTAATAATGACCTCTAGGCATCATTTGCCTGAAGAACTACGATGGAGAGCCATCGGGAGACTAGAGGCAGGGCAGAGTCAATCAGAAGTGGCCAGATGGCTAAATGTGAGTCCATCTGTGGTTCATAGACTTTGGAGGCAATTTCAAACCACAGATTCGGCATCTAGGAGGTTCAGTCAAGGACGGCCAACTGTTACGACCAGTGCCGATGACCGATATTTGACATTAAGTGCACGCAGGAATAGAACCGCTACTCCGACACATCTTAGATCCTCTCTTGCTGCAGCCACCGGAAGGTTGGTGTCAACGTCAACTGTGCGCAGAAGGCTCCACGAAGGTGGTCTGTATGCGAGACGACCAGCCATTTGCGTGCCGCTCACATCACGCCATAGGAGAGACCGTTTGCAGTGGGCCCGACAACATGTCCACTGGACGTCAGATCAATGGAGGCCTGTTCTCTTTACGGATGAGTCCAGGTTTAGTCTAGAAAGTGACAGTAGACGTTATTTGATATGGAGAGAACCTGGGACCCGTTATCATCCATCAAACATCCGTGAAAGAGATGCATACGGAAGAGGCAGTGTCTGTGTTTGGGGAGGCATATCCTTAGGAGGGCGCACATACCTCCATGTCTTTCCAAGGGGAACCGTGAATGCTCAGGTTTATCGAGACAACATCCTTGATGCTTATGTGCGCCCATATGCCGGGGCAATTGGTGATTGCTTCCTGTTACAGGACGATAATGCAAGACCACACAGAGCTCGCATTGTTGATGATTATCTTCAACAGGAAACAATTACTCGCATGGAGTGGCCAGCTCGATCCCCGGACTTGAATCCTATCGAGCACGTTTGGGATGCTCTAGGGAGGCGTGTATCTGCCATCAATCCGCCCCCTCAGACCCTTGCCACGCTTGCAACTGCTTTACAAGAGCAATGGCTCTCACTTCCTATTGAACTGATAGACCGCATAATTGAAAGCATCACACATCGCTGTTTGTGCTGTATTGCTTCTAGAGGCAATCATATTCCATATTAAAGGTACTTTTTCTATTGCAAACCGATACTTCCAATTTGTTTATTTTATACATGTGCTAATTTCTATACTACTATTAATGTCTGATAATTTCTTTTTATGTTGTTTAATACCTTACTATGTGTTGTATATTGTGGGTAAGTTTCATAAAATTCCATGTGTAATTTCTTGAGTTATCGCGATTTTTGTGAATTTTCCTTAATTTATGATAACCAGTGTAGTATCATTAAAATTTGCGGAATCGCCAGGTGGCGGCTTTAATAAAGAAGTTTCTGTTTAATTTGTTGAAATGATGGTCAAAGCGGTCAATGTTAAGATATCTATCAATGGCGTTGCTGCAGATAAACCATCTGGCTCATGTGAGCTTTCTCACGATGTTGTTTTGGAGTACGATAAGTCTTTTGAGGTCTTTTTCGGAGGCATTACACCAGGCAGATGAGGCGTACGTCATGATAGGACGTATCATAGAGGTATACAGGAGTTTTTTCAGTTTTAAACTAATGTGTCGGTTATGGAAAAGTGCTTGAAGTTTGCTGGTTACTGCGTAAACTTTATTTTTAATGTTATTTATATGATCGGTGAGTTTTTCATTAATGGTTAAGCTTAAATATATAGCTTTATCAACAATGGGTATGGTGTTGTTGAAGAGAACTAGTTGGTATTTGTTGGAGTAGGACTTTCTATTCTTTTGTATTATTAATAGTTGCGATTTACTAGCATTTAGTTTGAACTTCCAATTTAGGCACCAGTCTTCAGCATCATATAACTTGTTTTGCAGTTTTTGAAGTGCATTATCTGGTTTGAGAGATTTCTGCGAGATTCCAGTATCGTCAGCGTAAAACGCAGTGATACTGTTGTGGTCGTCGCGAAATATGGAGAAATCGTGAATATAAATAATGAAAGGTATCGGTCCCAGAATGATCCCTTGGGGAACAACAGTATTTATTTTTCCCCTTGATGAAACAACACTATTTAGATTAATATTAAAGGTACGGTTTGATAAGTAGTTATGTATTATTTTTATAATGCCATAGGGAAAGTTTAAATTAATTAGTTTGTGCACGATACCAGCATGCCAAACACGATCGAATGCTTTGTTGATATCAAGCATGAGAAATGCAGTTGTCTGTTCGTTGTGCAGGCCGTACTGAATGAAATCAATGATTCGAAGGAGTTGTTTGGTGGTATCTAAGTTTTTTCTGAAACCGTACTGCTCATTAGGCAGACAGCCTAGAAAAGGTTTCATTCTGTTATACAGTATACGTTCCAGAATTTTACCAAAAATACCCAGCAGGCTGATTGGTCTAAAGCTCTCGGGTAAGGTTAGGGTTTTATTTGCCTTGGAATC
The DNA here is from genome assembly GCF_982258835.1 of Parasteatoda tepidariorum. Lineage (NCBI taxonomy): Eukaryota > Metazoa > Arthropoda > Arachnida > Araneae > Theridiidae > Parasteatoda > Parasteatoda tepidariorum. Next base: position 47,114,481 of record NC_141765.1, on the reverse strand, counting down.
AGAATAGTGGTTGCATTCTTCCAGTTTGTGGGAAAATAATTTAAGTGCAGACAGTCATTGTAAATATCTATTAAGGTAGAGAGGTAAGTATTTGGTAAAAGTTTAACCATTTTATTCTTAATATTGCCAGCACCTGGTGCTTTCTTTGATTTTAGTTTCTTGATGATATTTTGTACTTCATAATTGTTGGTGGGTTCAATAGGGGTGAGTTGGGAGCTAGAGACTAGGAAGTCCGAGACAGTGGTATTGACAATATTATGTGTGCCAATATCATAATCATCATTAAGGGAGAATTGTTTAGCCATACGTGTGGCAAAGGCTTCTGCCTTGTCAGTGTTAGGACATGCAAAACCATTATCGGTCTTAATTGGTTTGCTAATTACTTGGTCAGTTCTGAGGGACTTGGCCATTTTCCTGACAGAATTGTTTTCAGTTTTATTTTCTGTTTCAGAAAACTGCTAATACTGTCTTAACGAAATCTGTACCATTCTCAGACATTAAAACCTTCCTTATGACCAGACCTTGAAACTCAAAATAAACTTTGTAGCATCAAACCAGATCTAGACCCCTTACTTGTATTGCTTCTACGTAATGCAGATGTAAAGAGTACTCGCCTCAAAATCGGTCACACTCGACTCACCCATCTTCATCTGCTGTTTGGAGAAAATCTTCCCAAGTGCAACGCCTGTAACTTTTTACTTACGCTTCATCACATTTTAACTATCTGTCCCTGTTTTAACCAACATCGTATTACCTTTTTTAATAGCACTATCTTATGTATGAAGGATTTGTTAGGTGAAATCAATCATCCTAACATTTCGCATTTCTTCGAGCTATTGGTATTTTATATTGTATGCAGCTGGTTTTATCTTATTTTATTCACTTCTATACATTATACATGAACCGTTTTACCTATTTCATGTATTTTATATAACTACCCCTCTTATTGATTTTATTGACTTTTAAATATATTTGTCTCGCTATTAATAGTTTTTTTTTATCTGCATGTATTTTATAAAAATAAAACAGTATGCATTTTACATTTTAAGCTGCATTAACGTACTGTTTGGCGCAGTATATTCTCCTTTTTATTCTTGTGCCCTTAAACTCTACATTCAACTAGCTCTTCTCAGTCCTCGCCGTCGGGCTAATCGTGGGAGACATTCGTGAATTTCCTCTATATGTAACGCAATTTCGGGTTATCATTTAAAAAGCTCTTTACGAAGGCTAGTTTATCCAAATGCTTGATCCAGGTGTTCCTTTGCTTTCTGAGTTGTGTTTAAAATTACAAGGCTGTAGAGTAGATAATTGACAGTCGCAAACTCCGTATTAGGTCGACTGTTCAACGCCCTTCGTATATATATATATATATAATATATGAACTTTAGTTGAGATGCATATGTGCGTCAATATTTACTTTTTGACCTGCTTTCCTAGTATAAAATGCAAATATTTATCATACTTTATGTAAATCTTTACATGTTAGAACAAATATTTATTCTAAAAAAAGAGTAGCAGTTATCTTACGATTCACCTTATTTTAATCGTATGAGAACATTTCAACGAACATCACTTAAACATTTTCTGTAGTTTTATTTCATCTCTCGAATATTAGTTGAATGATACACGTCATATAAGCTTTTTTGCATTTCTACGTGCTGTTAGCATTTCAAGTAGTATGTAACTGTTTTATTTTACTTGTAATTTTTATTTTTTCCATTTCTTTCCCTTTGGCATACATCAATTTATGTACTTTTTTTTATCCATTCAATTCATTTAAAGTATTTAATGACACAGATTTATAGAAATTTACATTCTAATCAGTTCTTTGTTCTGATCTTTTTTTTCAAAACTGAAATCTTTTAAGTTGAATTGTTTTGGTTGAAATCATTTTATGACAGACCAGTACATTTTTAAAACTTAACGAAATTTTAAAAAAATATTTATTTATGAACTATTTATTAAATTAATTTGAGTAAAGTATGATAAATTTTACTATAGCGTGTGATATCTTTTACTCTTTTCCTCTTAAGATCTTTTTAATATGAAATTCCTATAAATTATAAAGAAGCAAAGCAAATATTTATAAACTTTATAGTTCTGTAGTCTTGAGATAAAAAATAAGTGAAATATCCTAATTCAATAATACATTTTAACTTCAACACGAGAAAAAAAATTAAAAATATCTTTTTTGGAAAAATAAAATCTCTTTAAATCTGAATTTCTTTTGATTTCCCTCTTTTTCTGAATGTTTCAAATGTTCCAGAATATAAAAAAAAGTACATTTTTCATCAAGTATGCTTAGAAAAGTTTGAAGTGATACTCTCTTTATATTCTTTTTATCTTTGAAAGTTGTCTTGATTGCTTGCGCTTTAAATTCCGACTTTGATCTAACTTCTTTGATTTTACAAAGAAAAATTATTTCGAAAATTGAGTCTTCCATTAAAATAAGTTGAAGGAAATTTGAATTAAATTGCGATTTTGTAAAATATACTTTTGTTTATAAAAGAGACAGCTTGGTTTTGTGTTACAACTTAGTCCTTAATTTAAAGACCATATTATATCCCTTAAGTGTTCTTTGAAATGAATTGAAAAACAGCGTAGGTAGCCACTTTAGTGGTTTGTCCTTTTTAAGTAAACAGGAATCATAAATAGCTCAAAAAAGTTGAAGTTCTTATAAACAGATTATAAAACTTACATACAGCCTTATAAACAGTTAAACATCAGTCGAAGACTTGAAGTGCTTTTAAACCGCTTGCGTATTGGCCACACACGGATAACTCATAAACACCTTTTTCTAAACGAACCAGAACCAGAATGCACAAATTGTAAAGAACCTTTAACTGTTATACATTTTTTGATAGAATGCAGTAAATTTAAAAACCAGAGACTGCGTCATTTTGGTACCTTCCATCCGTCATTGTTTTCACTAATTGGAGATGATTTTCACTCTAACATTTTCTCATACCTTAAGGATATTGGCATTTATACATCTATCTAGTTTTTAAACCAAAACAGAATTGTGAACCTAGCTGTAGAATATCTACCTAGTTGGAGGCGCGATATAGCCAAAACTGGCTCTTGCGCCAAAAACCCAAACAACCAAACCAATTCTAAACAGATTACGTATTGAACATACACGATTTACAGGAATATCATTTACTGAATGAATTAGCTTCGAATTACTCTTGTTGTAGAGAGCAATAAAACAAATTTTAACTTTAGGTTCACTCTTAAAACGTAAGAACCGTTGTTATTTTATTCATGACTAGCTAAAGACCCGTTCTTCGTAAGGGGTGGAAAAAAATAAGCAATAAATATATTAGTATTGAACAACATGCTTCACTTTTGATTCATTCGTCCGTATTTTAACCTTCAAGTCTAACCTTTCCTGATAGTTCAATATTATCTCTGAAGGATTTTTTAGGTGACACCCATCTTCCTAATATTTTTGCGAATTTACTCGCAATTAGTATTTTATACAGAGTGTAGCTGCTTTATTCTTTTTACAATTTTATCTGATTTTATTCACGTTTGAATGCGCCTGTTACCTCATATTTGGAGCAGAATATCCTTCTTTGGATCTTGTACCATTAAACTCTACATTCATTCAATCAATCAACCATTTCAAATACACGAATTTTTGTCAGTGAAAATAAATAATAAGCAATTTAATAAACTGAAAAAAGCATGTTTAGCACTATTGAAACACAACTGTAATAAAGTAAAGAAAAGAAATGGGATTGAATCTCTACATCAAAATAGACGAATTGAATAAGTAATGGAACTGAATCGGAAGGGATTGAAACTTTAGTGACCGTTTTTATAACGCTTACCGTTTTCCTTAAATTTCATCCATTTATGAAAGTATTTATCTTTATGCTGTTTTGAGTACTCACCATTTTATCTGATTTTATACATGTATTTGCCTTGATCTGTATCTTATTTTATTCACTTTTGAGTACACCTGTTTTGTCTAACCCCGTTTTATCAATTTCATATGTTTTATTAAGATAAATTTGATGTATGCATTTTACTTTTGATTTATCTTTAGAATCGTTTGTATGATTCATCATGCCCTTTTGTTGACCTTATGCTGTAAAACCCTACTTTCAATTCAGTTCAATGTAATTATACTAATAAAAGTTAATGCCCCTAAAATTCTCTTAAAGTATATTTCTAAAGTAGTGAATCACATAATAAATAAAACCACGTATAATATACTGGAAAAGGTTTGTGTATTTAATGATTCTTAAGTTGATGCCACATATTTCTGGTATTTTAAATTCTTGTATGACCATTCGTTCGGCCTTGCGTGTCCTTGATTAACGCAAATTTTCCACGATAAGTTAAAATTTTAGGGTATGTAACGTTGACTATAACTAATAAAAACTAACTAGTAAGTTGACTAATTGTAACTAACTAGCTAAAGAAACTGACGTATAACTGAGGAAATTATTCCCTACCATTAGATTTACATATTGCACTAACTGTTCTTTTAAACAATTTGGACTTTGATTCCGTAGAGGGAAATTTACTTTTTTGTGTATTCTAAATGAATGGATATTTAAGTTTCAGTGCTAGTTTCATCGGGCGAAATATATTTATTACACAATTATACGTATCTTGATCTAATTTACAATTGCCTTATTATAAAAAATTGCATGAAACTAAATATATATTGAGTGGAATTAAATACATTTTTGTGATGGTAACAACACAAATTTTTTTAAAAGTTATATTTCTGACTTATGATCGTTTAAAAATATCACTCCTGGGCTGCAATAGTGGCACAACTCAAAAAGCACGTGTTTTGGACTAAGAACAGGTGTAAATATAAAAGTACACATTCTTTCAGAAGCAATACTAGTTCAACTCATAATTCAACTTGAAGGTAATCATAGTTTAAGCAAACCAAAGCATTTCTTGTGCATTTTGCTTAGCAATAAAAACTTTAAACCCACTTATCTCAAAATTTGTTTTTTTGACTTGTGCCTCTATTGCAGCCCACGAGCAATATATCGTTGGGAGCCTCTTTATTAACCATGTTCTATTAAACCCTAAATTTAATTCAAATTTAAGACATTTGATGCTTATTAACCAAAGCGTTGGTGAGATTTGCACCATTTGCATAATTCTTATAATAGTTTGGTTATTTTCGATAATTTAGTAGCGGTATAGCCAGAAGTGGCCCTTGAGCTAATAACTCAAACAAACCAATAGTTTAACAACCTAAAAAACAACAAATAAGCTTTGTTTCGATATAAAATGCGTTATATTTGATAGTTTTTATTATAATTTCTTTACTAAATGACTATTTGAGAGGACTCTTTCGATTTTGTAGGACCTTATGCTAGGATTTAAGCTTTGATTCTGCAAAGCATTGATTCAGTAAATTTTTATTTATACAATGCTTATTTCCTATTAGTACAGTTCAAGTAAAAATACTGTTTCTTTTTTACCATCTTATGCTCGACAAGCTTTATTCAGCTGATTAAGTGTTCCTTCAAAACATCATATTAAACCTGAAATCGGAGAAATACCAAATAATTTTAATATCTTGGACATTGCTGGGCTATAGATATAACTAGCTCTTTTATGGGGATAACTCCAAACTAAATGAAGTAGAAAAAAAGACAGATATTATAATTTCTTCAGTTTTTCAAGTTTCTCAAAATTTTGACTTCTTTTATGTAATTGGTCGAGTTTTCCTTTTTCGTAGAATTTGGGGAAAAACATATATTTAATCAGAATGGTAGTGTGCGGAACAAAAAATACCCTGACGTTCGGAACATTAAAATCTAAGTAAATTATATTAAAATTGAATATCTTATCAAAATAAGAAAGAGCAGTTCGAAGAAGATGCAATTTAAATTGGGGAAAACTTATTGTAGGTCATTACACACTGCATCTAATTATGAAATCCAATCAAAACATCTAAAAAATTGTTTTTGAATATGGATACAAGGGGCAAATAAAGAGATAAATGATATATACAGAAATATAGGGAAAAATTATACCTCCGAACTCCTTGTTATACTTTACATTAGCAATTTTTATAAAAAGTTAAAAACCCAAAACAAGCAAAAACGAAATTCTGAAGATATATGCATGTTAGCAAAAACAGTACTTCATCAGGGAGCATATTGTCTGCTAACACTTTCTGCTTTTTTTTTCTTAATTGCTTAAATTTATATCAAACGTTGATTGAACTTTACATTAGCATAAGATCTTAGAAACATAAATAGATAATTATTTTTTTAGAACTGTAGATAATAAAACGTGACGCGAAAGATAAAGAATTATGAAACTGGACGCTTACTAACTTTGTAACTTACAAACTTTTACATAATCTTAATATTAATGTTAAATTCTTTAAATGTAAATATGATTTGTTCAAAATATTTATTTAACCTTAATTAATAGATACCCATCAAATTGTATCGTAAACTTGGGTCATTTTCACTATTTTATTAATGTTTAATGTTTTTTTAATGGAAATAAATATATTATGTACTTTACCCTTTGACTTGTAAAAACGCTTTGTTTGGCACAGCATGTTCTCATTTGGACTGTGCCTAAAATTCTTCCTTCAATGCAATTCAATCTGACTCGTGGGTGGGCAATAAGGGTTCATGTATAGAATCAAAATTTATAAAAAAAAAAGCGACTGTCTACAATTCTTTTAAGAATTTTCAAAAATCAGATTTTTGCATTTTTCAACACGTTTATATTTTTTACTAATATTTTTCAGCAGTATAAACTTATGAAAAATTCGTATAAAATAATATTTAAAGAAAAAATTCCGAAGAAGCTATTATTTTTTTGTATAATTTGTTGAACAATTCATAGTAAATAAATTGAAACTACACGCTTACAATAATTCTACTAATTAAATTAAATTAAGGGTTATTTCATCTTATTTGAAATTAAGAGAAACTTTATTCGATTTTGTAAACATAAAGAAAAATAAGAGCTCTCATTAAATTATCATGGTTGAGACGTTAATTTTTACATTCAAGCAAATACTAATATTCTCGAGATTAATAAACTGCTTTATATGAAATTTCTCTATTATTTAAAGACTGTCATCGCCGGCATAAATACCTTTGCATATTAAAGCAAACAGTGCCTGAAGTGTTTTTACGATAAAGCAACTATTTCTCTGTTATTCTAATTAAATTCTTATTGAGTTACGAAATAAAATGAAGAATTTAATAAAATTTTGGAAATAATTCATTTTAGGAAAATTATGTTCAGCAACTTTAAGAAATGAATGAAGTAATTTATTATCTTATTATGTTATAAATGTCGTGATAATAAGATATTATCTAAATACATCAAATATTTCATATCATTGTTTGATTGTCAAACAAATATTTTCCTGCAGCGATTTAATTATGTTTTAAAACATAACAGAACTTTAATTTATTTATTAAATTTTCGAAACGGAACAACACTGAATCAAGTAATATGTTTAAAACTTGCTTGTTTTGTTAAAATTACTTTGCGAGAAAGATGATTAAAAGTTCCTTGCATGGGAATGTTATTTTTAATGTGAGTAATTGTGAATAATATGTCGTTTATATGAATAATATGTTGTTTAATATGAGTTAATTTTTGAATAGTTTGTTATTAAAATTCAATTAAAGTTTGGTTAATTTTTAAACCTCCGAGGGACCCACACTGTATTTCAGCATTCTTCTGTTTCTCCCTAGCAACAATGTGAAATATTCCGGGTCAAATTACCGTAAAAATCACCGGCATTCAGGGTGCTGGTACTTTTTATCGTAAAATCTATTTTTATCATAACATGTTAGGGAACTAAAAATCTTATATACCGCAATTTCTACAGTAATAATTACAGTAAAATCTCTAAATCACTCTAATGGAATTAATATTACTACACAATTTACTGTATGATATGCTACGGTAAATTGGCGATAAAATGGATTTTACGGATGATGCACCCAAAGTGCCGGTATTTTATACCGTTATTCAATCCGAATTTTTTTTACAGTGAAGGTTCTGTTTTGATTTTTGGATTTTCTACACAATAAATTTACATTGTATCAGCGGCATTATACATTTAGATACTGGTCAAAACCAACCTTCATTCAATTATTTACGGTAAAAGGTAAAGTCAGAATATATGTGCATATTTTGAAACACATATTTAAAGCTATGTCGATTTTTTAAACATTTTGAGGTTTGTCCAAAATAAAAAAGCTCACTGACAATTTTATCGTGGTTTAATGATTTGGCGACTAATTAGAAAAGCTCGTCAAGTCACTAAATTACAATAAAGCGACTATTCCTAAGCATATGTGAATGCAGTTTTCTACAATGATATAAAGTGACATGAAAATAAGGTACTTAAGAAGAATAAAAGTATATATTCAATATGATCAAGCACTTCATACGGCGTACTATGTCATTTCCAATCATGGATCGCTATGTGATTCTCCGTGTTTTTGATATACCCAACCTTCCCATTGAGTTTGTATCAATGTTTATATAGCACCTGCATAACAGTTTGGATTGGCGCATCATATTTTGTTTTCATCTCGTGCAATCTAATTCTTTTCTTCTATAGAAACCCTGTAAAACTATTTCTCCTTTATAGAACCAGATATAAGGGAAAACTTAGTTCTTTTTACTGAGTCTATTCAGTGTAATTATTAGGGCTATGATGTTGATGATGAACTTATTTTTTCTTGTATCTTAGTTGCTTTTTCCTTTATAGGTCATTATTTATTATTTTACTTTGGTTGGTTTATATATATTTAAGTCCTTTTTCTTGTGGATTGATTTTTTTCTTCTTTTAATCTTGCTGCAAATTTTACTTTTAATATAGTATTTTCAATCTCCAGTAACAAATTTTGATACTGATCGGAATTTTTTAAGGTATTAAAAGCGCAACTTAAAGAAATTAGTTTTACATTTTTATGAAAACGCAGATCAGTGATAAATTTTAATGTTTACAAATTTAAAGGTATTTAAGTGGTACAGTAAGATCCCAGTTGGCATAAATGTCTTGACTAATTAGTCTATTCGACACATGTTTAGTTCTCTAGGGTCAACGTTGAAATTTATCGAAATCAAAGAAGGCTTCACGTGTTTCTACAAAAACATTTTTGCATATTTTTACAATATATAAATATTCAACATAATGTTCCAATGTTCAGATTGACTTAATTCGAGAACTTATGATGCTTGCCATGTGTTTCTCGTATTTTTTTTACTTCCGATTTTAAACGTTTTTGTCATTATTTCGTTTAAACATTTGTAAAATATGTCGGGTACAGTAACAAGAAAGGACTGTTGATCCATGGGGGAATAAAATAAGTTATTAAACATATAGTGCACTAAGTACACCTCAAAAGAAATATTACAAACAATAATTTTGCCTAAGAAATATCAGATATTTTTTTACTATTGAAAAATACCAAAATTGCTAAGTGAATTGTTAAATGAACTAAAACTGTTAAATGGAGAAAAAAATAACTAAAATTGTACTAAACTTACTAAAATTGTTAAATGAATTTAGTTTTTATCAATAAACTGAACTATCTAAATACAAATCAACTATTCACTTTTTTGTTTGTTTTTCATCTTTCTTGAGAATTTTTCTTGATATGCCTCTTTCTAAATTCTTCTTTGGATGCATCTGCCCAAATACATTTTTTGTGCATTGACTTTAGCTTCTTTTTGTTGAAAATAGCCATTTTGCAACAAAAATTATTAAAAAATACATTCAAATAAAAATTAAACATTAAACATAAACAAGAAGTATATCGATTTATAATATATTAATATAATTATGCAAATAAATCAAATTTTACTGTATATAGTTTAATGACAGATGATCTGCATGAAAATGATATTTTCCTTCATTCAATAGCTAATTTGAAACACAATCTTACAAATAAACCTCTGTTTAACTAATAATACTCTATTAAACTAATAAACAAAGCTTGGTGGAACTCTCTTATTCAGTTCAGATCAATTTGAACACTGAACTAAACGGTAAATTGCTCGAGATTTTACCGGAAACTAAACCTTTTACACCATTGTTGTTGATGTTGTTGTTAATTTACGTCGCACTAGAGCTGCACAATGGGCTATTGGCGACGGTCTGGGAAACATCCCGGAGGATGGTCCGAAGACATGCCATCACAATTTTGATCCTCTGCGGATGGGATGGCACCCCCGCTTCGGTAGCCCGACGACCTGCGCGCGAAGTCGAACACTTTACGGTAGCACAGTTTAACGAGGACCAATACCTCACACCCTCGGTCCCTACGCAGACTGATCCAAGTGGTCACCCACCCGCACACTGACCGCAGCCAGTGATGCTTGACTTCGGTGATCTGTTGGGAACCGTGTCTTAACGATCAGTCCACTGCGGGACTTTTTACACCATTAAATTGCAGTAAGAAACCACATACCCACTTGACACAAAATATATAATTATAAATAATTCCCCCATCCCACAAAACATTTTTCGCCGGAAGTCTCTTAAAGTGAAGCATTTTTTGACACAGTGTCTAAAATGTGAAAGACGACTGAACTTTAACTGTAACTTCCCGAATTTACTAATTTTCGCTGGAATCACATCTCTTCCAAACTTAATATTCATAGAAATCGGATTTTATAATTCGATTCACTTCCAATTTTAAGCCAGTTAACAGGATTTTAAATGAGTTGAGTCAGTTCTTTAGCCAAGTTGTTTTGATTTCAACTAAGTTACATGAATTTTGACAAAGTTTTTGGCATGATATAGTCAAAACTTATATCACTCGCAAGTTACTGATGGAAAAAAACAAGCAATTTTATTTGATGACATGCTCTAAGCTGGTGCTAAATTTTAGAAATGTTTATGTTTAAAAATCCAGGTGGTCGAACCTCCCATGCTGCTTCAATATCTTTAAAAAATCTGTGCACCAAAAAATTTTTTTAAATCCACATTCAGTAAATTGCAATGAAAAAAAGAAAATTAAGGAGAACTTCATTAAATTTGGGTAATGTTTAGACGTAATTAAATAACTCTCACTCAATATATTTTTTTTATCTAAACATTTCGCCATATCGTTCTAAGATCCTAATTTTTCTTTGAAAAATCTCATTTCAAAAACTTCTCTTTACATTTCGATAAAAAAATACAAGAAATTTCTACTGGTATATGCAGAACTTAGTTAAAATTTTTATCTACATTTTGAAAAATATATCTACGCCCTCAGACCTAAAGATGTCATCAATTTCCTTTAAACAGCCGTAAGAATCAATAAGACAGTTTTCCAGATGATTGTCAAAAGGTCATCCAGTAGAAAGCCGTTAAAGATTGAAGACGTTACTTTCTTTAAAAAGAGACATAATACGTACGAAAATACTTTGTTACCAGCTGTTATTTTTTTCTATTTAAGTAATGACCGGGAAGTTCCTACTCCTAAATTTTCCTCACTTGATTGTCATCGAAACTGCTTCAAAATTGATTTTACTCTCATTTTTTTTTGCTTACCAGAAATGTAAGAGACGAAGTCTAAAAATAAAAAATAAAAATGTTAGTAACTCTGTTCTGTGAATAGCAAAAGTTTCAAAGATTTATAGGAAAATGCATTTAGATATATGCATGTATTCTAGATTTTTTTCTTATGCCTGTTAGAGAGACCATACAGGGTGGTTAAAAGGACACTAACTATACTAATAACAGTAATTTATGCTCGATTTTGCTGAGCAGATTCAAACGTTAATTCAAATAGTATATGTTTTTAGATTATTAAACCGAGCTTTCCCCCGAAAAAATAGTTTGAAATTTTTCCGATCGACGATGCTAAATTATTAAAAACCTTTCAATATGTCGTGCGCAGTGAACCATAAAAGGACCACCCTAAATAACTGTTGATCTAATGATCGGATCTTCGCGTTCAAGGACTCATTCGAATTTTATAAATACGCCTTTTTTGAAATTCGATTTCACAGGAACTATTTAACTGACTTCGCTCAAATTTTGCATTTTGCCATGCAAAATTACATACTTTGAAAACATGTAAAAAGAATTTTCATCTTTCAATTGAAAATTTTTTTGACTATTTCTAAATAAAATAATAAAAAAAAATATTTATTAAAAATTACTTTTTTACAAGGACTTATTTCTGGATAAATGAATTCTATAATTGTGTGGAAAATTTTTGAATACGTGTAAAAATGTTTTGAGATATGGTGAAATACGCAAAACGCAAAACAATGGGGTCCAAACTTGGCCACTCTCTTGACCAAACTATGGGGATCATATTTCCTAGATAGCAGCTTACCTCTATATTTCGAGGGTCAAAAACCCAAATCCATTCAAAAAAAGGTATATTTAGTCAGAGAAAGTACGTTTTTGTGTCTGATTTCGTAACTTAAAATGTCTGTACAAATTAATTAGCATATTTGACGTAACCACCAGAACCATTAAGATTGAGTCCAAGAACGCGATGATCCAATCATAAGATCAAAATCTATTCAAGGGGATCCGTTAATTTTTTTGTCCACTGTACATGAAACTAAATAAATATTGCTGACTTACAAGGTATGCACACAGAGCATGCAGGATGTAAACAAAATATTCTGTTCATTGAATTTTTGAGTTGTAATCTAGTGCCATCTGGTGGGGATATCTCGAACCATTTTTATTAGCGGAAACTTGGGTACCCTGATTTAATTAGCAATATTAGAATTCTCATTTGGATTCGATCAGTAGAACCGAAGGTTTGAGCCCCTGCGTAGCCTCAGTCTCACCTCAACCTCCCTGAGCTTAGAAATTTTGAAGTAATTTCCAATTATTAATTTTAAATTAAATGAGTGATTTCATAGCAAAGGGGCAGAGGAATTACCATTTTACACAAATGTGTTGGTGAATATTAATTAAATTTTTTACGTATATTTACACTTGGTACCTCAAGCATAGATATAAGTTACAAAATACTTTTAATAAATATATTAAATGAGGCACAACATATGTGGCACAAAACCATGGTTCGGTAAAGACATTTCTGGTTTTTACGCTAAAATTAGAACAACCAACTTCCTTTAGCGCATAACTAAGTCCAACTGTCTCATTATCTGTTTGAAGTTTTCTTTAAAACCAAGCGGTTGTTGACAGAAAATGGTATTTTTAATTTTTGGTGAATTTTAGTGGAAAAAAGCAGAGTTACTCGTATTTCCCGTGTAATATCTCTTACACTAGAAACTTAGTACTCTTGTTTATTGTTTCTTACTAATCGCTTGATTTAGCATATTAAGTCCCTAATTTTGATATTTTGTTTCAATTCTACATTTAGCATCACAGAGAAGTTTGTTTCGATAGTACTTTTTAATTTTAAATTAATAAATGAAATTTTGTTGTTTTTCATCCTAATCAGTGATTTCATTACGTATCATTGAAAAGTTCCCTAGTTCTGAAATGCAAGTTAAAGGAATTTAAATTTGCTGAATTATTTACAAGGTGTTTTAGATGTATATTTAGACTGATATTGCAAAAAACGACATTAAACTAGCTTCTATTTGTTATAATTTAATTATTTTAACCCTTTAAAATGTAATTATCAAAGTTGACAATACCAAAATATTTTAAAATAATGATCATGATAGTTTCAAACATTTCTATTTTCGATGTAAGGAAACCTACCTCTGCGACAATAGCTTTAAAGCAGAGTGCCACCGAGTTGCTCAAAATTATCACCAAGTGTCACGTAGTATCACCAAATATTAATTGGAATTATATTAAAAAGTTAGAAAAATAAAATTGACAAATAATTAAAACTTTAATTAAGACATGATTTCTGTTAGTAATTTGATGTTAGCAGACGTAAATACTGACATTAACGAAAAAAAGTATTTAAAACAATAAAATCATTTTTAAGCCAAAATTACCTTTTTAGATCAAGAAGGACGAGAAAATAATTAAATAAAAATGAGAAAAATTGCTTGAGGCTTTTGGATCAAGTAACCTTTATCTCGTCAAAGTAAATAACCACTTAAGGAGTTCTATATCGGGGAGGTTGATATTCAAGTCATGCACATTTTAGTTTCAAGATGAAGTCTGAAGAAAAATGATTGAACCGTTCTAATGGTATAAATTTTGTTCAAATTATTTAAGATTGCAAGAATAAAACTCAAATATAACTCGTTACAATGCTCTTTTTCATTTCTATCATTTTCCTTATTGACATGACATCACTTTTGCAATACATAAAACCCTTTCGCTTGTCTCAATAAGATTTATTCACAAAAGCACCTTATTTCAAGAAACCAGCAATACTCCATCATAGGTTACGTTATTTATCTCTTAAAAGATGTTGGAAAAATCGTGATATATTTTCCTCTCAGGAATTCAGGATGGAAAAGTATGCGAAATCAGATTTGTGAGAACATCCCTCTTTATATTTCTTATCAGAAAAAAGTACCAAGAAGTATACTTAAGAGTCAAGTTAGAACAAAAAAAAAATTTCAAATATATGGCACATTTTTACTTGGTAATGGTAGTATTATTCAGTAGATACTGAAAGAATTTCTATGGGGGTACTCTTTTTCGAAAATATTTCATATCTTTCTCGATATTCTATTTTTTAAACTTCATCATTCATGTTTCTTTATCTTATGTGTTTCCAAGAGTTGCAATATCTTTTAAGTTTCACATTTAAAGATTTTTATTTAAAAAAAGTTCACTAAATTGAATGAGTTATTTACTTGTATTCAACACGCTTGAAAATCTTAAACAGAAGCTCCTTAGCGATATTTTTCTCATATTTTTTTCAGGTTCATTTTGCATTAGAATTAGTTCATTACATTATTTGTTACAAAGAATTAGTTCATTACTTATACAGGGTTATTCATAATTCCCTCTGTCTACTACAACCTTATGTTTACTACAACTGACTTCAGTGGTACATGTTACTGCTATCTACCGGCAACTACTTAAATTAAAACTTGAATACTTTCGGAATAATTTCATATGTTCTTTTTTACCATATTCGTCTTCGTTTTTTTACTATAACGCTTCGAAACCCAGGAAGGAATTATGAATAACCCTGTATTATTCATGATTTTGATCCGATTTTATTCTTGAGTTTGTGACAGAGTATTACATATAAAGACAGATTTTTGCAGTGATTTACTTTCAACTTGATATAAAATATTGCTTGGTCTAACACAGTTTTACCAAGTGTTCTAATAATACTCATTTTGACCTAGTGTTCTAATTCCAAATATAAAAAACACCATTTTTTTTAATTTTCATATATTTTTTTTCAACGGTGACATTTCACCCCAAATATTTGTTAATTAACCAAAAGATTATGTATACTTCAACTGTTACTACTGTTGACAAAATGTTTGGTCACCGAAAAGGATATTAAATAGTAGCAAAGCTTATTCTTTATTGTATAAACCATAGGTTTTAAAGTTTAAAAAAAATAGTTTACCTACCATAGCACAATAATTCAATATACAGTAGTTAAAAGGCATGTCATTGTATTGGTTAAGTAAATATGTTAGCTGATAGTAAGCAAAATGTAAAGCAAAGCTGTTAGTTAAGTAGGCTGGTTTTTAGAAAATTCTTCCTATTTTAAATTATTTTATTACTCTTACGCAAATTTTTTTCTACTTAGAAAACAGCGGCTTTCAATAACTCGTTCTGTTTTTTCGGAGATTTTCCTCTTGACTGTATTTGGTCGCAATTAAAATTAAAACTTTTATTTCTCTTAAAATTTGCTACTAAAAAAAAGTCAATCATGTTTTTCTTTTATTTTTTAAAAAAAATGCCAGACAGGAGAGCGCTGGATAGGAAAATCGCTGATAGTGCACGTTGGAAGCTATGAATAACATATTCTTTTTTATACTCTTTTGAGGACAATGAGAGCGACCAGGGCAGAATAAGAGCGTCTTTGAATGTGAGGTTCCTCGCATTTCATAATTTTGTATTCGTGATTTATCTGGAGTGAATTTTAAATGCTTTCGCTAAAATCTACAAATTCGCGAACTTGTTATGTTGGATTTTTCCGTAACGAGCATAAACTGCGCAGTGGGGGTTCGGTGAAAGATGCAATTACGTTTGGACTACTAAAGGATCAAATTTCTTGTTTATGGTAACCCGTGCTGAGGTCCTTTCGCTACTTGGAGGTATTGCTCTGCTGCCTATTCTACCACTACTCTATTGACTCAGTCTATACCTTTTTCAGACATGAGATAACCTGTTCAGTAGTTAACTCTGATTTTATGACAACAACAGTTGGGTACAACAACAGCATCTTCAAATTAATAAAAGTTTACTCCTTGATAAATCTGATTTGGACTTTTTGTCTCTGCTGCAATTGAGAGTGCCTATTTAAAACTTGCTCATCTTCGAATTGGCTATTGAATTGGCTTCTGTTGACTCACCGTCACGCAAACTATTATTCATAAATATCTTCGTTGAAATAAATCTCCTGAAATATGTTCTATTTACACAGAAACTTTAACATTTAATAAATTTTTTCACACATTGCGAGAAATTCAAACTTCAAAGACGACGCAATTTTGGTTGTAATTTATTTAGTTTTACTCGATTTAATCGGTGACAAGCCACATAAGAACACCTCTTATCTTGTCGAAATTAAATTTTATTACGTGATTTAAGCTAACATTTATATACAAATTCTATTTTTGTACAAGTTCAATGCATCAGATTTTGAAATTTAATTTAGTTCTACATTATTAGACTCGTATTGGTTTTACCCAAGTTATTTTAACTTCAGGGCTCTAGCGTCAAAGACTTACGTCATTCAATCTTTTGTTTATTGGCGAATTTCCATGTATAAAACTTGCAATGTTTATTTCCTATACTTCTCTTTGCAGACAAGAAATTGCCATTTTCGGTAAATCTTATTTTATTTGCTAGTTGACACCCACATATTTACATTTCTATATGGTATTTGTATTTTAATCTCTATATAACTGTTTTGTTGTATCTACTAATTTTATCCAATTTATTTCACCATTGTTTGTATTTAATTGGGTATCTTTTTTATCCAATTCGAGTAACTTTAATAGTTAAAAACACAAATTTGTAATGCTTTACATTCGGTTTTGTTTTTAGAGTAGCGTACATATTATGTGTGCATCGAATTGTGCTGCATATTCTTGTATTTTCTTGGGTGTATAATCCCATATTTAATTCGATTAATAAATTGAAATCAGATTTTTAATACTGACCAGGTACTAGTAGGTATGGTAGACTTTTTTGGCTCTTGCGTGGGAAATCAATAACGAACTTACTATGACCTCTCATTACTAAACCCCGCATTATTTTCAATTAAAATTCATTAAATTAAAAATGTCCAACTTATAAATAGGCCATTTTTAATTTAATGAAATTTATTACAATTGAAAATAAAATAGGTAAATGCAGATTACTGAATCCACTTTGGGAGTTTGTTTCAAAAATATTTTATTTGTACGAAATGAAAATTTTATAATAAATAGATTGTTTAAAATATTTTTTAATTAAATACTAAATGTTGTAATGTTAAGCTATTCGATAAATATATTTCATTTTTTTCATAGTTTGTAAGTTGTTAAACAAATATTAATAATTCCCCTTAGAATAGCAACAAAATTTTAACAAATATATTTGTGTAAAGTCATGCGAATGCAGAGTTTTGATCATATAATTTGATTATTCAAGAATAATTTGTATTCAGTTTAAGAAAAAAAATCTTTGAATTACAAATATTTATTTAGGCATTACATACAAATGCTTTGTGAAAAATCTGCAACGTCTACCTAATTAAAAGATATAACAAATGTAATCTCTGTAAAGCTAATTTATGTGAAGGATGTAATTAAAAAGCTTCAATTTTGTATTAGGGACATGAAAAAAAATTTAAATCATCCGAGAAAAGTATTAAAGATAATTAGTTGAAATGCAACAACCTTTTATCTGTATTTTTAATGTCAATATAGTTATTTGTATATTTATTTGAGTTTCTCTTGCTGAAAATAAATGGTATCCATTTAAATTTTAATTGTTTAATACTTTATTCAGAAATTTACAATTTAGTTTATGAAGAAGATAATGTATAAGGAAAAAAAATTTACGCAATTAAAGACTAATTGCGAATGTGACATTCAGTTTTCAACGAAAAAGGCTCATAATTGGATTTGAAAAAAATACTACTGTTATTTTGAAAGTAAAGTTTCAGACTTTTCAAGCATTCATCAGCTTACGTTTCTTTAGCTTCGATTACATTATTTGTCATTTTTAAAAAAAATTACAATATTAAGATTTATTTTTTCTTTAAAAATGCGTAAAGATTAGTTTCGTAAGTAAGTTTTATTTTATAGGAAAGTGTTATTTAATTCCCTTAAAAAATATTAAATAAGTTGCATTAATTAACAAAATTTTATATCTTATTTCAATTCCATTTAATTGTTTAATAGCGTATGTAAAAGTATAGGAAAATAATAAAGTAATTAATTAGAATAATAGATAAAAAAACGAGATTTATTTAAAAGATATGACTCGAAATAAATTTTTTGATTAAAATAATTTTTTTAATAAGAATTTACATTGCCGCTTCAATCAAAATCATTTTTATTTACCACAGTTCTTCTCGTTCTTTTACGAGACATTAAAAAGTATTTACTTTTATAAATTATTCTTTCAATTAAATTACTCATGAGTTTATTTACAAAACTCTAACCGAGTTTTATAAAGCCTTTATCTTTAGATTATACTTTTAATCCTGCCATGTTGACTTCATTCCTTAGATAAACATGTGATTACTGATTCAGTTTCCTATTATTTTTTGGACAGACCAAGTTTCCAGTGAAGTAAAATATCTTTATATTGAGTAAATTATTTTTGAGTCTCCAGAAATATAACCGAGTACTATTACACACATACAATCATATACTTCAAGAATATTCTTTTTCTGACATCAATTTAGTTTCTAATATTATCCAATATTTTAAAGTTTTAAATGACATTAATTTACCCTAGTAGTAGTTTAATTTTGTGTACATGAAATTTGTATGAAGAAAGCCTTTTTTCAAACAATTTTGTGAATCTAAGCACTTATAGTGTCTTAAATTTAATACGTAGCGACTTTCTGCGCTTAATAATCTAAGAACAGCTTTTTACAAGGATCAAGGTAGTTGAAAAATGATTCTCTAGCAGATATAGCAATAGCGCTAGTTTAGACACGGTAAAAATTGTACGTCGAGTGTACTTAAATTTTTTTTGCCACCCCAATGCAAAACTTGTGAAGTTTTACTCACTGTTGATCATATTTCAAACATTTCTCCATGTTTTAATCGTCATCGTCTTACCTTTTTCGGCATTTCTATTTTTACTCTAAATGATTTATTAAGTGATTCCCCATCATCCTAACATTTTTGCGTTTTTAAGCGCAATTAGCCTTTTATACTGAATGTAACTGTTTTACCCTATTTAAAATTTTATCTGATTTTATTTATTTTTGAATTCAACTGGTTTGTGTTGTTTTACCGTATTCACTTTTTCTATGATTTTATTCGCTTTTGATTGCAACTGCTACGTTATGTACAGTTTTTTAAATTATTTTTATTTTAATTTTGTATTTGACTTTAAATTGTTAATTTATTTTGAAACCACATTTGCTTGGCACAGCATGTTCTTTTGTGGACCTTGTGCTAAACCCTACATTCAATCCATCATTATTTTATTTTGGCAAATATTTTGTTTTAATTATAAAAGTGTATAAACATTATTATTTTATTGAATTTAGCCGTCATTTCTTTTAATTTTTTAAGACTTGCGAGAATTTTGTATTAATTTATTTGTTTACGTGACAGACTAGGAATTAAAAGTGCAAGTCATTATTGGCATATTGTGGATAGGGCAGACATACTAATAGCAAAGTTTATACACTTAGAATATAGATAAGCAAATAGAACGGGAAGTTTAATGGGATTGAAATTACTCAGTAAAATTATACAGTGTTTCTGAAGCAATTTAAACTTAATTACAACATTATTGTTTTAACATTTGAAAAAATATATTAGAAGAAATGTAAAACGAAAAAAATGCAAATATCTTCATAAATATTTAAGCTAGCTTTAAGAAATTTTATACAGTTATTGAAAATAACAAATAAAGTAACCGATACAAGTTATAAGTTTATTGCTCTGTTTTCTGGCATGGGATATTCATATTCGTAAAAATACTCGTTTTCTTTCTTAATTTATTGTCAGACCCTCAGACCTTTGAAAGCTTTAAACTTTATTGCAAAGTATGAAAATTCACATGAACTAAACGTTTCTAAATTTATAAAATTATCCTTTACGTATTTCTCAAATTCAAAAAACATCTTAAAAACTGAAAGTGTCTCTTACTTTATTGATGGGTTGTACATCGATCTAAATTATTTTTTTGAAAACTTTGATAAAAATATGAACCTAAAAGTTTATTTACTGCTTGTAGAATGAATTCTTCCCATACAAGGTTAAAAAAAGTAATCAATAAATCGTAATTAACCAACGCTACGAAATCGTACACAAAACGGACAGGCATATCCCGACTCAATTAATAACGCTTACATAATTCCACATTTGCTTTTATTTATTACAATTTGTTGCCTTTCTCTGTGACTTTACTTTATTAGATCAAGAAAAACATGCCTTCAAAAGAACACTCACCGAAATAAAGATCAACTATATTCTGTATTTTTTAACATGAGAGTGATAAATTCTTATTCACGATAATCATAATTTACCGCACTCAAGCTTTTTTCCCTCGAACTTATTACTTCCGGTGGGCTATAAAAACCTATTACCACAATACCTATATAGGTTCCTTAACACTTTTAAACATGCAGAAATAGGTTCTGGAGTTACAAACTCTTCCTTTTTATTTTTATCGATAATCATAAAATAAAAACTCTCTAATCTCATTAGTAAAATTAGTTTAACAGAAGTAGCAAAACGCTTATGAGATTTAAAAAGCAAATTTACTTACAGTTTCACTTCTACAGTAAATTCGATTTAATTAAGATTATTTTGAATCTAATCTTCATGAGTGAAGTAGTCATCATTCACTTGCATCAGAAAATCTCCGTAATTTATTCCTTACTGTGCCTATTCAATCAAGATTAAATTAAACAATATTAAATTAAACAATATTCTCGTTGGAAAATGTAGGAAGATGTACGTTTGAATTTATTAAATATTTTTAAAATTTTTATTTTCCCTTTTTTACGAAATATTTTTATTATGTGTCTCATTTTCTCTGTAAAGGAAAAGCTACATATTTTTCCTAGAAACAAGAAAAGCTTCTACTATGAATAAAATAATTTTTTCTAGAAATGTACTGAAGCAAAAAAAAGTTAAATCCCCAATTCAGCGGGGATGTCATTATGGAATTTAATATTGTAGACCAGGAAAATGTTTTCGGTCATCTAAAAGGTGACGGAAATTGTTATATGATTGGCAGGATAAACAAATTACAGGTTGCCATCTGGTACTGCTTTCAACATTTCTTTATTTCTTCTAATGAATTTCATTTCCTGGAAGATAAACGAAAGAGATGTCAAAACAACTATAAAATTTCAATATATATATATATATAATATACTTTAATTAACATTCGATACCACTGTAAATTAGTTATGGCGATAGAAATTTGCTTCATGTATTGCGTAGTGCGTAAAAGAAGTTATTATTCAAAATTCATTAAAAGAAATAGACAATATTGTTGAATTTTATAGAAAAGCTGCATTAAATTCAAAATAATGTACCTATAATTTTAAACAAAAGATAGAAATTACATCCCGTAAATACAAAAATAAAGAAAAATAAATATTAAAAAAATATAATTTATTTGACTAAAATTACGGAACTACAAAAATAATTTTCTTGAATAAACAATTAATCCTCTTACGAAGACAATACTATTTATTGTGTTACCTTTTAACAAACAAAAGCTACTTTATCATACTAACCTGACTTTTTTCCCAGTTTCGTGACATTAATTTAGTTAGAGAATATTGTTTATTTTGGTTGATTTTTTGGGAACAAGTCTTGAAATAAGCTGTACTCGTGGTTTCTTTTTCCGTGAGACAATGCATCATTTATTTGAAATTTTATTAAAATTTAAACAATTCTGTTAATCACTAATTGATTTAATCACTTAAGATGTTCAATAAAATAAGCTGTAATTGTTGTTTCATTTCATTCTATTAAAATGATTAATTTCTTTTGACAGAACGAAAGGGACCTTTTAAAATTTGTTTTACGGAAACGGTATTATTGTTGCATATAAATCCAAAGTATTTTGACAGCATGTTCAAATTTGTATTTAATTGAAAATCTGTTAAATGGCTAATTAATTAAGCATTCTTTAAAAAATTTTCACGGTGCATTTTCCAATTGCGTAACATTGTTTGCCTTTTTATGTAACAGAAACCATGATCACAAGGTAACTCAATGGTTTCTTCTCTCTTCTTCATTTTTTTTTCTAACGCGAGTTTTAATTTTTTTTCTAATTCTTCAGTTTATATATTTACAGGTTTTATTTTCATTTATTTTACTGTTTTAAGCTGTTACAAGCATCTACCTACTCTATATGATAAAGTTTGACGCAAAATTTAAAATTCCTGGGACAATGGGATACGTATACCCACATTCACTCCTATTCCGAATATAATACGTAGAAGAATATTTTACCCTATACGATCGTATTAAGTTTATACATAGCTTATGTTCTGACTGAAATTGATTTTATGTGCAAAAGCATAAACGAACAAAATTTAATAACTGTTGATTTAATGATTGGATCTTCATATTCCAGAATTCAATCTTATTGGTTTGCAGAGGTGACCTTAAATATGCTAATTAATTATTGTAGACGATATTTAAAGTTGCTAAATCAGACACAAAAATTTACTTTCCCTGAATGAACTTACCTTTGTTCGACGAATTCGATCTGATTTCTGGCCCCAGAAATATAGGTGGCAGCATAAATCTGAGAAATATGGTCAGGAAACCGATCTAAATTTTGAGCACCCTCATGCTAATTTGACTGTTTACGTATTTTGCCATATCTCGTGAAATTTTTAAACGAATGGAAAAAGTTTTGCACGAAGGAATGAAATGTGTTTATTCGAAGATAATTCCCTGCAAAAATTAACTTTTAGTAGATATTTTTTATTATTTTGTTGATTAATACGTGAAACAGTTTTGAATTTCAAGGTACAAAATTTTTTGCATTTTAAAAAAATTAATTTTACACAGCGAAACGCAAAATTGGAGTGAAATAAGTTAAATAGTACCTGAGAAATCAAATTTTGAAAGTAGGACTATTTTTTTTTATTATTTTATTCGACTGATTACACTTATATTTTGTATTTTGCCATGTAAAAATACTTTCATTCAAATGATGCTAACATTTGTATCAAAACATTTTCGACTATTATTGAATAAATTATTAATTACAAAATTAATTGAATAAATTATTGAATAAATTATTATTAACAAAAATTAAGTTTTGCATGGAATTTTCTTTGGGTACGTAAATTTTATTGTTGTGTGCAATAAGCTTTTAATTTGCTCAAAATGTTATGATAATATACGCAAAAAGTATAATAAGATACGTATAATAAGTAAGATAATATACATATAGAAAATACGCGAAAAGTAAAATTAACATAAAGGGATCCAAACCTTCAATTGCTCTCCTGACCAAACTATTTTCTAGGTTTATATTCTCCAGATTGCAGCTTGGGGCTCAGAAATCATGAACTGTTAAGAAAAAGTATGTTTATTGGTACGTTTGTACGTTAGTAAGTAGAAAGTACGTTTTTGTGTCTGGCTTTGCAACTTTAAATATTGTTTGCACTAATTAATTTGCATATTTTAGGTCCCTACGAAGCTTTAAGATTGAGTCCTAGAACTTGAAGATCCAATAATTAGGTCAAAAGTTGTTCAGGGTGAATTTATCCTAATATTTGCAATATTAGAAATTTTAATTCTACATATAAATGTTTTTATGTTTCTAATTTTTTACCTGGTTTTCTTTACCATTAAATGTATTTATTAATGAATTTCATATGTTTTTTAAAGTCAAATTTATACATAAAATGTACATTTTAATCTCTTTCATAACATATTGTTGTATTGTTTTATAACTATTGAACTATTTCGACTTTGTGAAGGTAAAACTTAAATTGAAATTCAATCTAATTTATATAGAGTCTGCTTTTAGTAAAGAAATAATTAGAAAATAATACAAAAATTTGACTGAGAAAAACTGTGAACCCGTGGTTTAAAATCTCACATTAATATAAATAGTTAGTAATAAGGTATAGGAGCGTTTTTTGTTGCCTCAGAAATGTTTTTAAATACCTTAAGCATAGAAATATATACCTTTATTACAAATAATTGCTGACCAAAATGCATTTTTAATGAAATTTCAACAACACGAAAAAATAATTCCCATATGAAATGTTATTTTGAAGTTCATTCCTCAAATTAGTGCCCTAATAATAGTGTAAGTATCATATTTTTGCGCTATACTACAAAGCAGAAATAAAATGTGGAGCTGAACAATTAATCAAACTAACTTAGCACAAAAGACGTAATCAGGCAAATCACTCTTAGTCTAGTACATCTACACACTTCCCCGGTGCTCTACGCTAAACCCAAGCGATCAAGCTTTTATTTATTCGAGTGCTATCTCACATTCCACAGAGCTTTTGCTAAAGATAAAGGATTCTAGTTCAAAGTGATGTGTATTTTGTCACACATTTCTACGTCTTCCAGATAATGAAATTTCACTTATTACATAGTTTTATCGTTTAAAAGAGGAACATAAGCAAATTGTTCTCCAAATTTAATGAGGAATGTTTATTTTGAATCTATTTCTTTTATTTTATATACACCAAAAATTAGGTAAACATAATTTAAAATAAGCATACATAAAATTAGTTATGCAATCAGAATAAACAATTTTTTAAAAGCTTATAGTTATGAGCTTTAAGTTTAAGTTTAAAGCTATGAATTATATATAATATTTAATTTTAATATAAATAAACTACTTAGAATTCCAAAGTTTCTAATAAGATCTATTTAAATGCTATTTTTAATCAAATTAATAGAATTAAAAGAACATGTAGTAATGTTTATTTATCCATAAAACAAATAGACAAACTCTTTCAAAATTAGATAAAAAATTCAACTGAAGTAATTAAATTCTATATAAAATTACAGAGTCAATTGTATATTATTGTAAATAAATTTACATAATTTTTATCATGTGCAAATCCATTTCGGGCAAAACCCATGCCTAAAATTATGTGCAAAACAGGCAATTTATGTTTCTTTCTCTTTACTATTTTATTTTTTTCTTAAATAAAAGTTAATTTTCTGAAATCATTAATTGTCAACTTCTTTAAGTTATCCGGTATAATATTACCTTGCGCACAGCCATTTTCGGGCCCATTCTTGGTAACTAACAAATCAATCGCACTTAAGTACGGGCAGTAAGAACGCACTATAATACAAAATCCCTCTATCTACGCTCTTACCTCAATTTGCTCTTCTGTTTTCATATTTTGTAATCTGGCAATCTTGTTACGAAAATATTCTAAATAAAAATATTCTAATCTTGGGGTTAGTGCTTAACTATATATTTATCAAACATTGCTTGAAGTAGAGGTACGCGCTGTATATACAGCGGGATCAAGAAATATTGATCAAAAATCTAAATAGCAGAATTTACTAATGGAAAAATGATCACAAATGAAATTTTGGCACTTTGCATACAATGTTATAATTTTCATTCTGAAATTACGGTACAATAACTGGAGGCAGTCTGTCCTCTTATTTCTTACCCATGTACCGTTTTACATTTTCCTGTGGATTTTATACAATTATCGATTTTTATGAACTTTTAAAAATAAGTGTCTTATGATTAAAAATTTTATTAGTTTCATTTATTTTATGACGATGAAATTGTAGTATGCAATTTGCCATAAGATGTAACTCAACAAGTTATTTAGCTTAGCATATCCTCCTTCAGATCTTGTGCCATAAAACTCCACATTTTTCAATCAATCAGCAGTCTGTACATCTGAATAAAAATAAAGTTAATGATTAGAAACATTTCCTTACCTTTACGGTTTTGAAACTGTTTACAACTGTGGTACAGCTACGAGGGTTGCTATTTATATTTCTGGCCTTGGCAACAGTAAGTGTTGCTAGGCGACCGCAGACGATTTTAATCGAAAGTTTGATATTTTTAAACATAAATTCAGCAGTCGATTTACCATTATAGCTTCATTTGTGTTGTTGACAATAAATTGAAAAGTTCTTCTCTATCAAAAAATGGAATTGAATCGTGAACATTTTCGTGCCATTATTTTTCATAGCTTTCGACGTGGATTGTCAAGACAAGAGTGCTTCGATGAACTTAATTCTTTATTAAGCGATAAAGCGCCATCCTACAGCACTGTAAAAAATTGGTATAACGAATTTAATCGTGGTCGATGTTCGATCCAGGACGAATCCCGTGCAGGTCGTCCAAAATCCGTTGTTGCGCCAGAAAAGATCGATGCTGTGCGTGAACTGATAAAGCAAGATCGTCATGTGACATACCGTGAGATAGAGGCGTCTTTGGACATTAATATGACTATTATCAATAAAATATTGCATGAACATTTGAGCGTAAAAAAAATTTGTTCGCGTTGGATCCCGCATAATCTGACAAACACTCAAAATAGGCTCGTGTCGATTGGTGCAAGGAAATGCTGGAAAAATACGTTCAAGGTACATCAAAGGCTGTGTATAACATCTACACAGGTGACGAATCATGGATCTATGCGTATGAGCCGGAAACAAAACAGCAATCAACTGTATGGGTCTTCCAAGACGAGGCAAAACCAACAAAAGTTGTTCGAGGAAGAAGCACATCGAAACAAATGATTGCCTGTTTCTTCGGCATTAACTGTCATGTGGCAACAGTGGCGTTAGAGCAACGCAGGACGGTCAATTTTGAATGGTACACGACCATTTGTTTGCCAGAAGTCATCGGAGAAATTCGAAAAAAGCAGAAGAACAGGCGAATCATTCTTCATCATGACAATGCGAGCTCTCACACATCGACTCAAACAAAGGCATTTCTGACGGAGCGAAAGATCGAACTGATGGGTCATCCGCCGTACAGCCCTGATTTGGCTCCCAATGACTTCTTCTTATTCCCCCACATCAAAAATAAATTACGTGGACAACGATTTTCGACCCCCGAAGAAGCGGTTGATGCATTCAAAACGCATGTTTTGGAGTTACCTCAATCGGACTGGAAAAAGGGCTTTGAAAATTGGTTCAAACGCATGCAAAAGTGTATTGATCATCATGGAGAATATTTTGAAAAACAATAAAACCAATTTCGATCCTACATATTTGTTTTTTCATTATTAGGCCAGAAATATAAATAGCAACCCTCGTAAAATTCCGTTAATTCAAAACTATACGGTTTTGTAACCATTTACAACTAGCATAGTTTTTAAACTATAAAAATAAAAATAAACGGCCATTAGAGCTGCGCCATTCATGAGTATTGCGCCATTCGTATTCTAATTGTCCAGGGTCACCAATTGAAGAGTGCAGAACACTGGAAACTTTTTCCATATAGAAATAATTGAAGATATATTGTGGTATTATCGCTGGGACTCGAGCCTATGTTCAGCCGGTCAAAGGATTGACACTTTTAGCTACAGTATGCACCCAGATACTCGGAACAAAATTGCTTCATAAGATTGGCCTAGTCGACGTGAATAGAATTTTGGTTGTTAAACAATATTATTTAAAAACGATCAAAAAACGTTTTTTTCTCACACTTAACAGTTTGAATATCATCTTTTTTATGTTTTGACTGTTTTTATTGAGTATGATAAAATATGAAACGGAGAAAGCATCTCTCGGGCCACTTGAATGCATTGTTGAGTTTGGAAAAATTTAAAATTCTTGAATCAACTTGAGATGCGACACGTTGCAACCTTAAATATTCTTTTTTTTTAAAATTGATTGACGAGAATTGAAAAAATTGCTCACAAATCTCTCTTTTTGTCAAATGATGAACAAAGAGTGCCAATTCTCGGTCTTGATAGATAAATTGATCATAAATCGAAGTTTGTGGTCTACCAAATTACTGATAATCTTTGCCGTATCATCTTTGAATATTTTAATACCAAACAAACGATATTATTATCGGTTACAATCCCATTTCAGGTACTTTTGTGTCAAAAATGCTATTGCGAAAATAAAATTTAATGAATATTCTTAGTTAAATAATATTTGGCATGTCGGAAAATCGACGGATGAAAATTCTTTCCCCATTAAAAACTAACTTATTTTCTTACGGGGGAATTAAAATACCTTCTTCAATATTTCCGAATGTTTATCTAACTCATAAAAATGTTAGATAAAAGCTCTTAGACGCTATTCAATATCGATTTATGTTAATTGAATAATTTCGAATACTATTTGATCACAGTATTATTTTTAAATTTTAACCGGATTCAATATTATTCAAATTTCATTGACTCTTAGAATCATTTGGCATAGTTTTACAATGAATCAAATACTCTAAAAAGAAACAAAACATGTAAAAACTGTGTTTGGGAATTTACTTAAGAAATATAACTATAATTTTACAGGAAAATAAAACTTAGGTAAATTTTTATTTTATACACAAACAGGAATAAATTTTTTTCTAAATAATTGATTATAAAATATTTTTCATCGCCTCCAATATTTAGGTAAACACCACACAATTTGTTACAACTTAATTTGAAATATTAGCGAAACAATAATCCTATTTCAAGTCATCAATACATTTTATACACCTAAGTTGCATTAAAGTTGTCATAAAAACTAAAATAAGTATGGTATAATTTATTAAAAATGACTATTTTCTTAGCAAGTACAGACTTTAAATATGTCTTAGAGGAAATTTAGGATAATTCAACAAATTTCTATGGAAATTAATTATTAATTTTTTATTATTTTATAATTTTGAAATCAAAGTGCAGTAGTCAAAGAATTCGTTTAAATTGTATCTCAAAGACACTTTGTACTGTCAAAATATTTAAGCTATATTCTTTATATAAATTAAGTGTTAAGTGCGTTATAGCTCATATTTGGCTCTTTTGCGAAACACTTAAAACTAACTCAACTGGTAAATACATCCCTAGCATGAAAAACAAAGTTATACATACTACTTATGGACTAGTATCTGAAGTTTCATCTTGATTGGTTGAATGAACCGATTGCTAGAAGTTTATAAATAGGCCAATTTTCTAATGACCACCTTGTAATACTGGACCTATAATACCACTCCTTTAATGCTGCAAATGACGTAGTATGAGTATTTTTAAGTTATTTTCATAAGTTTATACATTATTTTTTGGGTACTTTTTGGTTGCTTATTGTAACTTGTTTCTTGTTGCTTTTCAAAAACGATACGTTTTACGTTACGTCAAAATGATTAACTTTGGCATCTATAGTTCAACTGTTAACTTGTAGAAGTGAAATGCTAGTGTAAAAACTGAACAATAAATAAATCAAATTTTTTCTTTTATCATAAATACATTTGCTGGCACTTATACTGACATTGCTTATTATCACTACACGTACCAATCGTATATTATCTTTTATAGAAAAACTAGGACGAATATTTTAGTGTTGAATATTAGAACTCATGCAAGTTATCTGTCAGTCAAAGCCTAGTACCATTGCTAAAAATAACAGAATGAACCTTTGTTTCAACATTAAAATGGGTGTGAATGACGGATGTTATCAGTTCCTTTCTTTGTATTTAATGAATTTCCTGATAAGTAGAATGATACTCACTTTTCTATCTGGAACTTGAAGCATCCATCTCTCTCCCTTTCATTGACTAGCCTCTGTTTAAATTCGTGGTAGCTGGGCACAGTGAGAAAAGACTAATTAGAAAACTCGAGGACATACATTATGTCAGGTTAATTACTAGATAGTCGTGTGTGCAATGTGTTTCAAAGCGAAGTACTAACGCAGTTTTTAAAATTAAAGTATAGTTGAGTTTGGATTAATTCAATGCAATATAAAGATAATGAAAAAAAAGTTGTGAGTGAAAAAGATGTATTTTTGAGAGTGGAAGAAACTATGGGAAAGTTTCGTAACTTGGAATTTTTGGAAAGCACGCTGAAATAATTTGAGACTGCGTTATAAAATGATTCAAACGCGTTTAATCGATTAAACTCTTGAAAGAAGAGTGTAGATATTCTATCCTTTCTTGTTAAAGGGAGACTATTTCATAATATAAACAAACTTATTATTTTAATGCACACAAAAAGAAAAAAAAATCAAAGCTGTAACGCCTGTATTTTTATAGCATTTTCTTCAAAATAAAATTGAATATAAAATGTATATTCATAAATAAAGAATTTCATTGGTGCATTTTAAGTAGAATGGTCAAGTCAGATCCAGTAAGAATGCTCCTGACGTTATGAAAAGTCATGAATTGAATTTTGCTTTTATCAAGGATTTGAATTCTCCCGTTGCAGTTTGTTATTCTGAGAGAATTGTTTAAAACATTTATAATAGAATTAGTATAAAATGAATAAAAATGATGTAACGTTAGAACTCACCTAAAACTAAATTTAAAATAGTTCGAAAAGTGGGAAAAAGTGATTGGAGGATTTTGGAGTGCGCTCCAAAGACTCCAATTAGGGAACTAATCAAAGGACTTAAATACGTCCGGCATTATGTAGATCACCAATAACCAAATGCCGGCATTTTTGATAAGCAATTATTTCTATAATATACAAATGACGTGGTTTCATTGTTAGGAAACTGGTGATTTAATGCGAAATACTGAATCTGCGTCACGTGAAAGAAACGCGTTAAGTTCGATTTTAAATCTAAACAAGCATAAATGTATGAATTTTAAATTTCTTATCAGACTGGGGAAATTTGTTGACCGAATAATTCCTTAGTGGATTTCGTTTCCTATTGTCTGCATAAAATTGCTGTTTTTCACCATAAAATGCTTTTCTGAATAATTTGAAATATGCTGATTTTTATTTTATTTTTCCATGTTAAGCATACCAATGCATGTCATGCAGCACTTATTTTTTTCTAATTCGATATAGCTAGTGTTGTATTTACATAGTTCATCTTTCATACAGCTCTGTTAACTTTTTCAAAATCTTCCCTGAAAATTATTTTAATAATACTCAAAAATATAATATAAAGTATGATTTCTAAATTTTGTTTAGAAAAAAACAAGTAATAAAGCTCTTCTTTTGAATAAACCAAAAGTAAAATAAATCAGCAAAAATAAAACTAATTTGTGTAATTGCATGGTTTAGCATTTTGCATAAAATAGTATTGTCTACAATTTCGTTAAAGAGCCAATCAAAACACTATTTTGAAGAATGCTACTTCTTAATTTAGAAAATATGATTAATCAATTTTCTTGAACTTCGATGAGGAAGCAGCATATATACGTTTATTTTAGACTTTTCGTACCCCGTTACGAACTAACATAAGCCAACTGCTGGTTGTAGTAACTAGATCTATAGAATAAAGGACCATGTTTAATTTCTTTTTATCTTTAACATATATATTTAAAAAGCTTTACTCTCATAAATTTTAACTTAGAATGTAACTGAGGACGCAAGTTTAACAATAATTAGTATCTAAAGTGCTCGAATTGGCAGACGTCTTAAATTGAAAAGGGGCCTAAGTAACTGCAAATAATGGTAAAAATTTATGTCTTTAAATTGAAAGTTTTTTTTTTTTTTTTTAAAAAAAGTTATAACATAAAAAAATTTAAAAGTCGTATTGATCAAAATTTCATTCTCCTTTTCAGGATATTTTCCTTTTAAAAGCAGCTCTGTTTCATAACATAGCTTTAAGAAAAATTGTGCTCTGTCGTTTATTTTTGCTCTTAAAGAGATATCTTCACTTGTACAAATACAGATTGAAAGAAAAAAAACTTTTGAAAGTTTTATATCACATTCTACCATATACTTACTCTTTTGCTTGTTTTTCAACCTTCAAAAATCGAATCAATTTTATCAAAGCAGTTTTCTGCAATCGATTTAAAAGAACTTTTTGAGCTGAAGAGTAATAAACCGTTTTTTTTTACTGAATGGTATCTTATAAAGGAAAACAGAAAACAAATAATCACATTTATTACGCTTGTTACAGGTTCTTAAATATTAAATATTATAATATTGTGTGTTATAAAATGTATAAATATTGTAATATTTGTGATAAAATTGAAATTGAAGAACTGTTATTTTTTTACTTGTTTAAAAGAATTTTATAGCTTAGTGAAGCACTTTTTAATATGCTTAGGGTTAAACAAAATTTTAAGAGTGTAAATATAAATTCTAATCTTCAGTGATGTTAAACTGAGCCAGTTTTTCGAAATTGTCTCACATGTTCTTTCTTCAAATTTTTCGATCAGAAAATTATTGTTAAACAAAAAAAAAAACGTCATGTACTCTCTTTTTTATTTATTGTTCATAATCATAATGCTATAAATTAAATAATAAAGAAATAAATGGAGATATTTATGCAAAAATAAAATGTATTGAAATAGTAGTAAATTGGATTGAATATTAATTGCTTTATTAAAGCTGAATTAAGTTTCTGTTGTCTCATGCCTATTATTTTTCCAAATTACCAGACAAATAAAGGAGAAAATTATAGCGTAAAACCATGCATTTAGGAAAAAAAGTTCCACAAATTTAAGTGAGCTAAGTGATGATAGAAAGATAAGATATTAAATCACTAATTAACTATTTGTATAGAGTTTAGTTTCAGCTTATGTAAAGAAATATTTCTGCAAATGTATCATAATGAAATTGTTAAATTAATTAAGTATTAGGAACCAAAGCTTCAATGGTTGAATTCAATTATAGGAAAAAAATGGTAGGTTTGATTCATTTCACTGGTGACCATCAAATTGCAGTATCGAATCAAGCGTGATCGCACTTCGTTTATGCAAATGAATCAAGAAAAGATCGCGTGTGTGAATTTTCATTAAGAATCTTTTTTTTATTAGCTACTGAAATGTCTCTCTTGTACCCTCTATCATTAATAAAGAAAAAGGTGATTTTTTGTAAGCAGTTTAATATAATAAATGCTAGTATAATTACTTGCTTAGTAGTCACTTTTATTTCTCATTTGAAAAAAAAATTTATACGCCTTTTTTTCACAAAATGGCTGTAAAAAGAGTTTCGAAACATCACATCTAATCAAGATTTTTAACAAATACCTCTCAAAGAAGGCATGGAAAAAGAGGCGTAAATTGAAAAATAAATATTAGAAAGATTCAGAGTAGTCTAAAAAGTAAACGCAGAAACGAATAAATAAGTTAATAATATAGTTGTCTTCAATTCAATTCAGTTTACTGATACTAGCAAAATTCAGTTATTAGCTTCAGATTTGTAATATTTCATTACTTAGTAAATATTTTCTATTTCTTTAGAAACAATTATTATCTGTAACATTTCGTTGGATAGTTAAATAATGCAGGATTGGTGTTAATAACTGTATTTCCCTTGGTTCAAACCACCCTCAAGCACCCTCAGTTTGAAGAAGTTTACTCACTTTTTGAAACTTGTTAATAAAAAAGGTAGCCTATAAGTTAAGCAAAAAAAATAGAAATATAAACAGATGAAAACATTATTATCTATCAAGTTCTGCCAATTTGAAATTTTAATTAGTTGAAAAAGAAACAAAAATATTTTTGAGAAAAGTTTGTCAAACCTACTATGTTCCCACAACTTTTTTGTGTAATTTTTGATGTTAATTTCCATAATGTAAATTTTCATTTCGTTCTGGTGTCATACAATATGCGTTTGAGGTTTCTTGAATATAAAGGTTTTTTTTCCAACAAGAAGACAATAAAAAATTTAAACTCTATATTTTCCCTTTCCACTTACTTTTAGAAGCACTTTAAAAATATAAATTGAAGAAATATGTAGGAAACTTTAAAAGAAAGTGGGGAAACTTTCCTTTACAACCTTTTGTTTTACACGGTTATAGAATAAAATTAAAAATAAAAAAGGTTGACGTGTCAACTACAAGCTTTTGAATAGTTTAAAAAAATGTGAGTAAAAAAGAACTTTTAAAAACTAGAGCTATATTCTAGAATTTAGCGAAACGCATTTTATGATGAACTTATTACAGGGAGTATAACAAATTTCTTGTGAGTAAAGAGTAGAAATGTTTGA
The DNA here is from genome assembly GCF_982258835.1 of Parasteatoda tepidariorum. NCBI lineage: Eukaryota > Metazoa > Arthropoda > Arachnida > Araneae > Theridiidae > Parasteatoda > Parasteatoda tepidariorum. The sequence goes on along the minus strand of NC_141765.1, from coordinate 47,080,195 downwards.
AGACTTCTTATTTTTAATTATATATACCTAACTATTTTCTGCGGATAGTTCTTAAGATCTGCAATTTTTTTAGTCGCTGAACACTTCTTCCAAGTATTCAGAAACAAGACAACCGCGATGGGGAAACAACTCATGTTAACTAGAACTTCGCTTTTTTTAAAGTTGGATATATTTTTATGTTACCCCTTTGACACAAAGTCTTTATAAAACATCTTTGTCATTCTTTTTCTCATTATTTTGTATTAATTTAGGTCAATAAGGGAATATGTTATGTTTAGCATTTTAATAATTTCTGGTTATGAAATACAGATAAATACCACACCAGTTTCTTTTTCTGCGTTAAAGGAAAAAGAAAATCAAACACGGCTCATTTAAAAACAAAAATTTTTTGAATTTGCACTAATTAACAGTTATTTAGATCAAAGAGAAACAATTATTCATCATTGAAATATATATATTTAATTTACAAAATCTATTATTGCTAAATTTTTGAATATAGATGAAAACAATTCGAATAACTTTTTTTGGATTTATATTTTGGCACAGATATAATTCCGATAATCTTACAGGTGTTTTTAACAACTATTAGACTGCTTTCTTACAATTGAAAAATACCAAAATATATTTTTAATCGAATTTTGAGTGAAAAAAAAGTTTTAAAAAGTGACACCGGTGTCCCATCTGCATCAAAAGGTAAAGGAAACTCGCAAAACGGTATTTAAGTGGTTTTCTTTTTTTCCCTAAAATATCCCAATTTAAAGAAATAGCATTATTTTTATTCATAAAAGAATTATTAGCTTATTAAACTTTTAAGGAAACCAGCATCACAAATTTCAAAAGATCATTAAAAAGTAAAATGATGAGGTTGTCTTTAATAGAAAAGGTTAATGTTCAAATTTACAGCAAGTGTTACACATACGTTACGTGATTGTGTAGTTCAAATAAATATAACGCTCTAAAAATACTCAGAAACATCAAAGAAATCAGTTGCGACCAATATCTACGCTACACTAAAGCACTTTTTCCTTTAAGCTTTCGTGAATTTTATTGCCGCTCTCGTTTCTCACAAAATCCTCCGGGCACATTTTAAACACCGATTAAATATTTCCGCACTTAAATAGGTTTATCGTAAAATACGTGGTTTCTAAAACAATGTCGTTTGAAACATTAATATCGTTGTAATGGGAAATCGTTATTTTTTATTATTATTTATTTTTTTAACATTTTTTTAGAACATTTAGGAAGTGTATTGTTATTTTTTATCGTTAATATTTTGAAAAATGAAACTTTTCACTGTCCTTATAAGCACTTACAAATTAATTACTACGAAATTTAAAGATGTTTATTTTCATCAGTTTATTTGCTATGTAGCTTGTTTATTGTCAAAAACAACTCTAAAATGTAATTTTTTTCTGCTTGTAGTGAGTGACTTGTTTTCATACTCACACTGTTGAATTTCATTGCTATTTTTTCATTTAATTACTTCTCCATGGAAAAGTTTGGTCAAAGCATATATAGTATCGAAATTTTTTATTTTATTTAATGTACGTAATTTCTATTAGTATGTAATTTTTACGGTTTATAAAAATAATAAATAAAAAAATATGAGAAGATCTTAGCACAATAAATTACTTAAGTTAAAATGTGTATCAAAAATACTATTAGTTCTATTAAGAAAAACTACAAATACTTCTTAAAACCTATTGAACTCTGTTAGTCATAAAACAATAATGTTATTTTAATATAGAGAAATAATAATACTTTTGTTTTCTCAAAGAGAAAATTATATCAATATCCACGTAAAGTCATGTGATTCCTGTGAAGATAACTTATTATGACTATTCATTAATGCTGATGTAAAAATTTAGAAATGCCGGAAAATAAATTTGAACTTCATTTATTTAGTTTAAGGTAACTATGGAGGTTTCAGCTATTAAGACAAAGCTCGCCAGATTGCACGTTGTACATTTACCTAATTTGCAAAAAGTTGTAACATATTTATTTTAAACCAGCTTTAAACAGAAGAACTTTCGTTCTCGTATGTGCCCTTTTAATTTTAAAAAAGGTTTATCATTTGTTATAACTTATATTAATTGCACGTTAGTTTTATAAAAATACTTTAGTAGATATATAAAATAACGTATATGCTGTTTAACTAGTAAATCCCTTATTTAGAAACAATAATAGTACTAAAACATAATATTAAAAATATTAATTATTTAATAAATTGAATTTACTGAATGATAATGTCGAAAACTCTTCTTTGAGTAAATATGAACTAAGATAAAATTTGGGAAATTACAAACTTATAGTGAGTATAATAAAATGAACGTTTGCAAAAGGGAAAAATTTAAAACATAATCAGAAAAGTAATAGAAAGTAAAACGAATATTATTTTAGCCAGTGAATATTAAACATTGAGAACCTTCTTCATTTACGAAAACTTTTGGGAGACATGGAATCTTTTCCATAGACTTTGCGTTAAAGAAAACCTCTAGGAGAGGTTTTTAACCTCTCCCTTCATTTAAAACCTCTCCCAGTGACCGGACAAACATCTGCACCAATTGTGAAAAATGTCAAATAAGGAAACATGAGAAAAAAATAAAACATTTAACGAAACAAATTAGTAGATTAGAATGTACTTAAAATACTTGCATAAGGCTCTTTTTGACAATACAACAGCATGTTACGATCCGAGTGCAATAAAGACGATGATATCAATGATTTACTTCTAGATTTGAAAGTTAAATTAGAAAAAAACACAGAAATGTTCTCATCTTTTAAAGGTAACTAATTTTTATGTTATAAATTTAAGCGGAAATTTAGACAAAAAACATAATTTTTTATTTATTTAAAATAGCTATCTTTATCATTCATAATTGGTAAATTTGTTTTTACACATAATTATACCAGTTGGGATAATTTTTAGAGACGCTAAATTTTATTCATCGATAAGTCTTTTCATAACGCAAACAGAAGTGACATTTCCGCACCAAGAAAATGACGTTGACTAAAACTAAAAGCGTTTGCGAAATCATGTACCTCCGATGACAGTTTTGAAGTCTATGCAGGTAACTTTGAAGGGCGACCAACGTCCATCAAAGACCATTTTACTGCGGAATGAAGAGTGGTCTCTGCCGAGAGCTATTACTGTATTTTAATTTGAGGTTTGGTCTTTCACTTCTGAAATAAAGCCTACACATGAGCTTTAAATTGAATGGATAGAAAAGTCAGATTGAATTTATACATGTGATGAAGATGCTCTATGAGGATGCCATTTGGAAACTTATATGCGACATCGGCATGTAATGACATTATTCATTTAAACAAATGACTTCTAGTCATTTTAAAAAGAAAATTTGACTTTGAATTTTGTGATTTTTAAAGATATTGATCGCAGTTTGCATTCACTGATGAGATGTTATAATCTAAAATAAATGAATTGTAAAAATGCCAGTTTGATATAAAAAATACTTAAATCTTGTTCCATTAGAATAAAACAACCTTGATTGTATGCTGTTATTGGGAAGGAAGTAAAATATAGAGAGAGGTACGTACACATTAAAAAGTTCATACATTAATACATATTTACTAGGAGTATCACATTACCTGCCATTCTTCTTTGTTCTGGCATCTGAAAAAGGGGTATGAAGTGCATTCTATTGTTCATAACCAATGCATTCACTAAGTTTATATATGACTTTGGATATAAGAGGTTACACGCCAGTTACGAATCTCTGGAAGTCAGCATAAATTATTTCACCAGAATTTGATGATGACTGTCATTACAACAGGTTCATCTCGTCCCTTTGGCAACAGCATTAGGACCTTCAAACCCAGAATAAACTTTATAACATCAAACCATATATAGACCCCTTACCTGTATTACGTTTACGTAATGCAGATGTAAAGCTTAATCGTCTCAGAATCGGCCACACTCGACTCACGCATCTTCATCTGTTGCTTGGAGAATCTCCTCCCAAATGCGACTCTTGTAATGTTTTACGTACAGTTCATCACAATTTAACCATATGTCCTTGTTTTAACCAACATCGTCTTACCTTTTTTAATAGTACGATTTTATGTATGAAGGATTTGTTAGATGATATTCATCATCCTAACATTTTCGCATTTCTGCGAGCTATTGGTATTTTATATTGTACATAACTGTTTTATCTGATTTTATTCACTCTTATTTCCTATCCATGAACCATTTTACCTTTTCTGTGTATTTTATAGAATTGCGCTTTTTATTGATTTTTATGAAATTTTAAAAATACGTGTCTTGAGATAAACAATTTTATTAGTTTCATTTATTTTAAGACAATTAAACTATTGTGTGCAATTTACCATTAGATCTATCTCAACAAATTGCTTGGCGCATCATATCCTCTTTTGGATCTTGTGCCATAAAACGTCTACATTCAATCAATCAATCAATCGTCATTACAACAGACTGAGTCGAGCTCATACCTAGCATCTACAGCACTATTGATAATAGCTCCTAGTGTTTTTTTTTCGGACCATAATATCCGAAAATTTCGTAAGCTGCATGGTAGAATTATAGAGCTCGAAAATTATTTCTGGGCAAGCAATTTTTTTTCAAATGGCAGTAAATGCTTTTTTAGAATTTTTAGTAATTAGTAGCATACTTGGAGAAAAAAAGCTAGGTGAAGCTTATCACCACATCCGAAGCTTTCTAGCTATTAATAAAACTGCTGTGTATTGGAGAAGAGATCTTTTTATTTTGGCGTGTCATACCGATAGAACTCAAGATGGTCTTGGCCAGGGGTGTCCAACTGCCGTCCCGTAGGCCGCATCCGGCCAGCGAAGCCTTTTTATGTGGCCCGTGAAATAAAATATATTAGTTGTCATTTTTTGCAGACAATTTTCGTAAGTATTTCAAACCCATACAGATTTTTTACAATTTTCATAAAAAATCTATATGGGTTTCTGGGAAATTCAACATACCAACGGGGAAGAAAAATTTATTTCTGAGGTTTTGCATCCAAGAACATATTTATTCAAATACAAAAATAATCGTGCATGTTGCTCTTTTTTATTTTATTCTTTTGTATTTTGTGAATATAATTTAGCATGTGCGTATCAGAAATTTTTTTTCGAAGAAGTTCTCCGATTAAATTTTTTGAAACCACTCATTTTGGACGAGAATATTTACGTAAATTTTGAATTTAAAATGTAAAAATCTATTCCCTGGTGGTTGCAGCAGACAAACCTCAATTTTCTCATTGAGCATTTTGTGTGCTACTACGTAAGTTTTAATGCCAACATTTTGAAAGTTTTACATCTTAACAATTAGATATCTGTTGCACATTAATTGTTTAATACATAGGTGCACATTAAAGTTATTGTAGGCCGAATTTTTATTATTTATTTAATATTTAAAAAAATATTATTAATGACGATTAAATATTTTTAAAAATCTGCTTCTTATTTTAATTTGTAATTCAATACTTTTCTACAACTTGGTAATAATCTGACAGTGATATTTCATGTTCCATCGAACATAAGAGTCATACATTAAATTTTGATAAAGTTGTGGCCCGCCATTCAATTTATGTTTTTAATTGTGGCGGCCCCCGGCCTCATGTAAATTGGAAACCCCTGGTCTAGGCTATCCAAATTCTCTCCTTTGCTTATTAATCATTTTTAACATGGACTGCTCTTTCATTCTTTTATATCTGAAATTTCTCATTTTATACTGTATAAAAAAAAGGGAATAATAAAGGCCACGTCCGTCATTTTATTTCTGTTTTGCTTTTAAGTCAGATATGATCTTCAGCAGCGTTTGAGTTGGTAATATTGTAAATTTCTTACCTTTAGTTTGACACACTATAGAAATATTTGGCACTTGCTGAAAACTTTAATATTTTGTTGTCCAATTCAAGCTATTTAAGTTCGATTTTGTTGTCCAGTTCAAGCCACTCGATGCAACACCCATTTTCATGGAAAACAACTCATTTTTGAACGTTAACTTAACCCTTTTTAAGGCCATGATAAGTTTACTTACCACCAACGTCCTTACTTTTAAAGACACCAAGAAGACATTTTTCCGCCTATTTATGCGTCTGACAAAATGGCTACTTTTTTAAATAAATTTCAATCCCAAAAATTTT